>NC_134485.1:172312642-172672364 GCF_040206685.1 Ascaphus truei | reverse complement strand
CCGAGAGGGGGTAACCAGGCTCACTAATAAAGGTCAAGCCACTTGGCTACCAGAATGCCCTGCCTCAGCACAGACCAGAAAGGCATTGTGATAAGCGTATCCCCGGTATAGTCAGGGGTTAATGGGAGTCGTCCCCGTCCCCCCAGTATACGGCCAGAACCATGGACCCGGTACTTGTGGTTCGGACTGTCTCCAACCAGCCATAATGTTGTGAGAGTGAAATTATGTCTAAATCCAGCTTTGGTATATTAGAAGCAACTCTGAAACTTAACCTAAGCGTTTTTCGAAGCTACTTTTTGGCTAACTTCTTATAGGAAGGTCTAGGAGCTCTGAAAATGAACGTGCGCGTCTTTCACTCTTCCCGAGGGACTTAGAAGAATTTTGTGATATTTTTTATTAAAATGGTGTATAAGGGTATATATATACATATATTTTATGCACTGTATATGAGCTGGCGATTTCTAAGTCTGTGGTTCCGAGAGGGGGTAACCAGGCTCACTAATAAAGGTCAAGTCACTTGGCTGCCAGAATGCCCTGCTTCAGCACAGACCAGAAAGGAATTGTGATAAGCGTATCCCCGGTATAGTCAGGGGTTAATGGCAGTCGTCCCCGTCCCCCCAGTATACGGCCAGAACCATGGACCCGGTACTTGTGGTTCGGACTGTCGCCAACCAGCCATAATGTTGTGAGAGTGAAATTATGTCTAAATCCAGCTTTGGTATATTAGAAGCAACTCTGAAACTTAACCTAAGCGTTTTTCGAAGCTACTTTTTGGCTAACTTCTAATAGGAAGGTCTAGGAGCTCTGAAAATGAACGTGCGCGTCTTTCACTCTTCCCGAGGGACTTAGAAGAATTTTGTGATATTTTTTATTAAAATGGTGTACTGTATAAGGGTATATATATACATATATTTTATGCACTGTATATGAGCTGGCGATTTCTAAGTCTGTGGTTCCGAGAGGGGGTAACCAGGCTCACTAATAAAGGTCAAGCCACTTGGCTACCAGAATGCCCTGCCTCAGCACAGACCAGAAAGGCATTGTGATAAGCGTATCCCCGGTATAGTCAGGGGTTAATGGGAGTCGTCCCCGTCCCCCCAGTATACGGCCAGAACCATGGACCCGGTACTTGTGGTTCGGACTGTCTCCAACCAGCCATAATGTTGTGAGAGTGAAATTATGTCTAAGTCCAGCATTGGTACATTAGAAGCAATTCTGAAACTTAACCTAAGCGTTTTTCGAAGCTACTTTTTGGCTAACTTCTTATAGGAAGGTCTAGGAGCTCTGAAAATGAACGTGCGCGTCTTTCACTCTTCCCGAGTGACTTAGAAGAATTTTGTGATATTTTTTTATTAAAATGGTGTATAAGGGTATATATATACATATATTTTATGCACTGTATATGAGCTGGCGATTTCTAAGTCTGTGGTTCCGAGAGGGGGTAACCAGGCTCACTAATAAAGGTCAAGCCACTTGGCTGCCAGAATGCCCTGCTTCAGCACAGACCAGAAAGGCATTGTGATAAGCGTATCCCCGGTATAGTCAGGGGTTAATGGGAGTCGTCCCCGTCCCCCCAGTATACGCCCAGAACCATGGAGCCGGTACTTGTGGTTCAGACTCTCTCCAAACAGCCATAATGTTGTGAGAGTGAAATTATGTCTAAGTCCAGCTTTGGTACATTAGAAGCAACTCTGAAACTTAACCTAAGCGTTTTTCGAAGCTACTTTTTGGCTAACTTCTTATAGGAAGGTCTAGGAGCTCTGAAAATGAACTTGCGCGTCTTTCACTCTTCCCGAGGGACTTAGAAGAATTTTGTGATATTTTTTATTAAAATGGTGTATAAGGGTATATATATAAATATATTTTATGCACTGTATATGAGCTGGCGATTTCTAAGTCTGTGGTTCCGAGAGGGGGTAACCAGGCTCACTAATAAAGGTCAAGCCACTTGGCTGCAAGAATGCCCTGCTTCAGCACAGACCAGAAAGGCATTGTGATAAGCGTATCCCCGGTATAGTCAGGGGTTAATGGGAGTCGTCCCCGTCCCCCCTGTATACGCCCAGAACCATGGACCCGGTACTTGTGGTTCGGACTCTCTCCAACCAGCCATAATGTTGTGAGAGTGAAATTATGTCTAAGTCCAGCTTTGGTACATTAGAAGCAACTCTGAAACTTAACCTAAGCGTTTTTCGAAGCTACTTTTTGGCTAACTTCTTATAGGAAGGTCTAGGAGCTCTGAAAATGAACGTGCGCGTCTTTCACTCTTCCCAAGGGACTTAGAAGAATTTTGTGATATTTTTTATTAAAATGGTGTATAAGGGTATATATATACATATATTTTATGCACTGTATATGAGCTGGCGATTTCTAAGTCTGTGGTTCCGAGAGGGGGTAACCAGGCTCACTAATAAAGGTCAAGTCACTTGGCTGCCAGAATGCCCTGCTTCAGCACAGACCAGAAAGGAATTGTGATAAGCGTATCCCCGGTATAGTCAGGGGTTAATGGCAGTCGTCCCCGTCCCCCCAGTATACGGCCAGAACCATGGACCCGGTACTTGTGGTTCGGACTGTCGCCAACCAGCCATAATGTTGTGAGAGTGAAATTATGTCTAAATCCAGCTTTGGTATATTAGAAGCAACTCTGAAACTTAACCTAAGCGTTTTTCGAAGCTACTTTTTGGCTAACTTCTTATAGGAAGGTCTAGGAGCTCTGAAAATGAACGTGCGCGTCGTTCACTCTTCCCGAGGGACTTAGAAGAATTTTGTGATATTTTTTATTAAAATGGTTTATAAGGGTATATATATACATATATTTTATGCACTGTATATGAGCTGGCGATTTCTAAGTCTGTGGTTCCGAGAGGGGGTAACCAGGCTCACTAATAAAGGTCAAGCCACTTGGCTACCAGAATGCCCTGCCTCAGCACAGACCAGAAAGGCATTGTGATAAGCGTATCCCCGGTATAGTCAGGGGTTAATGGGAGTCGTCCCCGTCCCCCCAGTATACGGCCAGAACCATGGACCCGGTACTTGTGGTTCGGACTGTCTCCAACCAGCCATAATGTTGTGAGAGTGAAATTATGTCTAAATCCAGCTTTGGTATATTAGAAGCAACTCTGAAACTTAACCTAAGCGTTTTTCGAAGCTACTTTTTGGCTAACTTCTTATAGGAAGGTCTAGGAGCTCTGAAAATGAACGTGCGCGTCTTTCACTCTTCCCGAGGGACTTAGAAGAATTTTGTGATATTTTTTATTAAAATGGTGTATAAGGGTATATATATACATATATTTTATGCACTGTATATGAGCTGGCGATTTCTAAGTCTGTGGTTCCGAGAGGGGGTAACCAGGCTCACTAATAAAGGTCAAGCCACTTGGCTACCAGAATGCCCTGCCTCAGCACAGACCAGAAAGGCATTGTGATAAGCGTATCCCCGGTATAGTCAGGGGTTAATGGGAGTCGTACCCGTCCCCCCAGTATACGGCCAGAACCATGGACCCGGTACTTGTGGTTCGGACTGTCTCCAACCAGCCATAATGTTGTGAGAGTGAAATTATGTCTAAATCCAGCTTTGGTATATTAGAAGCAACTCTGAAACTTAACCTAAGCGTTTTTCGAAGCTACTTTTTGGCTAACTTCTTATAGGAAGGTCTAGGAGCTCTCAAAATGAACGTGCGCGTCTTTCACTCTTCCCGAGGGACTTAGAAGAATTTTGTGATATTTTTTATTAAAATGGTGTATAAGGGTATATATATATAAATATATTTTATGCACTATATATGAGCTGGCGATTTCTAAGTCTGTGGTTCCGAGAGGGGGTAACCAGGCTCACTAATAAAGGTCAAGCCACTTGGCTGCCAGAATGCCCTGCTTCAGCACAGACCAGAAAGGCATTGTGATAAGCGTATCCCCGGTATAGTCAGGGGTTAATGGGAGTCGTCCCCGTCCCCCCAGTATACGCCCAGAACCATGGACCCGGTACTTGTGGTTCAGACTCTCTCCAAACAGCCATAATGTTGTGAGAGTGAAATTATGTCTAAGTCCAGCTTTGGTACATTAGAAGCAACTCTGAAACTTAACCTAAGCGTTTTTCGAAGTTACTTTTTGGCTAACTTCTTATAGGAAGGTCTAGGAGCTCTGAAAATGAACGTGCGCGTCTTTCACTCTTCCCGAGGGACTTAGAAGAATGTTGTGATATTTTTTATTAAAATGGTGTATAAGGGTATATATATAAATATATTTAATGCACTGTATATGAGCTGGCGATTTCTAAGTCTGTGGTTCCGAGAGGGGGTAACCAGGCTCACTAATAAAGGTCAAGCCACTTGGCTGCCAGAATGCCCTGCTTCAGCACAGACCAGAAAGGCATTGTGATAAGCGTATCCCCGGTATAGTCAGGGGTTAATGGGAGTCGTCCCCGTCCCCCCAGTATACGCCCAGAACCATGGACCCGGTACTTGTGGTTCGGACTCTCTCCAACCAGCCATAATGTTGTGAGAGTGAAATTATGTCTAAGTCCAGCTTTGGTACATTAGAAGCAATTCTGAAACTTAACCTAAGCGTTTTTCGAAGCTACTTTTTGGCTAACTTCTTATAGGAAGGTCTAGGAGCTCTGAAAATGAACGTGCGCGTCTTTCACTCTTCCCGAGGGACTTAGAATAATTTTGTGATATTTTTTATTAAAATGGTGTATAAGGGTATATATATACATATATTTTATGCACTGTATATGAGCTGGCGATTTCTAAGTCTGTGGTTCCGAGAGGGGGTAACCAGGCTCACTAATAAAGGTCAAGCCACTTGGCTGCCAGAATGCCCTGCTTCAGCACAGACCAGAAAGGCATTGTGATAAGCGTATCCCCGGTATAGTCAGGGGTTAATGGGAGTCGTCCCCGTCCCCCCAGTATACGCCCAGAACCATGGACCCGGTACTTGTGGTTCAGACTCTCTCCAAACAGCCATAATGTTGTGAGAGTGAAATTATGTCTAAGTCCAGCTTTGGTACATTAGAAGCAACTCTGAAACTTAACCTAAGCGTTTTTCGAAGCTACTTTTTGGCTAACTTCTTATAGGAAGGTCTAGGAGCTCTGAAAATGAACGTGCGCGTCTTTCACTCTTCCCGAGGGACTTAGAAGAATGTTGTGATATTTTTTATTAAAATGGTGTATAAGGGTATATATATAAATATATTTTATGCACTGTATATGAGCTGGCGATTTCTAAGTCTGTGGTTCCGAGAGGGGGTAACCAGGCTCACTAATAAAGGTCAAGCCACTTGGCTGCCAGAATGCCCTGCTTCAGCACAGACCAGAAAGGCATTGTGATAAGCGTATCCCCGGTATAGTCAGGGGTTAATGGGAGTCGTCCCCGTCCCCCCAGTATACGCCCAGAACCATGGACCCGGTACTTGTGGTTCGGACTGTCGCCAACCAGCCATAATGTTGTGAGAGTGAAATTATGTCTAAATCCAGCTTTGGTATATTAGAAGCAACTCTGAAACTTAACCTAAGCGTTTTTCGAAGCTACTTTTTGGCTAACTTCTTATAGAAAGTTCTAGGAGCTCTGAAAATGAACGTGCGCGTCTTTCACTCTTCCCGAGGGACTTAGAAGAATTTTGTGATATTTTTTATTAAAATGGTGTATAAAGGTATATATATAAATATATTTTATGCACTGTATATGAGCTGGCGATTTCTAAGTCTGTGGTTCCGAGAGGGGGTAACCAGGCTCACTAATAAAGGTCAAGCCACTTGGCTACCAGAATGCCCTGCCTCAGCACAGACCAGAAAGGCATTGTGATAAGCGAATCCCCGGTATAGTCAGGGGTTAATGGGAGTCGTCCCCGTCCCCCCAGTATACGGCCAGAACCATGGACCCGGTACTTGTGGTTCGGACTGTCTCCAACCAGCCATAATGTTGTGAGAGTGAAATTATGTCTAAATCCAGCTTTGGTATATTAGAAGCAACTCTGAAACTTAACCTAAGCGTTTTTCGAAGCTACTTTTTGGCTAACTTCTTATAGGAAGGTCTAGGAGCTCTAAAAATGAACGTGCGCGTCTTTCACTCTTCCCAAGGGACTTAGAAGAATTTTGTGATATTTTTTATTAAAATGGTGTATAAGGGTATATATATACATATATTTTATGCACTGTATATGAGCTGGCGATTTCTAAGTCTGTGGTTCCGAGAGGGGGTAACCAGGCTCACTAATAAAGGTCAAGCCACTTGGCTGCCAGAATGCCCTGCTTCAGCACAGACCAGAAAGGAATTGTGATAAGCGTATCCCCGGTATAGTCAGGGGTTAATGGCAGTCGTCCCCGTCCCCCCAGTATACGGCCAGAACCATGGACCCGGTACTTGTGGTTCGGACTGTCGCCAACCAGCCATAATGTTGTGAGAGTGAAATTATGTCTAAGTCCAGCTTTGGTACATTAGAAGCAACTCTGAAACATAACCTAAGCGTTTTTCGAAGCTACTTTTTGGCTATCTTCTTATAGGAAGGTCTAGGAGCTCTGAAAATGAACGTGCGCGTCTTTCACTCTTCCCGAGGGACTTAGAAGAATTTTGTGATATTTTTTTATTAAAATGGTGTATAAGGGTATATATATAAATATATTTTATGCACTGTATATGAGCTGGCGATTTCTAAGTCTGTGGTTCCGAGAGGGGGTAACCAGGCTCACTAATAAAGGTCAAGCCACTTGGTTGCCAGAATGCCCTGCTTCAGCACAGACCAGAAAGGCATTGTGATAAGCGTATCCCCGGTATAGTCAGGGGTTAATGGGAGTCGTCCCCGTCCCCCCAGTATACGCCCAGAACCATGGACCCGGTACTTGTGGTTCGGATTCTCTCCAACCAGCCATAATGTTGTGAGAGTGAAATTATGTCTAAATCAAGCTTTGGTACATTAGAAGCAACTCTGAAACTTAACCTAAGCGTTTTTCGAAGCTACTTTTTGGCTAACTTCTTATAGGAAGGTCTAGGAGCTCTGAAAATGAACATGCGCGTCTTTCACTCTTCCCGAGGGACTTAGAAGAATTTTGTGATATTTTTTATTAAAATGGTGTATAAGGGTATATATATATAAATATATTTTATGCACTATATATGAGCTGGCGATTTCTAAGTCTGTGGTTCCGAGAGGGGGTAACCAGGCTCACTAATAAAGGTCAAGCCACTTGGCTGCCAGAATGCCCTGCTTCAGCACAGACCAGAAGGCATTGTGATAAGCATATCCCCGGTATAGTCAGGGGTTAATGGGAGTCGTCCCCGTCCCCCTAGTATACGCCCAGAACCATGGACCCGGTACTTGTGGTTCAGACTCTCTCCAACCAGCCATAATGTTGTGAGAGTGAAATTATGTCTAAATCCAGCTTTGGTATATTACAAGCAACTCTGAAACTTAACCTAAGCGTTTTTCGAAGCTACTTTTTGGCTAACTTCTTATAGGAAGGTCTAGAAACTCTGAAAATGAACGTGCGCGTCTTTCTCTCTTCCCGAGGGACTTAGAAGAATTTTGTGATATTTTTTATTAAAATGGTGTATAAGGGTATATACTGTATATACATATATTTTATGCACTGTATATGAGCTGCCGATTTCTAAGTCTGTGGTTCCGAGAGGGGGTAACCAGGCTCACTAATAAAGGTCAAGCCACTTGGCTACCAGAATGCCCTGCCTCAGCACAGACCAGAAAGGCATTGTGATAAGCGTATCCCCGGTATAGTCAGGGGTTTATGGGAGTCGTCCCCGTCCCCCCAGTATACGGCCAGAACCATGGACCCGGTACTTGTGGTTCGGATTCTCTCCAACCAGCCATAATGTTGTGAGAGTGAAATTATGTCTAAATCAAGCTTTGGTACATTAGAAGCAACTCTGAAACTTAACCTAAGCGTTTTTCGAAGCTACTTTTTGGCTAATTTCTTATAGGAAGGTATAGGAGCTCTGAAAATGAACGTGCGCGTCTTTCCCTCTTCCCGAGGGACTTAGAAGAATTTTG
The DNA here is from genome assembly GCF_040206685.1 of Ascaphus truei. Classification (NCBI taxonomy): domain Eukaryota; kingdom Metazoa; phylum Chordata; class Amphibia; order Anura; family Ascaphidae; genus Ascaphus; species Ascaphus truei. Next base: position 172,664,365 of record NC_134485.1, on the reverse strand, counting down.
TGATATTTTTTATTAAAATGGTGTATAAGGGTATATATATAAATATATTTTATGCACTGTATATGAGCTGGCGATTTCTAAGTCTGTGGTTCCGAGAGGGGGTAACCAGGCTCACTAATAAAGGTCAAGCCACTTGGCTGCCAGAATGCCCTGCTTCAGCACAGACCAGAAAGGCATTGTGATAAGCGTATCCCCGGTATAGTCAGGGGTTTATGGGAGTCGTCCCCGTCCCCCCAGTATACGGCCAGAACCATGGACCCGGTACTTGTGGTTCGGATTCTCTCCAACCAGCCATAATGTTGTGAGAGTGAAATTATGTCTAAATCAAGCTTTGGTACATTAGAAGCAACTCTGAAACTTAACCTAAGCGTTTTTCGAAGCTACTTTTTGGCTAACTTCTTATAGGAAGGTCTAGGAGCTCTGAAAATGAACATGCGCGTCTTTCGCTCTTCCCGAGGGACTTAGAAGAATGTTGTGATATTTTTTATTAAAATGGTGTATAAGGGTATATATATAAATATATTTTATGCACTGTATATGAGCTGGCGATTTCTAAGTCTGTGGTTCCGAGAGGGGGTAACCAGGCTCACTAATAAAGGTCAAGCCACTTGGTTGCCAGAATGCCCTGCTTCAGCACAGACCAGAAAGGCATTGTGATAAGCGTATCCCCGGTATAGTCAGGGGTTAATGGGAGTCGTCCCCGTCCCCCCAGTATACGCCCAGAACCATGGACGCGGTACTTGTGGTTCGGATTCTCTCCAACCAGCCATAATGTTGTGAGAGTGAAATTATGTCTAAATCAAGCTTTGGTACATTAGAAGCAACTCTGAAACTTAACCTAAGCGTTTTTCGAAGCTACTTTTTGGCTAACTTCTTATAGGAAGGTCTAGGAGCTCTGAAAATGAACGTGCGCGTCTTTCCCTCTTCCCGAGGGACTTAGAAGAATGTTGTGATATTTTTTATTAAAATGGTGTATAAGGGTATATATATAAATATATTTTATGCACTGTATATGAGCTGGCGATTTCTAAGTCTGTGGTTCCGAGAGGGGGTAACCAGGCTCACTAATAAAGGTCAAGCCACTTGGTTGCCAGAATGCCCTGCTTCAGCACAGACCAGAAAGGCATTGTGATAAGCGTATCCCCGGTATAGTCAGGGGTTAATGGGAGTCGTCCCCGTCCCCCCAGTATACGCCCAGAACCATGGACGCGGTACTTGTGGTTCGGATTCTCTCCAACCAGCCATAATGTTGTGAGAGTGAAATTATGTCTAAATCAAGCTTTGGTACATTAGAAGCAACTCTGAAACTTAACCTAAGCGTTTTTCGAAGCTACTTTTTGGCTAACTTCTTATAGGAAGGTCTAGGAGCTCTGAAAATGAACGTGCGCGTCTTTCCCTCTTCCCGAGGGACTTAGAAGAATGTTGTGATATTTTTTATTAAAATGGTGTATAAGGGTATATATATAAATATATTTTATGCACTGTATATGAGCTGGCGATTTCTAAGTCTGTGGTTCCGAGAGGGGGTAACCAGGCTCACTAATAAAGGTCAAGCCACTTGGCTGCCAGAATGCCCTGCTTCAGCACAGACCAGAAAGGCATTGTGATAAGCGTATCCCCGGTATAGTCAGGGGTTTATGGGAGTCGTCCCCGTCCCCCCAGTATACGGCCAGAACCATGGACCCGGTACTTGTGGTTCGAATTCTCTCCAACCAGCCATAATGTTGTGAGAGTGAAATTATGTCTAAATCAAGCTTTGGTACATTAGAAGCAACTCTGAAACTTAACCTAAGCGTTTTTCGAAGCTACTTTTTGGCTAACTTCTTATAGGAAGGTCTAGGAGCTCTGAAAATGAACATGCGCGTCTTTCGCTCTTCCCGAGGGACTTAGAAGAATGTTGTGATATTTTTTATTAAAATGGTGTATAAGGGTATATATATAAATATATTTTATGCACTGTATATGAGCTGGCGATTTCTAAGTCTGTGGTTCCGAGAGGGGGTAACCAGGCTCACTAATAAAGGTCAAGCCACTTGGTTGCCAGAATGCCCTGCTTCAGCACAGACCAGAAAGGCATTGTGATAAGCGTATCCCCGGTATAGTCAGGGGTTAATGGGAGTCGTCCCCGTCCCCCCAGTATACGCCCAGAACCATGGACGCGGTACTTGTGGTTCGGATTCTCTCCAACCAGCCATAATGTTGTGAGAGTGAAATTATGTCTAAATCAAGCTTTGGTACATTAGAAGCAACTCTGAAACTTAACCTAAGCGTTTTTCGAAGCTACTTTTTGGCTAACTTCTTATAGGAAGGTCTAGGAGCTCTGAAAATAAACGTGCGCGTCTTTCCCTCTTCCCGAGGGACTTAGAAGAATGTTGTGATATTTTTTATTAAAATGGTGTATAAGGGTATATATATAAATATATTTTATGCACTGTATATGAGCTGGCGATTTCTAAGTCTGTGGTTCCGAGAGGGGGTAACCAGGCTCACTAATAAAGGTCAAGCCACTTGGTTGCCAGAATGCCCTGCTTCAGCACAGACCAGAAAGGCATTGTGATAAGCGTATCCCCGGTATAGTCAGGGGTTAATGGGAGTCGTCCCCGTCCCCCCAGTATACGCCCAGAACCATGGACGCGGTACTTGTGGTTCGGATTCTCTCCAACCAGCCATAATGTTGTGAGAGTGAAATTATGTCTAAATCAAGCTTTGGTACATTAGAAGCAACTCTGAAACTTAACCTAAGCGTTTTTCGAAGATACTTTTTGGCTAACTTATATAGGAAGGTCTAGGAGCTCTGAAAATGAACGTGCGCGTCTTTCCCTCTTCCCGAGGGACTTAGAAGAATGTTGTGATATTTTTTATTAAAATGGTGTATAAGGGTATATATATAAATATATTTTATGCACTGTATATGAGCTGGCGATTTCTAAGTCTGTGGTTCCGAGAGGGGGTAACCAGGCTCACTAATAAAGGTCAAGCCACTTGGCTGCCAGAATGCCCTGCTTCAGCACAGACCAGAAAGGCATTGTGATAAGCGTATCCCCGGTATAGTCAGGGGTTAATGGCAGTCGTCCCCGTCCCCCCAGTATACGGCCAGAACCATGGACCCGGTACTTGTGGTTCGGATTCTCTCCAACCAGCCATAATGTTGTGAGAGTGAAATTATGTCTAAATCAAGCTTTGGTACATTAGAAGCAACTCTGAAACTTAACCTAAGCGTTTTTCGAAGCTACTTTTTGGCTAACTTCTTATAGGAAGGTCTAGGAGCTCTGAAAATGAACATGCGCGTCTTTCGCTCTTCCCGAGGGACTTAGAAGAATGTTGTGATATTTTTTATTAAAATGGTGTATAAGGGTATATATATAAATATATTTTATGCACTGTATATGAGCTGGCGATTTCTAAGTCTGTGGTTCCGAGAGGGGGTAACCAGGCTCACTAATAAAGGTCAAGCCACTTGGTTGCCAGAATGCCCTGCTTCAGCACAGACCAGAAAGGCATTGTGATAAGCGTATCCCCGGTATAGTCAGGGGTTAATGGGAGTCGTCCCCGTCCCCCCAGTATACGCCCAGAACCATGGACGCGGTACTTGTGGTTCGGATTCTCTCCAACCAGCCATAATGTTGTGAGAGTGAAATTATGTCTAAATCAAGCTTTGGTACATTAGAAGCAACTCTGAAACTTAACCTAAGCGTTTTTCGAAGCTACTTTTTGGCTAACTTCTTATAGGAAGGTCTAGGAGCTCTGAAAATGAACGTGCGCGTCTTTCCCTCTTCCCGAGGGACTTAGAAGAATGTTGTGATATTTTTTATTAAAATGGTGTATAAGGGTATATATATAAATATATTTTATGCACTGTATATGAGCTGGCGATTTCTAAGTCTGTGGTTCCGAGAGGGGGTAACCAGGCTCACTAATAAAGGTCAAGCCACTTGGTTGCCAGAATGCCCTGCTTCAGCACAGACCAGAAAGGCATTGTGATAAGCGTATCCCCGGTATAGTCAGGGGTTAATGGGAGTCGTCCCCGTCCCCCCAGTATACGCCCAGAACCATGGACGCGGTACTTGTGGTTCGGATTCTCTCCAACCAGCCATAATGTTGTGAGAGTGAAATTATGTCTAAATCAAGCTTTGGTACATTAGAAGCAACTCTGAAACTTAACCTAAGCGTTTTTCGAAGCTACTTTTTGGCTAACTTCTTATAGGAAGGTCTAGGAGCTCTGAAAATGAACGTGCGCGTCTTTCCCTCTTCCCGAGGGACTTAGAAGAATGTTGTGATATTTTTTATTAAAATGGTGTATAAGGGTATATATATAAATATATTTTATGCACTGTATATGAGCTGGCGATTTCTAAGTCTGTGGTTCCGAGAGGGGGTAACCAGGCTCACTAATAAAGGTCAAGCCACTTGGCTGCCAGAATGCCCTGCTTCAGCACAGACCAGAAAGGCATTGTGATAAGCGTATCCCCGGTATAGTCAGGGGTTTATGGGAGTCGTCCCCGTCCCCCCAGTATACGGCCAGAACCATGGACCCGGTACTTGTGGTTCGAATTCTCTCCAACCAGCCATAATGTTGTGAGAGTGAAATTATGTCTAAATCAAGCTTTGGTACATTAGAAGCAACTCTGAAACTTAACCTAAGCGTTTTTCGAAGCTACTTTTTGGCTAACTTCTTATAGGAAGGTCTAGGAGCTCTGAAAATGAACATGCGCGTCTTTCGCTCTTCCCGAGGGACTTAGAAGAATGTTGTGATATTTTTTATTAAAATGGTGTATAAGGGTATATATATAAATATATTTTATGCACTGTATATGAGCTGGCGATTTCTAAGTCTGTGGTTCCGAGAGGGGGTAACCAGGCTCACTAATAAAGGTCAAGCCACTTGGTTGCCAGAATGCCCTGCTTCAGCACAGACCAGAAAGGCATTGTGATAAGCGTATCCCCGGTATAGTCAGGGGTTAATGGGAGTCGTCCCCGTCCCCCCAGTATACGCCCAGAACCATGGACGCGGTACTTGTGGTTCGGATTCTCTCCAACCAGCCATAATGTTGTGAGAGTGAAATTATGTCTAAATCAAGCTTTGGTACATTAGAAGCAACTCTGAAACTTAACCTAAGCGTTTTTCGAAGCTACTTTTTGGCTAACTTCTTATAGGAAGGTCTAGGAGCTCTGAAAATAAACGTGCGCGTCTTTCCCTCTTCCCGAGGGACTTAGAAGAATGTTGTGATATTTTTTATTAAAATGGTGTATAAGGGTATATATATAAATATATTTTATGCACTGTATATGAGCTGGCGATTTCTAAGTCTGTGGTTCCGAGAGGGGGTAACCAGGCTCACTAATAAAGGTCAAGCCACTTGGTTGCCAGAATGCCCTGCTTCAGCACAGACCAGAAAGGCATTGTGATAAGCGTATCCCCGGTATAGTCAGGGGTTAATGGGAGTCGTCCCCGTCCCCCCAGTATACGCCCAGAACCATGGACGCGGTACTTGTGGTTCGGATTCTCTCCAACCAGCCATAATGTTGTGAGAGTGAAATTATGTCTAAATCAAGCTTTGGTACATTAGAAGCAACTCTGAAACTTAACCTAAGCGTTTTTCGAAGATACTTTTTGGCTAACTTATATAGGAAGGTCTAGGAGCTCTGAAAATGAACGTGCGCGTCTTTCCCTCTTCCCGAGGGACTTAGAAGAATGTTGTGATATTTTTTATTAAAATGGTGTATAAGGGTATATATATAAATATATTTTATGCACTGTATATGAGCTGGCGATTTCTAAGTCTGTGGTTCCGAGAGGGGGTAACCAGGCTCACTAATAAAGGTCAAGCCACTTGGCTGCCAGAATGCCCTGCTTCAGCACAGACCAGAAAGGCATTGTGATAAGCGTATCCCCGGTATAGTCAGGGGTTAATGGCAGTCGTCCCCGTCCCCCCAGTATACGGCCAGAACCATGGACCCGGTACTTGTGGTTCGGATTCTCTCCAACCAGCCATAATGTTGTGAGAGTGAAATTATGTCTAAATCAAGCTTTGGTACATTAGAAGCAACTCTGAAACTTAACCTAAGCGTTTTTCGAAGCTACTTTTTGGCTAACTTCTTATAGGAAGGTCTAGGAGCTCTGAAAATGAACATGCGCGTCTTTCCCTCTTCCCGAGGGACTTAGAAGAATGTTGTGATATTTTTTATTAAAATGGTGTATAAGGGTATATATATAAATATATTTTATGCACTGTATATGAGCTGGCGATTTCTAAGTCTGTGGTTCCGAGAGGGGGTAACCAGGCTCACTAATAAAGGTCAAGCCACTTGGTTGCCAGAATGCCCTGCTTCAGCACAGACCAGAAAGGCATTGTGATAAGCGTATCCCCGGTATAGTCAGGGGTTAATGGGAGTCGTCCCCGTCCCCCCAGTATACGCCCAGAACCATGGACGCGGTACTTGTGGTTCGGATTCTCTCCAACCAGCCATAATGTTGTGAGAGTGAAATTATGTCTAAATCAAGCTTTGGTACATTAGAAGCAACTCTGAAACTTAACCTAAGCGTTTTTCGAAGCTACTTTTTGGCTAACTTCTTATAGGAAGGTCTAGGAGCTCTGAAAATGAACGTGCGCGTCTTTCCCTCTTCCCGAGGGACTTAGAAGAATGTTGTGATATTTTTTATTAAAATGGTGTATAAGGGTATATATATAAATATATTTTATGCACTGTATATGAGCTGGCGATTTCTAAGTCTGTGGTTCCGAGAGGGGGTAACCAGGCTCACTAATAAAGGTCAAGCCACTTGGTTGCCAGAATGCCCTGCTTCAGCACAGACCAGAAAGGCATTGTGATAAGCGTATCCCCGGTATAGTCAGGGGTTAATGGGAGTCGTCCCCGTCCCCCCAGTATACGCCCAGAACCATGGACGCGGTACTTGTGGTTCGGATTCTCTCCAACCAGCCATAATGTTGTGAGAGTGAAATTATGTCTAAATCAAGCTTTGGTACATTAGAAGCAACTCTGAAACTTAACCTAAGCGTTTTTCGAAGCTACTTTTTGGCTAACTTCTTATAGGAAGGTCTAGGAGCTCTGAAAATGAACGTGCGCGTCTTTCCCTCTTCCCGAGGGACTTAGAAGAATGTTGTGATATTTTTTATTAAAATGGTGTATAAGGGTATATATATAAATATATTTTATGCACTGTATATGAGCTGGCGATTTCTAAGTCTGTGGTTCCGAGAGGGGGTAACCAGGCTCACTAATAAAGGTCAAGCCACTTGGCTGCCAGAATGCCCTGCTTCAGCACAGACCAGAAAGGCATTGTGATAAGCGTATCCCCGGTATAGTCAGGGGTTTATGGGAGTCGTCCCCGTCCCCCCAGTATACGGCCAGAACCATGGACCCGGTACTTGTGGTTCGGACTCTCTCCAACCAGCCATAATGTTGTGAGAGTGAAATTATGTCTAAGTCCAGCTTTGGTACATTAGAAGCAACTCTAAAACTTAACCTAAGCGTTATTCGAAGCTACTTTTTGGCTAACTTCTTATAGAAAGGTCTATTAGCTCTGAAAATGAACGTGCGCGTCTTTTACTCTTCCCGAGGGACTTAGAAGAATTTTGTGATATTTTTTAATTAAAATGGTGTATAAGGGTATATATATAAATATATTTTATGCACTGTATATGAGCTGGCGATTTCTAAGTCTGTGGTTCCGAGAGGGGGTAACCAGGCTCACTAATAAAGGTCAAGCCACTTGGTTGCCAGAATGCCCTGCTTCAGCACAGACCAGAAAGGCATTGTGATAAGCGTATCCCAGGTATAGTCAGGGGTTAATGGGAGTCGTCCCCGTCCCCCCAGTATACGCCCAGAACCATGGACCCGGTACTTGTGGTTCGGATTCTCTCCAACCAGCCATAATGTTGTGAGAGTGAAATTATGTCTAAATCAAGCTTTGGTACATTAGAAGCAACTCTGAAACTTAACCTAAGCGTTTTTCGAAGCTACTTTTTGGCTAACTTCTTATAGGAAGGTATAGGAGCTCTGAAAATGAACGTGCGCGTCTTTCCCTCTTCCCGAGGGACTTAGAAGAATTTTGTGATATTTTTTATTAAAATGGTGTATAAGGGTATATATATAAATATATTTTATGCACTGTATATGAGCTGGCGATTTCTAAGTCTGTGGTTCCGAGAGGGGGTAACCAGGCTCACTAATAAAGGTCAAGCCACTTGGCTGCCAGAATGCCCTTCTTCAGCACAGACCAGAAAGGCATTGTGATAAGCGTATCCCCGGTATAGTCAGGGGTTTATGGGAGTCGTCCCCGTCCCCCCAGTATACGGCCAGAACCATGGACCCGGTACTTGTGGTTCGGATTCTCTCCAACCAGCCATAATGTTGTGAGAGTGAAATTATGTCTAAATCAAGCTTTGGTACATTAGAAGCAACTCTGAAACTTAACCTAAATGTTTTTCGAAGCTACTTTTTGGCTAACTTCTTATAGGAAGGTCTAGGAGCTCTGAAAATGAACGTGCGCGTCTTTCCCTCTTCCCGAGGGACTTAGAAGAATTTTGTGATATTTTTTATTAAAATGGTGTATAAGGGTATATATATAAATATATTTTATGCACTGTATATGAGCTGGCGATTTCTAAGTCTGTGGTTCCGAGAGGGGGTAACCAGGCTCACTAATAAAGGTCAAGCCACTTGGCTGCCAGAATGCCCTGCTTCAGCACAGACCAGAAAGGCATTGTGATAAGCGTATCCCCGGTATAGTCAGGGGTTTATGGGAGTCGTCCCCATCCCCCCAGTATACGCCAGAACCATGGACCCGGTACTTGTGGTTCGGACTCTCTCCAACCAGCCATAATGTTGTGAGAGTGAAATTATGTCTAAGTCCAGCTTTGGTACATTAGAAGCAACTCTGAAACTTAACCTAAGCGTTTTTCGAAGCTACTTTTTGGCTAACTTCTTATAGAAAGGTCTAGGAGCTCTGAAAATGAACGTGCGCGTCTTTCACTCTTCCCGAGGGACTTAGAAGAATTTTGTGATATTTTTTATTAAAATGGTGTATAAGGGTATATATATAAATATATTTTATGCACTGTATATGAGCTGGCGATTTCTAAGTCTGTGGTTCCGAGAGGGGGTAACCAGGCTCACTAATAAAGGTCAAGCCACTTGGCTGCCAGAATGCCCTGCTTCAGCACAGACCAGAAAGGAATTGTGATAAGCGTATCCCCGGTATAGTCAGGGGTTTATGGGAGTCGTCCCCGTCCCCCCAGTATACGGCCAGAACCATGGACCCGGTACTTGTGGTTCGGACTCTCTCCAACCAGCCATAATGTTGTGAGAGTGAAATTATGTCTAAGTCCAGCTTTGGTACATTAGAAGCAACTCTGAAACTTAACCTAAGCGTTTTTCGAAGCTACTTTTTGGCTAACTTCTTATAGAAAGGTGTAGGAGCTCTGAAAATGAACGTGCGCGTCTTTCACTCTTCCCGAGGGACTTAGAAGAATTTTGTGATATTTTTTATTAAAATGGTGTATAAGGGTATATATATATAAATATATTTTATGCACTATATATGAGCTGGCGATTTCTAAGTCTGTGGTTCCGAGAGGGGGTAACCAGGCTCACTAATAAAGGTCAAGCCACTTGGCTGCCAGAATGCCCTGCTTCAGCACAGACCAGAAAGGCATTGTGATAAGCGTATCCCCGGTATAGTCAGGGGTTAATGGCAGTCGTCCCCGTCCCCCCAGTATACGGCCAGAACCATGGACCCGGTACTTGTGGTTCGGACTGTCTCCAACCAGCCATAATGTTGTGAGAGTGAAATTATGTCTAAGTCCAGCTTTGGTACATTAGAAGCAACTCTGAAACTTAACCTAAGCGTTTTTCGAAGATACTTTTTGGCTAACTTCTTATAGGAAGGTCTAGGAGCTCTGAAAATGAACGTGCGCGTCTTTCCCTCTTCCCGAGGGACTTAGAAGAATGTTGTGATATTTTTTATTAAAATGGTGTATAAGGGTATATATATAAATATATTTTATGCACTGTATATGAGCTGGCGATTTCTAAGTCTGTGGTTCCGAGAGGGGGTAACCAGGCTCACTAATAAAGGTCAAGCCACTTGGCTGCCAGAATGCCCTGCTTCAGCACAGACCAGAAAGGCATTGTGATAAGCGGATCCCCGGTATAGTCAGGGGTTTATGGGAGTCGTCCCCGTCCCCCCAGTATACGGCCAGAACCATGGACCCGGTACTTGTGGTTCGGACTCTCTCCAACCAGCCATAATGTTGTGAGAGTGAAATTATGTCTAAGTCCAGCTTTGGTACATTAGAAGCAACTCTAAAACTTAACCTAAGCGTTATTCGAAGCTACTTTTTGGCTAACTTCTTATACTGTAGGAAGGTATAGGAGCTCTGAAAATGAACGTGCGCGTCTTTCCCTCTTCCCGAGGGACTTAGAAGAATTTTGTGATATTTTTTATTAAAATGGTGTATAAGGGTATATATATAAATATATTTTATGCACTGTATATGAGCTGGCGATTTCTAAGTCTGTGGTTCCGAGAGGGGGTAACCAGGCTCACTAATAAAGGTCAAGCCACTTGGCTGCCAGAATGCCCTGCTTCAGCACAGACCAGAAAGGCATTGTGATAAGCGTATCCCCGGTATAGTCAGGGGTTTATGGGAGTCGTCCCCGTCCCCCCAGTATACGGCCAGAACCATGGACCTGGTACTTGTGGTTCGGATTCTCTCCAACCAGCCATAATGTTGTGAGAGTGAAATTATGTCTAAATCAAGCTTTGGTACATTAGAAGCAACTCTGAAACTTAACCTAAGCGTTTTTCGAAGGTACTTTTTGGCTAACTTCTTATAGGAAGGTCTAGGAGCTCTGAAAATGAACGTGCGCGTCTTTCCCTCTTCCCGAGGGACTTAGAAGAATTTTGTGATATTTTTTATTAAAATGGTGTATAAGGGTATATATATATAAATATATTTTATGCACTGTATATGAGCTGGCGATTTCTAAGTCTGTGGTTCCGAGAGGGGGTAACCAGGCTCACTAATAAAGGTCAAGCCACTTGGCTGCCAGAATGCCCTGCTTCAGCACAGACCAGAAAGGAATTGTGATAAGCGTATCCCCGGTATAGTCAGGGGTTTATGGGAGTCGTCCCCGTCCCCCCAGTATACGGCCAGAACCATGGACCCGGTACTTGTGGTTCGGACTCTCTCCAACCAGCCATAATGTTGTGAGAGTGAAATTATGTCTAAGTCCAGCTTTGGTACATTAGAAGCAACTCTGAAACTTAACCTAAGCGTTTTTCGAAGCTACTTTTTGGCTAACTTCTTATAGAAAGGTGTAGGAGCTCTGAAAATGAACGTGCGCGTCTTTCACTCTTCCCGAGGGACTTAGAAGAATTTTGTGATATTTTTTATTAAAATGGTGTATAAGGGTATATATATATAAATATATTTTATGCACTATATATGAGCTGGCGATTTCTAAGTCTGTGGTTCCGAGAGGGGGTAACCAGGCTCACTAATAAAGGTCAAGCCACTTGGCTGCCAGAATGCCCTGCTTCAGCACAGACCAGAAAGGCATTGTGATAAGCGTATCCCCGGTATAGTCAGGGGTTAATGGCAGTCGTCCCCGTCCCCCCAGTATACGGCCAGAACCATGGACCCGGTACTTGTGGTTCGGACTGTCTCCAACCAGCCATAATGTTGTGAGAGTGAAATTATGTCTAAGTCCAGCTTTGGTACATTAGAAGCAACTCTGAAACTTAACCTAAGCGTTTTTCGAAGCTACTTTTTGGCTAACTTCTTATAGGAAGGTCTAGGAGCTCTGAAAATGAACGTGCGCGTCTTTCCCTCTTCCCGAGGGACTTAGAAGAATGTTGTGATATTTTTTATTAAAATGGTGTATAAGGGTATATATATAAATATATTTTATGCACTGTATATGAGCTGGCGATTTCTAAGTCTGTGGTTCCGAGAGGGGGTAACCAGGCTCACTAATAAAGGTCAAGCCACTTGGCTGCCAGAATGCCCTGCTTCAGCACAGACCAGAAAGGCATTGTGATAAGCGGATCCCCGGTATAGTCAGGGGTTTATGGGAGTCGTCCCCGTCCCCCCAGTATACGGCCAGAACCATGGACCCGGTACTTGTTGTTCGGACTCTCTCCAACCAGCCATAATGTTGTGAGAGTGAAATTATGTCTAAGTCCAGCTTTGGTACATTAGAAGCAACTCTAAAACTTAACCTAAGCGTTATTCGAAGCTACTTTTTGGCTAACTTCTTATACTGTAGGAAGGTATAGGAGCTCTGAAAATGAACGTGCGCGTCTTTCCCTCTTCCCGAGGGACTTAGAAGAATTTTGTGATATTTTTTATTAAAATGGTGTATAAGGGTATATATATATAAATATATTTTATGCACTGTATATGAGCTGGCGATTTCTAAGTCTGTGGTTCCGAGAGGGGGTAACCAGGCTCACTAATAAAGGTCAAGCCACTTGGCTGCCAGAATGCCCTGCTTCAGCACAGACCAGAAAGGCATTGTGATAAGCGTATCCCCTGTATAGTCAGGGGTTTATGGGAGTCGTCCCCGTCCCCCCAGTATACGGCCAGAACCATGGACCCGGTACTTGTGGTTCGGACTCTCTCCAACCAGCCATAATGTTGTGAGAGTGAAATTATGTCTAAGTCCAGCTTTGGTACATTAGAAGCAACTCTGAAACTTAACCTAAGCGTTTTTCGAAGCTACTTTTTGGCTAACTTCTTATAGAAAGTTCTAGGAGCTCTGAAAATGAACGTGCGCGTCTTTCACTCTTCCCGAGGGACTTAGAAGAATTTTGTGATATTTTTTATTAAAATGGTGTATAAGGGTATATATATAAATATATTTTATGCACTGTATATGAGCTGGCGATTTCTAAGTCTGTGGTTCCGAGAGGGGGTAACCAGGCTCACTAATAAAGGTCAAGCCACTTGGCTGCCAGAATGCCCTGCTTCAGCACAGACCAGAAAGGAATTGTGATAAGCGTATCCCCGGTATAGTCAGGGGTTAATGGCAGTCGTCCCCGTCCCCCCAGTATACGGCCAGAACCATGGACCCGGTACTTGTGGTTCGGACTGTCTCCAACCAGCCATAATGTTGTGAGAGTGAAATTATGTCTAAGTCCAGCTTTGGTACATTAGAAGCAACTCTGAAACTTAACCTAAGCGTTTTTCGAAGCTACTTTTTGGCTAACTTCTTATAGGAAGGTCTAGGAGCTCTGAAAATGAACGTGCGCGTCTTTCACTCTTCCCGAGGGACTTAGAAGAATTTTGTGATATTTTTTATTAAAATGGTGTATAAGGGTATATATATATAAATATATTTTATGCACTATATATGAGCTGGCGATTTCTAAGTCTGTGGTTCCGAGAGGGGGTAACCAGGCTCACTAATAAAGGTCAAGCCACTTGGCTGCCAGAATGCCATGCTTCAGCACAGACCAGAAAGGCATTGTGATAAGCGTATCCCCGGTATAGTCAGGGGTTAATGGCAGTCGTCCCCGTCCCCCCAGTATACGGCCAGAACTATGGACCCGGTACTTGTGGTTCGGACTGTCTCCAACCAGCCATAATGTTGTGAGAGTGAAATTATGTCTAAATCCAGCTTTGGTATATTAGAAGCAACTCTGAAACTTAACCTAAGCGTTTTTCGAAGCTACTTTTTGGCTAACTTCTTATAGGAAGGTCTAGGAGCTCTAAAAATGAACGTGCGCGTCTTTCACTCTTCCTAAGGGACTTAGAAGAATTTTGTGATATTTTTTATTAAAATGGTGTATAAGGGTATATATATACATATATTTTATGCACTGTATATGAGCTGGCGATTTCTAAGTCTGTGGTTCCGAGAGGGGGTAACCAGGCTCACTAATAAAGGTCAAGCCACTTGGCTGCCAGAATGCCCTGCTTCAGCACAGACCAGAAAGGAATTGTGATAAGCGTATCCCCGGTATAGTCAGGGGTTAATGGCAGTCGTCCCCGTCCCCCCAGTATACGGCCAGAACCATGGACCCGGTACTTGTGGTTCGGACTGTCGCCAACCAGCCATAATGTTGTGAGAGTGAAATTATGTCTAAGTCCAGCTTTGGTACATTAGAAGCAACTCTGAAACATAACCTAAGCGTTTTTCGAAGCTACTTTTTGGCTATCTTCTTATAGGAAGGTCTAGGAGCTCTGAAAATGAACGTGCGCGTCTTTCACTCTTCCCGAGGGACTTAGAAGAATTTTGTGATATTTTTTTATTAAAATGGTGTATAAGGGTATATACTGCACCGACACACTTTATCCGAGCAAATACCCGGTATGTACCTGGCAGATACCTGGAATGCGCCGCTCCTCACCTCTGACAAGCCCCGTTGCATTTGCCTTCCCAGCCTGGGTTCATGCCTGGCTGATGGGCGGCTGATCTGTTAAATGATAATGATTAGGATTTAATAGGCTGCAATGCTTCGCGTGTCTACCAGATGGCATAAATTCATGAATTGTAATGCAGTATATATATATGTAGTGTGCAGTATTGCAGCCAACGGGAATAAAATGCTTCAATCCCTGCCGGAAAATAACTCAATGCACTCGGGCAGAAAACAGTCACAAACCTCACTACACCCGGGTATACCCGAATTCGTGGGACTAGCCGAGCTCGAATAAAGTGTGTCGCCAGTGTATATAAATATATTTTATGCACTGTATATGAGCTGGCGATTTCTAAGTCTGTGGTTCCGAGAGGGGGTAACCAGGCTCACTAATAAAGGTCAAGCCACTTGGTTGCCAGAATGCCCTGCTTCAGCACAGACCAGAAAGGCATTGTGATAAGCGTATCCCCGGTATAGTCAGGGGTTAATGGGAGTCGTCCCCGTCCCCCCAGTATACGCCCAGAACCATGGACCCGGTACTTGTGGTTCGGATTCTCTCCAACCAGCCATAATGTTGTGAGAGTGAAATTATGTCTAAATCAAGCTTTGGTACATTAGAAGCAACTCTGAAACTTAACCTAAGCGTTTTTCGAAGCTACTTTTTGGCTAACTTCTTATAGGAAGGTCTAGGAGCTCTGAAAATGAACATGCGCGTCTTTCACTCTTCCCGAGGGACTTAGAAGAATTTTGTGATATTTTTTATTAAAATGGTGTATAAGGGTATATATATATAAATATATTTTATGCACTATATATGAGCTGGCGATTTCTAAGTCTGTGGTTCCGAGAGGGGGTAACCAGGCTCACTAATAAAGGTCAAGCCACTTGGCTGCCAGAATGCCCTGCTTCAGCACAGACCAGAAAGGCATTGTGATAAGCATATCCCCGGTATAGTCAGGGGTTAATGGGAGTCGTCCCCGTCCCCCTAGTATACGCCCAGAACCATGGACCCGGTACTTGTGGTTCAGACTCTCTCCAACCAGCCATAATGTTGTGAGAGTGAAATTATGTCTAAATCCAGCTTTGGTATATTACAAGCAACTCTGAAACTTAACCTAAGCGTTTTTCGAAGCTACTTTTTGGCTAACTTCTTATAGGAAGGTCTAGAAACTCTGAAAATGAACGTGCGCGTCTTTCTCTCTTCCCGAGGGACTTAGAAGAATTTTGTGATATTTTTTATTAAAATGGTGTATAAGGGTATATACTGTATATACATATATTTTATGCACTGTATATGAGCTGCCGATTTCTAAGTCTGTGGTTCCGAGAGGGGGTAACCAGGCTCACTAATAAAGGTCAAGCCACTTGGCTACCAGAATGCCCTGCCTCAGCACAGACCAGAAAGGCATTGTGATAAGCGTATCCCCGGTATAGTCAGGGGTTTATGGGAGTCGTCCCCGTCCCCCCAGTATACGGCCAGAACCATGGACCCGGTACTTGTGGTTCGGATTCTCTCCAACCAGCCATAATGTTGTGAGAGTGAAATTATGTCTAAATCAAGCTTTGGTACATTAGAAGCAACTCTGAAACTTAACCTAAGCGTTTTTCGAAGCTACTTTTTGGCTAATTTCTTATAGGAAGGTATAGGAGCTCTGAAAATGAACGTGCGCGTCTTTCCCTCTTCCCGAGGGACTTAGAAGAATTTTGTGATATTTTTTATTAAAATGGTGTATAAGGGTATATATATAAATATATTTTATGCACTGTATATGAGCTGGCGATTTCTAAGTCTGTGGTTCCGAGAGGGGGTAACCAGGCTCACTAATAAAGGTCAAGCCACTTGGCTGCCAGAATGCCCTGCTTCAGCACAGACCAGAAAGGCATTGTGATAAGCGTATCCCCGGTATAGTCAGGGGTTTATGGGAGTCGTCCCCGTCCCCCCAGTATACGGCCAGAACCATGGACCCGGTACTTGTGGTTCGGATTCTCTCCAACCAGCCATAATGTTGTGAGAGTGAAATTATGTCTAAATCAAGCTTTGGTACATTAGAAGCAACTCTGAAACTTAACCTAAGCGTTTTTCGAAGCTACTTTTTGGCTAACTTCTTATAGGAAGGTCTAGGAGCTCTGAAAATGAACATGCGCGTCTTTCGCTCTTCCCGAGGGACTTAGAAGAATGTTGTGATATTTTTTATTAAAATGGTGTATAAGGGTATATATATAAATATATTTTATGCACTGTATATGAGCTGGCGATTTCTAAGTCTGTGGTTCCGAGAGGGGGTAACCAGGCTCACTAATAAAGGTCAAGCCACTTGGTTGCCAGAATGCCCTGCTTCAGCACAGACCAGAAAGGCATTGTGATAAGCGTATCCCCGGTATAGTCAGGGGTTAATGGGAGTCGTCCCCGTCCCCCCAGTATACGCCCAGAACCATGGACGCGGTACTTGTGGTTCGGATTCTCTCCAACCAGCCATAATGTTGTGAGAGTGAAATTATGTCTAAATCAAGCTTTGGTACATTAGAAGCAACTCTGAAACTTAACCTAAGCGTTTTTCGAAGCTACTTTTTGGCTAACTTCTTATAGGAAGGTCTAGGAGCTCTGAAAATGAACGTGCGCGTCTTTCCCTCTTCCCGAGGGACTTAGAAGAATGTTGTGATATTTTTTATTAAAATGGTGTATAAGGGTATATATATAAATATATTTTATGCACTGTATATGAGCTGGCGATTTCTAAGTCTGTGGTTCCGAGAGGGGGTAACCAGGCTCACTAATAAAGGTCAAGCCACTTGGTTGCCAGAATGCCCTGCTTCAGCACAGACCAGAAAGGCATTGTGATAAGCGTATCCCCGGTATAGTCAGGGGTTAATGGGAGTCGTCCCCGTCCCCCCAGTATACGCCCAGAACCATGGACGCGGTACTTGTGGTTCGGATTCTCTCCAACCAGCCATAATGTTGTGAGAGTGAAATTATGTCTAAATCAAGCTTTGGTACATTAGAAGCAACTCTGAAACTTAACCTAAGCGTTTTTCGAAGCTACTTTTTGGCTAACTTCTTATAGGAAGGTCTAGGAGCTCTGAAAATGAACGTGCGCGTCTTTCCCTCTTCCCGAGGGACTTAGAAGAATGTTGTGATATTTTTTATTAAAATGGTGTATAAGGGTATATATATAAATATATTTTATGCACTGTATATGAGCTGGCGATTTCTAAGTCTGTGGTTCCGAGAGGGGGTAACCAGGCTCACTAATAAAGGTCAAGCCACTTGGCTGCCAGAATGCCCTGCTTCAGCACAGACCAGAAAGGCATTGTGATAAGCGTATCCCCGGTATAGTCAGGGGTTTATGGGAGTCGTCCCCGTCCCCCCAGTATACGGCCAGAACCATGGACCCGGTACTTGTGGTTCGAATTCTCTCCAACCAGCCATAATGTTGTGAGAGTGAAATTATGTCTAAATCAAGCTTTGGTACATTAGAAGCAACTCTGAAACTTAACCTAAGCGTTTTTCGAAGCTACTTTTTGGCTAACTTCTTATAGGAAGGTCTAGGAGCTCTGAAAATGAACATGCGCGTCTTTCGCTCTTCCCGAGGGACTTAGAAGAATGTTGTGATATTTTTTATTAAAATGGTGTATAAGGGTATATATATAAATATATTTTATGCACTGTATATGAGCTGGCGATTTCTAAGTCTGTGGTTCCGAGAGGGGGTAACCAGGCTCACTAATAAAGGTCAAGCCACTTGGTTGCCAGAATGCCCTGCTTCAGCACAGACCAGAAAGGCATTGTGATAAGCGTATCCCCGGTATAGTCAGGGGTTAATGGGAGTCGTCCCCGTCCCCCCAGTATACGCCCAGAACCATGGACGCGGTACTTGTGGTTCGGATTCTCTCCAACCAGCCATAATGTTGTGAGAGTGAAATTATGTCTAAATCAAGCTTTGGTACATTAGAAGCAACTCTGAAACTTAACCTAAGCGTTTTTCGAAGCTACTTTTTGGCTAACTTCTTATAGGAAGGTCTAGGAGCTCTGAAAATAAACGTGCGCGTCTTTCCCTCTTCCCGAGGGACTTAGAAGAATGTTGTGATATTTTTTATTAAAATGGTGTATAAGGGTATATATATAAATATATTTTATGCACTGTATATGAGCTGGCGATTTCTAAGTCTGTGGTTCCGAGAGGGGGTAACCAGGCTCACTAATAAAGGTCAAGCCACTTGGTTGCCAGAATGCCCTGCTTCAGCACAGACCAGAAAGGCATTGTGATAAGCGTATCCCCGGTATAGTCAGGGGTTAATGGGAGTCGTCCCCGTCCCCCCAGTATACGCCCAGAACCATGGACGCGGTACTTGTGGTTCGGATTCTCTCCAACCAGCCATAATGTTGTGAGAGTGAAATTATGTCTAAATCAAGCTTTGGTACATTAGAAGCAACTCTGAAACTTAACCTAAGCGTTTTTCGAAGATACTTTTTGGCTAACTTCTTATAGGAAGGTCTAGGAGCTCTGAAAATGAACGTGCGCGTCTTTCCCTCTTCCCGAGGGACTTAGAAGAATGTTGTGATATTTTTTATTAAAATGGTGTATAAGGGTATATATATAAATATATTTTATGCACTGTATATGAGCTGGCGATTTCTAAGTCTGTGGTTCCGAGAGGGGGTAACCAGGCTCACTAATAAAGGTCAAGCCACTTGGCTGCCAGAATGCCCTGCTTCAGCACAGACCAGAAAGGCATTGTGATAAGCGTATCCCCGGTATAGTCAGGGGTTAATGGCAGTCGTCCCCGTCCCCCCAGTATACGGCCAGAACCATGGACCCGGTACTTGTGGTTCGGATTCTCTCCAACCAGCCATAATGTTGTGAGAGTGAAATTATGTCTAAATCAAGCTTTGGTACATTAGAAGCAACTCTGAAACTTAACCTAAGCGTTTTTCGAAGCTACTTTTTGGCTAACTTCTTATAGGAAGGTCTAGGAGCTCTGAAAATGAACATGCGCGTCTTTCCCTCTTCCCGAGGGACTTAGAAGAATTTTGTGATATTTTTTATTAAAATGGTGTATAAGGGTATATATACAGTATAAATATATTTTATGCACTGTATATGAGCTGGCGATTTCTAAGTCTGTGGTTCCGAGAGGGGGTAACCAGGCTCACTAATAAAGGTCAAGCCACTTGGTTGCCAGAATGCCCTGCTTCAGCACAGACCAGAAAGGCATTGTGATAAGCGTATCCCCGGTATAGTCAGGGGTTAATGGGAGTCGTCCCCGTCCCCCCAGTATACGCCCAGAACCATGGACGCGGTACTTGTGGTTCGGATTCTCTCCAACCAGCCATAATGTTGTGAGAGTGAAATTATGTCTAAATCAAGCTTTGGTACATTAGAAGCAACTCTGAAACTTAACCTAAGCGTTTTTCGAAGCTACTTTTTGGCTAACTTCTTATAGGAAGGTCTAGGAGCTCTGAAAATGAACGTGCGCGTCTTTCCCTCTTCCCGAGGGACTTAGAAGAATGTTGTGATATTTTTTATTAAAATGGTGTATAAGGGTATATATATAAATATATTTTATGCACTGTATATGAGCTGGCGATTTCTAAGTCTGTGGTTCCGAGAGGGGGTAACCAGGCTCACTAATAAAGGTCAAGCCACTTGGTTGCCAGAATGCCCTGCTTCAGCACAGACCAGAAAGGCATTGTGATAAGCGTATCCCCGGTATAGTCAGGGGTTAATGGGAGTCGTCCCCGTCCCCCCAGTATACGCCCAGAACCATGGACGCGGTACTTGTGGTTCGGATTCTCTCCAACCAGCCATAATGTTGTGAGAGTGAAATTATGTCTAAATCAAGCTTTGGTACATTAGAAGCAACTCTGAAACTTAACCTAAGCGTTTTTCGAAGCTACTTTTTGGCTAACTTCTTATAGGAAGGTCTAGGAGCTCTGAAAATGAACGTGCGCGTCTTTCCCTCTTCCCGAGGGACTTAGAAGAATGTTGTGATATTTTTTATTAAAATGGTGTATAAGGGTATATATATAAATATATTTTATGCACTGTATATGAGCTGGCGATTTCTAAGTCTGTGGTTCCGAGAGGGGGTAACCAGGCTCACTAATAAAGGTCAAGCCACTTGGCTGCCAGAATGCCCTGCTTCAGCACAGACCAGAAAGGCATTGTGATAAGCGTATCCCCGGTATAGTCAGGGGTTTATGGGAGTCGTCCCCGTCCCCCCAGTATACGGCCAGAACCATGGACCCGGTACTTGTGGTTCGGACTCTCTCCAACCAGCCATAATGTTGTGAGAGTGAAATTATGTCTAAGTCCAGCTTTGGTACATTAGAAGCAACTCTAAAACTTAACCTAAGCGTTATTCGAAGCTACTTTTTGGCTAACTTCTTATAGAAAGGTCTATTAGCTCTGAAAATGAACGTGCGCGTCTTTTACTCTTCCCGAGGGACTTAGAAGAATTTTGTGATATTTTTTAATTAAAATGGTGTATAAGGGTATATATATAAATATATTTTATGCACTGTATATGAGCTGGCGATTTCTAAGTCTGTGGTTCCGAGAGGGGGTAACCAGGCTCACTAATAAAGGTCAAGCCACTTGGTTGCCAGAATGCCCTGCTTCAGCACAGACCAGAAAGGCATTGTGATAAGCGTATCCCAGGTATAGTCAGGGGTTAATGGGAGTCGTCCCCGTCCCCCCAGTATACGCCCAGAACCATGGACCCGGTACTTGTGGTTCGGATTCTCTCCAACCAGCCATAATGTTGTGAGAGTGAAATTATGTCTAAATCAAGCTTTGGTACATTAGAAGCAACTCTGAAACTTAACCTAAGCGTTTTTCGAAGCTACTTTTTGGCTAACTTCTTATAGGAAGGTATAGGAGCTCTGAAAATGAACGTGCGCGTCTTTCCCTCTTCCCGAGGGACTTAGAAGAATTTTGTGATATTTTTTATTAAAATGGTGTATAAGGGTATATATATAAATATATTTTATGCACTGTATATGAGCTGGCGATTTCTAAGTCTGTGGTTCCGAGAGGGGGTAACCAGGCTCACTAATAAAGGTCAAGCCACTTGGCTGCCAGAATGCCCTTCTTCAGCACAGACCAGAAAGGCATTGTGATAAGCGTATCCCCGGTATAGTCAGGGGTTTATGGGAGTCGTCCCCGTCCCCCCAGTATACGGCCAGAACCATGGACCCGGTACTTGTGGTTCGGATTCTCTCCAACCAGCCATAATGTTGTGAGAGTGAAATTATGTCTAAATCAAGCTTTGGTACATTAGAAGCAACTCTGAAACTTAACCTAAATGTTTTTCGAAGCTACTTTTTGGCTAACTTCTTATAGGAAGGTCTAGGAGCTCTGAAAATGAACGTGCGCGTCTTTCCCTCTTCCCGAGGGACTTAGAAGAATTTTGTGATATTTTTTATTAAAATGGTGTATAAGGGTATATATATAAATATATTTTATGCACTGTATATGAGCTGGCGATTTCTAAGTCTGTGGTTCCGAGAGGGGGTAACCAGGCTCACTAATAAAGGTCAAGCCACTTGGCTGCCAGAATGCCCTGCTTCAGCACAGACCAGAAAGGCATTGTGATAAGCGTATCCCCGGTATAGTCAGGGGTTTATGGGAGTCGTCCCCATCCCCCCAGTATACGCCAGAACCATGGACCCGGTACTTGTGGTTCGGACTCTCTCCAACCAGCCATAATGTTGTGAGAGTGAAATTATGTCTAAGTCCAGCTTTGGTACATTAGAAGCAACTCTGAAACTTAACCTAAGCGTTTTTCGAAGCTACTTTTTGGCTAACTTCTTATAGAAAGGTCTAGGAGCTCTGAAAATGAACGTGCGCGTCTTTCACTCTTCCCGAGGGACTTAGAAGAATTTTGTGATATTTTTTATTAAAATGGTGTATAAGGGTATATATATAAATATATTTTATGCACTGTATATGAGCTGGCGATTTCTAAGTCTGTGGTTCCGAGAGGGGGTAACCAGGCTCACTAATAAAGGTCAAGCCACTTGGCTGCCAGAATGCCCTGCTTCAGCACAGACCAGAAAGGAATTGTGATAAGCGTATCCCCGGTATAGTCAGGGGTTTATGGGAGTCGTCCCCGTCCCCCCAGTATACGGCCAGAACCATGGACCCGGTACTTGTGGTTCGGACTCTCTCCAACCAGCCATAATGTTGTGAGAGTGAAATTATGTCTAAGTCCAGCTTTGGTACATTAGAAGCAACTCTGAAACTTAACCTAAGCGTTTTTCGAAGCTACTTTTTGGCTAACTTCTTATAGAAAGGTGTAGGAGCTCTGAAAATGAACGTGCGCGTCTTTCACTCTTCCCGAGGGACTTAGAAGAATGTTGTGATATTTTTTATTAAAATGGTGTATAAGGGTATATATATAAATATATTTTATGCACTGTATATGAGCTGGCGATTTCTAAGTCTGTGGTTCCGAGAGGGGGTAACCAGGCTCACTAATAAAGGTCAAGCCACTTGGCTGCCAGAATGCCCTGCTTCAGCACAGACCAGAAAGGCATTGTGATAAGCGGATCCCCGGTATAGTCAGGGGTTTATGGGAGTCGTCCCCGTCCCCCCAGTATACGGCCAGAACCATGGACCCGGTACTTGTGGTTCGGACTCTCTCCAACCAGCCATAATGTTGTGAGAGTGAAATTATGTCTAAGTCCAGCTTTGGTACATTAGAAGCAACTCTAAAACTTAACCTAAGCGTTATTCGAAGCTACTTTTTGGCTAACTTCTTATACTGTAGGAAGGTATAGGAGCTCTGAAAATGAACGTGCGCGTCTTTCCCTCTTCCCGAGGGACTTAGAAGAATTTTGTGATATTTTTTATTAAAATGGTGTATAAGGGTATATATATAAATATATTTTATGCACTGTATATGAGCTGGCGATTTCTAAGTCTGTGGTTCCGAGAGGGGGTAACCAGGCTCACTAATAAAGGTCAAGCCACTTGGCTGCCAGAATGCCCTGCTTCAGCACAGACCAGAAAGGCATTGTGATAAGCGTATCCCCGGTATAGTCAGGGGTTTATGGGAGTCGTCCCCGTCCCCCCAGTATACGGCCAGAACCATGGACCTGGTACTTGTGGTTCGGATTCTCTCCAACCAGCCATAATGTTGTGAGAGTGAAATTATGTCTAAATCAAGCTTTGGTACATTAGAAGCAACTCTGAAACTTAACCTAAGCGTTTTTCGAAGGTACTTTTTGGCTAACTTCTTATAGGAAGGTCTAGGAGCTCTGAAAATGAACGTGCGCGTCTTTCCCTCTTCCCGAGGGACTTAGAAGAATTTTGTGATATTTTTTATTAAAATGGTGTATAAGGGTATATATATATAAATATATTTTATGCACTGTATATGAGCTGGCGATTTCTAAGTCTGTGGTTCCGAGAGGGGGTAACCAGGCTCACTAATAAAGGTCAAGCCACTTGGCTGCCAGAATGCCCTGCTTCAGCACAGACCAGAAAGGAATTGTGATAAGCGTATCCCCGGTATAGTCAGGGGTTTATGGGAGTCGTCCCCGTCCCCCCAGTATACGGCCAGAACCATGGACCCGGTACTTGTGGTTCGGACTCTCTCCAACCAGCCATAATGTTGTGAGAGTGAAATTATGTCTAAGTCCAGCTTTGGTACATTAGAAGCAACTCTGAAACTTAACCTAAGCGTTTTTCGAAGCTACTTTTTGGCTAACTTCTTATAGAAAGGTGTAGGAGCTCTGAAAATGAACGTGCGCGTCTTTCACTCTTCCCGAGGGACTTAGAAGAATTTTGTGATATTTTTTATTAAAATGGTGTATAAGGGTATATATATATAAATATATTTTATGCACTATATATGAGCTGGCGATTT
Organism: Ascaphus truei; assembly: GCF_040206685.1. Lineage (NCBI taxonomy): Eukaryota > Metazoa > Chordata > Amphibia > Anura > Ascaphidae > Ascaphus > Ascaphus truei. The sequence continues at coordinate 172,640,100 of NC_134485.1, read as the reverse complement.
CTAAGTCTGTGGTTCCGAGAGGGGGTAACCAGGCTCACTAATAAAGGTCAAGCCACTTGGCTGCCAGAATGCCCTGCTTCAGCACAGACCAGAAAGGCATTGTGATAAGCGTATCCCCGGTATAGTCAGGGGTTAATGGCAGTCGTCCCCGTCCCCCCAGTATACGGCCAGAACCATGGACCCGGTACTTGTGGTTCGGACTGTCTCCAACCAGCCATAATGTTGTGAGAGTGAAATTATGTCTAAGTCCAGCTTTGGTACATTAGAAGCAACTCTGAAACTTAACCTAAGCGTTTTTCGAAGCTACTTTTTGGCTAACTTCTTATAGGAAGGTCTAGGAGCTCTGAAAATGAACGTGCGCGTCTTTCCCTCTTCCCGAGGGACTTAGAAGAATGTTGTGATATTTTTTATTAAAATGGTGTATAAGGGTATATATATAAATATATTTTATGCACTGTATATGAGCTGGCGATTTCTAAGTCTGTGGTTCCGAGAGGGGGTAACCAGGCTCACTAATAAAGGTCAAGCCACTTGGCTGCCAGAATGCCCTGCTTCAGCACAGACCAGAAAGGCATTGTGATAAGCGGATCCCCGGTATAGTCAGGGGTTTATGGGAGTCGTCCCCGTCCCCCCAGTATACGGCCAGAACCATGGACCCGGTACTTGTTGTTCGGACTCTCTCCAACCAGCCATAATGTTGTGAGAGTGAAATTATGTCTAAGTCCAGCTTTGGTACATTAGAAGCAACTCTAAAACTTAACCTAAGCGTTATTCGAAGCTACTTTTTGGCTAACTTCTTATACTGTAGGAAGGTATAGGAGCTCTGAAAATGAACGTGCGCGTCTTTCCCTCTTCCCGAGGGACTTAGAAGAATTTTGTGATATTTTTTATTAAAATGGTGTATAAGGGTATATATATATAAATATATTTTATGCACTGTATATGAGCTGGCGATTTCTAAGTCTGTGGTTCCGAGAGGGGGTAACCAGGCTCACTAATAAAGGTCAAGCCACTTGGCTGCCAGAATGCCCTGCTTCAGCACAGACCAGAAAGGCATTGTGATAAGCGTATCCCCTGTATAGTCAGGGGTTTATGGGAGTCGTCCCCGTCCCCCCAGTATACGGCCAGAACCATGGACCCGGTACTTGTGGTTCGGACTCTCTCCAACCAGCCATAATGTTGTGAGAGTGAAATTATGTCTAAGTCCAGCTTTGGTACATTAGAAGCAACTCTGAAACTTAACCTAAGCGTTTTTCGAAGCTACTTTTTGGCTAACTTCTTATAGAAAGTTCTAGGAGCTCTGAAAATGAACGTGCGCGTCTTTCACTCTTCCCGAGGGACTTAGAAGAATTTTGTGATATTTTTTATTAAAATGGTGTATAAGGGTATATATATAAATATATTTTATGCACTGTATATGAGCTGGCGATTTCTAAGTCTGTGGTTCCGAGAGGGGGTAACCAGGCTCACTAATAAAGGTCAAGCCACTTGGCTGCCAGAATGCCCTGCTTCAGCACAGACCAGAAAGGAATTGTGATAAGCGTATCCCCGGTATAGTCAGGGGTTAATGGCAGTCGTCCCCGTCCCCCCAGTATACGGCCAGAACCATGGACCCGGTACTTGTGGTTCGGACTGTCTCCAACCAGCCATAATGTTGTGAGAGTGAAATTATGTCTAAGTCCAGCTTTGGTACATTAGAAGCAACTCTGAAACTTAACCTAAGCGTTTTTCGAAGCTACTTTTTGGCTAACTTCTTATAGGAAGGTCTAGGAGCTCTGAAAATGAACGTGCGCGTCTTTCACTCTTCCCGAGGGACTTAGAAGAATTTTGTGATATTTTTTATTAAAATGGTGTATAAGGGTATATATATATAAATATATTTTATGCACTATATATGAGCTGGCGATTTCTAAGTCTGTGGTTCCGAGAGGGGGTAACCAGGCTCACTAATAAAGGTCAAGCCACTTGGCTGCCAGAATGCCATGCTTCAGCACAGACCAGAAAGGCATTGTGATAAGCGTATCCCCGGTATAGTCAGGGGTTAATGGCAGTCGTCCCCGTCCCCCCAGTATACGGCCAGAACTATGGACCCGGTACTTGTGGTTCGGACTGTCTCCAACCAGCCATAATGTTGTGAGAGTGAAATTATGTCTAAGTCCAGCTTTGGTACATTAGAAGCAACTCTGAAACTTAACCTAAGCGTTTTTCGAAGCTACTTTTTGGCTAACTTCTTATAGGAAGGTCTAGGAGCTCTGAAAATGAACGTGCGCGTCTTTCCCTCTTCCCGAGGGACTTAGAAGAATGTTGTGATATTTTTTATTATAATGGTGTATAAGGGTATATATATAAATATATTTTATGCACTGTATATGAGCTGGCGATTTCTAAGTCTGTGGTTCCGAGAGGGGGTAACCAGGCTCACTAATAAAGGTCAAGCCACTTGGCTGCCAGAATGCCCTGCTTCAGCACAGACCAGAAAGGCATTGTGATAAGCGTATCCCCGGTATAGTCAGGGGTTTATGGGAGTCGTCCCCGTCCCCCCAGTATACGGCCAGAACCATGGACCCGGTACTTGTGGTTCGGATTCTCTCCAACCAGCCATAATGTTGTGAGAGTGAAATTATGTCTAAATCAAGCTTTGGTACATTAGAAGCAACTCTGAAACTTAACCTAAGCGATTTTCGAAGCTACTTTTTGGCTAACTTCTTATAGGAAGGTCTAGGAGCTCTGAAAATGAACGTGCGCGTCTTTCCCTCTTCCCGAGGGACTTAGAAGAATTTTGTGATATTTTTTATTAAAATGGTGTATAAGGGTATATATATAAATATATTTTATGCACTGTATATGAGCTGGCGATTTCTAAGTCTGTGGTTCCGAGAGGGGGTAACCAGGCTCACTAATAAAGGTCAAGCCACTTGGCTGCCAGAATGCCCTGCTTCAGCACAGACCAGAAAGGAATTGTGATAAGCGTATCCCCGGTATAGTCAGGGGTTAATGGCAGTCGTCCCCGTCCCCCCAGTATACGGCCAGAACCATGGACCCGGTACTTGTGGTTCGGACTGTCTCCAACCAGCCATAATGTTGTGAGAGTGAAATTATGTCTAAGTCCAGCTTTGGTACATTAGAAGCAACTCTGAAACTTAACCTAAGCGTTTTTCGAAGCTACTTTTTGGCTAACTTCTTATAGGAAGGTCTAGGAGCTCTGAAAATGAACGTGCGCGTCTTTCCCTCTTCCCGAGGGACTTAGAAGAATTTTGTGATATTTTTTATTAAAATGGTGTATACTGTAAGGGTATATATATAAATATATTTTATGCACTGTATATGAGCTGGCGATTTCTAAGTCTGTGGTTCCGAGAGGGGGTAACCAGGCTAACTAATAAAGGTCAAGCTACTTGGCTGCCAGAATGCCCTGCTTCAGCACAGACCAGAAAGGCATTGTGATAAGCGTATCCCCGGTATAGTCAGGGGTTTATGGGAGTCGTCCCCGTCCCCCCAGTATACGGCCAGAACCATGGACCCGGTACTTGTGGTTGGGACTCTCTCCAACCAGCCATAATGTTGTGAGAGTGAAATTATGTCTATATCAAGCTTTGGTACATTAGAAGCAACTCTGAAACTTAACCTAAGCGTTTTTCGAAGCTACTTTTTGGCTAACTTCTTATAGGAAGGTCTAGGAGCTCTGAAAATGAACGTGCGCGTCTTTCCCTCTTCCCGAGGGACTTAGAAGAATTTTGTGATATTTTTTATTAAAATGGTGTATAAGGGTATATATATAAATATATTTTATGCACTGTATATGAGCTGGCGATTTCTAAGTCTGTGGTTCCGAGAGGGGGTAACCAGGCTCACTAATAAAGGTCAAGCCACTTGGCTGCCAGAATGCCCTGCTTCAGCACAGACCAGAAAGGCATTGTGATAAGCGTATCCCCTGTATAGTCAGGGGTTTATGGGAGTCGTCCCCGTCCCCCCAGTATACGGCCAGAACCATGGACCCGGTACTTGTGGTTCGGACTCTCTCCAACCAGCCATAATGTTGTGAGAGTGAAATTATGTCTAAGTCCAGCTTTGGTACATTAGAAGCAACTCTGAAACTTAACCTAAGCGTTTTTCGAAGCTACTTTTTGGCTAACTTCTTATAGGAAGGTCTAGGAGCTCTGAAAATGAACGTGCGCGTCTTTCCCTCTTCCCGAGGGACTTAGAAGAATGTTGTGATATTTTTTATTAAAATGGTGTATAAGGGTATATATATAAATATATTTTATGCACTGTATATGAGCTGGCGATTTCTAAGTCTGTGGTTCCGAGAGGGGGTAACCAGGCTCACTAATAAAGGTCAAGCCACTTGGCTGCCAGAATGCCCTGCTTCAGCACAGACCAGAAAGGCATTGTGATAAGCGTATCCCCGGTATAGTCAGGGGTTTATGGGAGTCGTCCCCGTCCCCCCAGTATACGGCCAGAACCATGGACCCGGTACTTGTGGTTCGGACTCTCTCCAACCAGCCATAATGTTGTGAGAGTGAAATTATGTCTAAGTCCAGCTTTGGTACATTAGAAGCAACTCTAAAACTTAACCTAAGCGTTATTCGAAGCTACTTTTTGGCTAACTTCTTATAGGAAGGTATAGGAGCTCTGAAAATGAACGTGCGCGTCTTTCCCTCTTCCCGAGGGACTTAGAAGAATTTTGTGATATTTTTTATTAAAATGGTGTATAAGGGTATATATATAAATATATTTTATGCACTGTATATGAGCTGGCGATTTCTAAGTCTGTGGTTCCGAGAGGGGGTAACCAGGCTAACTAATAAAGGTCAAGCTACTTGGCTGCCAGAATGCCCTGCTTCAGCACAGACCAGAAAGGCATTGTGATAAGCGTATCCCCGGTATAGTCAGGGGTTTATGGGAGTCGTCCCCGTCCCCCCAGTATACGGCCAGAACCATGGACCCGGTACTTGTGGTTCGGACTCTCTCCAACCAGCCATAATGTTGTGAGAGTGAAATTATGTCTATATCAAGCTTTGGTACATTAGAAGCAACTCTGAAACTTAACCTAAGCGTTTTTCGAAGCTACTTTTTGGCTAACTTCTTATAGGAAGGTCTAGGAGCTCTGAAAATGAACGTGCGCGTCTTTCCCTCTTCCCGAGGGACTTAGAAGAATTTTGTGATATTTTTTATTAAAATGGTGTATAAGGGTATATATATAAATATATTTTATGCACTGTATATGAGCTGGCGATTTCTAAGTCTGTGGTTCCGAGAGGGGGTAACCAGGCTCACTAATAAAGGTCAAGCCACTTGGCTGCCAGAATGCCCTGCTTCAGCACAGACCAGAAAGGCATTGTGATAAGCGTATCCCCTGTATAGTCAGGGGTTTATGGGAGTCGTCCCCGTCCCCCCAGTATACGGCCAGAACCATGGACCCGGTACTTGTGGTTCGGACTCTCTCCAACCAGCCATAATGTTGTGAGAGTGAAATTATGTCTAAGTCCAGCTTTGGTACATTAGAAGCAACTCTGAAACTTAACCTAAGCGTTTTTCGAAGCTACTTTTTGGCTAACTTCTTATAGGAAGGTCTAGGAGCTCTGAAAATGAACGTGCGCGTCTTTCCCTCTTCCCGAGGGACTTACTGTAGAAGAATGTTGTGATATTTTTTATTAAAATGGTGTATAAGGGTATATATATAAATATATTTTATGCACTGTATATGAGCTGGCGATTTCTAAGTCTGTGGTTCCGAGAGGGGGTAACCAGGCTCACTAATAAAGGTCAAGCCACTTGGCTGCCAGAATGCCCTGCTTCAGCACAGACCAGAAAGGCATTGTGATAAGCGTATCCCTGGTATAGTCAGGGGTTTATGGGAGTCGTCCCCGTCCCCCCAGTATACGGCCAGAACCATGGACCCGGTACTTGTGGTTCGGACTCTCTCCAACCAGCCATAATGTTGTGAGAGTGAAATTATGTCTAAGTCCAGTTTTGGTACATTAGAAGCAACTCTAAAACTTAACCTAAGCGTTTTTCGAAGCTACTTTTTGGCTAACTTCTTATAGGAAGGTATAGGAGCTCTGAAAATGAACGTGCGCGTCTTTCCCTCTTCCCGAGGGACTTAGAAGAATTTTGTGATATTTTTTATTAAAATGGTGTATAAGGGTATATATATAAATATATTTTATGCACTGTATATGAGCTGGCGATTTCTAAGTCTGTGGTTCCGAGAGGGGGTAACCAGGCTCACTAATAAAGGTCAAGCCACTTGGCTGCCAGAATGCCCTGCTTCAGCACAGACCAGAAAGGCATTGTGATAAGCGTATCCCCGGTATAGTCAGGGGTTTATGGGAGTCGTCCCCGTCCCCCCAGTATACGGCCAGAACCATGGACCCGGTACTTGTGGTTCGGACTCTCTCCAACCAGCCATAATGTTGTGAGAGTGAAATTATGTCTAAGTCCAGCTTTGGTACATTAGAAGCAACTCTAAAACTTAACCTAAGCGTTATTCGAAGCTACTTTTTGGCTAACTTCTTATAGGAAGGTATAGGAGCTCTGAAAATGAACGTGCGCGTCTTTCCCTCTTCCCGAGGGACTTAGAAGAATTTTGTGATATTTTTTATTAAAATGGTGTATAAGGGTATATATATAAATATATTTTATGCACTGTATATGAGCTGGCGATTTCTAAGTCTGTGGTTCCGAGAGGGGGTAACCAGGCTAACTAATAAAGGTCAAGCTACTTGGCTGCCAGAATGCCCTGCTTCAGCACAGACCAGAAAGGCATTGTGATAAGCGTATCCCCGGTATAGTCAGGGGTTTATGGGAGTCGTCCCCGTCCCCCCAGTATACGGCCAGAACCATGGACCCGGTACTTGTGGTTCGGACTCTCTCCAACCAGCCATAATGTTGTGAGAGTGAAATTATGTCTATATCAAGCTTTGGTACATTAGAAGCAACTCTGAAACTTAACCTAAGCGTTTTTCGAAGCTACTTTTTGGCTAACTTCTTATAGGAAGGTCTAGGAGCTCTGAAAATGAACGTGCGCGTCTTTCCCTCTTCCCGAGGGACTTAGAAGAATTTTGTGATATTTTTTATTAAAATGGTGTATAAGGGTATATATATAAATATATTTTATGCACTGTATATGAGCTGGCGATTTCTAAGTCTGTGGTTCCGAGAGGGGGTAACCAGGCTCACTAATAAAGGTCAAGCCACTTGGCTGCCAGAATGCCCTGCTTCAGCACAGACCAGAAAGGCATTGTGATAAGCGTATCCCCTGTATAGTCAGGGGTTTATGGGAGTCGTCCCCGTCCCCCCAGTATACGGCCAGAACCATGGACCCGGTACTTGTGGTTCGGACTCTCTCCAACCAGCCATAATGTTGTGAGAGTGAAATTATGTCTAAGTCCAGCTTTGGTACATTAGAAGCAACTCTGAAACTTAACCTACAGTAAGCGTTTTTCGAAGCTACTTTTTGGCTAACTTCTTATAGGAAGGTCTAGGAGCTCTGAAAATGAACGTGCGCGTCTTTCCCTCTTCCCGAGGGACTTAGAAGAATGTTGTGATATTTTTTATTAAAATGGTGTATAAGGGTATATATATAAATATATTTTATGCACTGTATATGAGCTGGCGATTTCTAAGTCTGTGGTTCCGAGAGGGGGTAACCAGGCTCACTAATAAAGGTCAAGCCACTTGGCTGCCAGAATGCCCTGCTTCAGCACAGACCAGAAAGGCATTGTGATAAGCGTATCCCCGGTATAGTCAGGGGTTTATGGGAGTCGTCCCCGTCCCCCCAGTATACGGCCAGAACCATGGACCCGGTACTTGTGGTTCGGACTCTCTCCAACCAGCCATAATGTTGTGAGAGTGAAATTATGTCTAAGTCCAGCTTTGGTACATTAGAAGCAACTCTAAAACTTAACCTAAGCGTTATTCGAAGCTACTTTTTGGCTAACTTCTTATAGGAAGGTATAGGAGCTCTGAAAATGAACGTGCGCGTCTTTCCCTCTTCCCGAGGGACTTAGAAGAATTTTGTGATATTTTTTATTAAAATGGTGTATAAGGGTATATATATAAATATATTTTATGCACTGTATATGAGCTGGCGATTTCTAAGTCTGTGGTTCCGAGAGGGGGTAACCAGGCTAACTAATAAAAGATCAAGCTACTTGGCTGCCAGAATGCCCTGCTTCAGCACAGACCAGAAAGGCATTGTGATAAGCGTATCCCCGGTATAGTCAGGGGTTTATGGGAGTCGTCCCCGTCCCCCCAGTATACGGCCAGAACCATGGACCCGGTACTTGTGGTTCGGACTCTCTCCAACCAGCCATAATGTTGTGAGAGTGAAATTATGTCTATATCAAGCTTTGGTACATTAGAAGCAACTCTGAAACTTAACCTAAGCGTTTTTCGAAGCTACTTTTTGGCTAACTTCTTATAGGAAGGTCTAGGAGCTCTGAAAATGAACGTGCGCGTCTTTCCCTCTTCCCGAGGGACTTAGAAGAATTTTGTGATATTTTTTATTAAAATGGTGTATAAGGGTATATATATAAATATATTTTATGCACTGTATATGAGCTGGCGATTTCTAAGTCTGTGGTTCCGAGAGGGGGTAACCAGGCTCACTAATAAAGGTCAAGCCACTTGGCTGCCAGAATGCCCTGCTTCAGCACAGACCAGAAAGGCATTGTGATAAGCGTATCCCCTGTATAGTCAGGGGTTTATGGGAGTCGTCCCCGTCCCCCCAGTATACGGCCAGAACCATGGACCCGGTACTTGTGGTTCGGACTCTCTCCAACCAGCCATAATGTTGTGAGAGTGAAATTATGTCTAAGTCCAGCTTTGGTACATTAGAAGCAACTCTGAAACTTAACCTAAGCGTTTTTCGAAGCTACTTTTTGGCTAACTTCTTATAGGAAGGTCTAGGAGCTCTGAAAATGAACGTGCGCGTCTTTCCCTCTTCCCGAGGGACTTAGAAGAATGTTGTGATATTTTTTATTAAAATGGTGTATAAGGGTATATATATAAATATATTTTATGCACTGTATATGAGCTGGCGATTTCTAAGTCTGTGGTTCCGAGAGGGGGTAACCAGGCTCACTAATAAAGGTCAAGCCACTTGGCTGCCAGAATGCCCTGCTTCAGCACAGACCAGAAAGGCATTGTGATAAGCGTATCCCCGGTATAGTCAGGGGTTTATGGGAGTCGTCCCCGTCCCCCCAGTATACGGCCAGAACCATGGACCCGGTACTTGTGGTTCGGACTCTCTCCAACCAGCCATAATGTTGTGAGAGTGAAATTATGTCTAAGTCCAGTTTTGGTACATTAGAAGCAACTCTAAAACTTAACCTAAGCGTTATTCGAAGCTACTTTTTGGCTAACTTCTTATAGGAAGGTATAGGAGCTCTGAAAATGAACGTGCGCGTCTTTCCCTCTTCCCGAGGGACTTAGAAGAATTTTGTGATATTTTTTATTAAAATGGTGTATAAGGGTATATATATAAATATATTTTATGCACTGTATATGAGCTGGCGATTTCTAAGTCTGTGGTTCCGAGAGGGGGTAACCAGGCTCACTAATAAAGGTCAAGCCACTTGGCTGCCAGAATGCCCTGCTTCAGCACAGACCAGAAAGGCATTGTGATAAGCGTATCCCCTGTATAGTCAGGGGTTTATGGGAGTCGTCCCCGTCCCCCCAGTATACGGCCAGAACCATGGACCCGGTACTTGTGGTTCGGACTCTCTCCAACCAGCCATAATGTTGTGAGAGTGAAATTATGTCTAAGTCCAGCTTTGGTACATTAGAAGCAACTCTGAAACTTAACCTAAGCGTTTTTCGAAGCTACTTTTTGGCTAACTTCTTATAGAAAGGTCTAGGAGCTCTGAAAATGAACGTGCGCGTCTTTCACTCTTCCCGAGGGACTTAGAAGAATGTTGTGATATTTTTTATTAAAATGGTGTATAAGGGTATATATATAAATATATTTTATGCACTGTATATGAGCTGGCGATTCCTAAGTCTGTGGTTCCGAGAGGGGGTAACCAGGCTCACTAATAAAGGTCAAGCCACTTGGCTGCCAGAATGCCCTGCTTCAGCACAGACCAGAAAGGCATTGTGATAAGCGTATCCCCGGTATAGTCAGGGGTTTATGGGAGTCGTCCCCGTCCCCCCAGTATACGGCCAGAACCATGGACCCGGTACTTGTGGTTCGGACTCTCTCCAACCAGCCATAATGTTGTGAGAGTGAAATTATGTCTAAGTCCAGCTTTGGTACATTAGAAGCAACTCTAAAACTTAACCTAAGCGTTATTCGAAGCTACTTTTTGGCTAACTTCTTATAGGAAGGTATAGGAGCTCTGAAAATGAACGTGCGCGTCTTTCCCTCTTCCCGAGGGACTTAGAAGAATTTTGTGATATTTTTTATTAAAATGGTGTATAAGGGTATATATATAAATATATTTAATGCACTGTATATGATCTGGCGATTTCTAAGTCTGTGGTTCCGAGAGGGGGTAACCAGGCTCACTAATAAAGGTCAAGCCACTTGGCTGCCAGAATGCCCTGCTTCAGCACAGACCAGAAAGGCATTGTGATAAGCGTATCCCCGGTATAGTCAGGGGTTTATGGGAGTCGTCCCCGTCCCCCCAGTATACGGCCAGAACCATGGACCCGGTACTTGTGGTTCGGTTTCTCTCCAACCAGCCATAATGTTGTGAGAGTGAAATTATGTCTAAATCAAGCTTTGGTACATTAGAAGCAACTCTGAAACTTAACCTAAGCGTTTTTCGAAGCTACTTTTTGGCTAACTTCTTATAGGAAGGTCTAGGAGCTCTGAAATTGAACGTGCGCGTCTTTCCCTCTTCCCGAGGGACTTAGAAGAATTTTGTGATATTTTTTATTAAATTGGTGTACTGTATAAGGGTATATATATAAATATATTTTATGCACTGTATATGAGCTGGCGATTTCTAAGTCTGTGGTTCCGAGAGGGGGTAACCAGGCTAACTAATAAAGGTCAAGCTACTTGGCTGCCAGAATGCCCTGCTTCAGCACAGACCAGAAAGGCATTGTGATAAGCGTATCCCCGGTATAGTCAGGGGTTTATGGGAGTCGTCCCCGTCCCCCCAGTATACGGCCAGAACCATGGACCCGGTACTTGTGGTTCGGACTCTCTCCAACCAGCCATAATGTTGTGAGAGTGAAATTATGTCTATATCAAGCTTTGGTACATTAGAAGCAACTCTGAAACTTAACCTAATCGTTTTTCGAAGCTACTTTTTGGCTAACTTCTTATAGGAAGGTCTAGGAGCTCTGAAAATGAACGTGCGCGTCTTTCCCTCTTCCCGAGGGACTTAGAAGAATTTTGTGATATTTTTTATTAAAATGGTGTATAAGGGTATATATATAAATATATTTTATGCACTGTATATGAGCTGGCGATTTCTAAGTCTGTGGTTCCGAGAGGGGGTAACCAGGCTCACTAATAAAGGTCAAGCCACTTGGCTGCCAGAATGCCCTGCTTCAGCACAGACCAGAAAGGCATTGTGATAAGCGTATCCCCGGTATAGTCAGGGGTTTATGGGAGTCGTCCCCGTCCCCCCAGTATACGGCCAGAACCATGGACCCGGTACTTGTGGTTCGGACTCTCTCCAACCAGCCATAATGTTGTGAGAGTGAAATTATGTCTATATCAAGCTTTGGTACATTAGAAGCAACTCTGAAACTTAACCTAAGCGTTTTTCGAAGCTACTTTTTGGCTAACTTCTTATAGAAAGGTCTAGGAGCTCTGAAAATGAACGTGCGCGTCTTTCACTCTTCCCGAGGGACTTAGAAGAATGTTGTGATATTTTTTATTAAAATGGTGTATAAGGGTATATATATAAATATATTTTATGCACTGTATATGAGCTGGCGATTTCTAAGTCTGTGGTTCCGAGAGGGGGTAACCAGGCTCACTAATAAAGGTCAAGCCACTTGGCTGCCAGAATGCCCTGCTTCAGCACAGACCAGAAAGGAATTGTGATAAGCGTATCCCCGGTATTGTCAGGGGTCAATGGCAGTCGTCCCCGTCCCCCCAGTATACGGCCAGAACCAAGGACCCGGTACTTGTGGTTCGGACTGTCTCCAACCAGCCATAATGTTGTGAGAGTGAAATTATGTCTAAGTCCAGCTTTGGTACATTAGAAGCAACTCTGAAACTTAACCTAAGCGTTTTTCGAAGCTACTTTTTGGCTAACTTCTTATAGGAAGGCCTAGGAGCTCTGAAAATGAACGTGCGCGTCTTTCCCTCTTCCCGAGGGACTTAGAAGAATGTTGTGATATTTTTTATTAAAATGGTGTATAAGGGTATATATATAAATATATTTTATGCACTATATATGAGCTGGCGATTTCTAAGTCTGTGGTTCCGAGAGGGGGTAACCAGGCTCACTAATAAAGGTCAAGCCACTTGGCTGCCAGAATTCCCTGCTTCAGCACAGACCAGAAAGGCATTGTGATAAGCGTATCCCCGGTATAGTCAGGGGTTAATGGTAGTCGTCCCCGTCCCCCCAGTATACGGCCAGAACCATGGACCCGGTACTTGTGGTTCGGACTCTCTCCAACCAGCCATAATGTTGTGAGAGTGAAATTATGTCTAAGTCCAGCTTTGGTACATTAGAAGCAACTCTAAAACTTAACCTAAGCGTTATTCGAAGCTACTTTTTGGCTAACTTCTTATAGGAAGGTATAGGAGCTCTGAAAATGAACGTGCGCGTCTTTCCCTCTTCCCGAGGGACTTAGAAGAATTTTGTGATATTTTTTATTAAAATGGTGTATAAGGGTATATATATAAATATATTTTATGCACTGTATATGAGCTGGCGATTTCTAAGTCTGTGGTTCCGAGAGGGGGTAACCAGGCTCACTAATAAAGGTCAAGCCACTTGGCTGCCAGAATGCCCTGCTTCAGCACAGACCAGAAAGGCATTGTGATAAGCGTATCCCCGGTATAGTCAGGGGTTTATGGGAGTCGTCCCCGTCCCCCCAGTATACGGCCAGAACCATGGACCCGGTACTTGTGGTTCGGTTTCTCTCCAACCAGCCATAATGTTGTGAGAGTGAAATTATGTCTAAATCAAGCTTTGGTACATTAGAAGCAACTCTGAAACTTAACCTAAGCGTTTTTCGAAGCTACTTTTTGGCTAACTTCTTACTGTATAGGAAGGTCTAGGAGCTCTGAAATTGAACGTGCGCGTCTTTCCCTCTTCCCGAGGGACTTAGAAGAATTTTGTGATATTTTTTATTAAATTGGTGTACTGTATAAGGGTATATATATATATAAATATATTTTATGCACTGTATATGAGCTGGCGATTTCTAAGTCTGTGGTTCCGAGAGGGGGTAACCAGGCTCACTAATAAAGGTCAAGCCACTTGGCTGCCAGAATGCCCTGCTTCAGCACAGACCAGAAAGGCATTGTGATAAGCGTATCCCCGGTATAGTCAGGGGTTTATGGGAGTCGTCCCCGTCCCCCCAGTATACGGCCAGAACCATGGACCCGGTACTTGTGGTTCGGATTCTCTCCAACCAGCCATAATGTTGTGAGAGTGAAATTATGTCTAAATCAAGCTTTGGTACATTAGAAGCAACTCTGAAACTTAACCTAAGCGTTTTTCGAAGCTACTTTTTGGCTAACTTCTTATAGGAAGGTCTAGGAGCTCTGAAAATGAACGTGCGCGTCTTTCCCTCTTCCCGAGGGACTTAGAAGAAATTTGTGATATTTTTTATTAAAATGGTGTATAAGGGTATATATATATAAATATATTTTATGCACTATATATGAGCTGGCGATTTCTAAGTCTGTGGTTCCGAGAGGGGGTAACCAGGCTCACTAATAAAGGTCAAGCCACTTGGCTGCCAGAATGCCCTGCTTCAGCACAGACCAGAAAGGAATTGTGATAAGCGTATCCCCGGTATAGTCAGGGGTTAATGGCAGTCGTCCCCGTCCCCCCAGTATACGGCCAGAACCATGGACCCGGTACTTGTGGTTCGGACTGTCTCCAACCAGCCATAATGTTGTGAGAGTGAAATTATGTCTAAATCAAGCTTTGGTACATTAGAAGCAACTCTGAAACTTAACCTAAGCGTTTTTCGAAGCTACTTTTTGGCTAACTTCTTATAGGAAGGTCTAGGAGCTCTGAAAATGAACGTGCACGTCTTTCACTCTTCCCGAGGGACTTAGAAGAATTTTGTGATATTTTTTATTAAAATGGTGTATAAGGGTATATATATAAATATATTTTATGCACTGTATATGAGCTGGCGATTTCTAAGTCTGTGGTTCCGAGAGGGGGTAACCAGGCTAACTAATAAAGGTCAAGCCACTTGGCTGCCAGAATGCCCTGCTTCAGCACAGACCAGAAAGGCATTGTGATAAGCGTATACCCGGTATAGTCAGGGGTTTATGGGAGTCGTCCCCGTCCCCCCAGTATACGGCCAGAACCATGGACCCGGTACTTGTGGTTCGGACTCTCTCCAACCAGCCATAATGTTGTGAGAGTGAAATTATGTCTAAGTCCAGCTTTGGTACATTAGAAGCAACTCTGAAACTTAACCTAAGCGTTTTTCGAAGCTACTTTTTGGCTAACTTCTTATAGGAAGGTCTAGGAGCTCTGAAAATGAACGTGCGCGTCTTTCCCTCTTCCCGAGGGACTTAGAAGAATGTTGTGATATTTTTTATTAAAATGGTGTATAAGGGTATATATACAGTATAAATATATTTTATGCACTGTATATGAGCTGGCGATTCCTAAGTCTGTGGTTCCGAGAGGGGGTAACCAGGCTCACTAATAAAGGTCAAGCCACTTGGCTGCCAGAATGCCCTGCTTCAGCACAGACCAGAAAGGCATTGTGATAAGCGTATCCCCGGTATAGTCAGGGGTTTATGGGAGTCGTCCCCGTCCCCCCAGTATACGGCCAGAACCATGGACCCGGTACTTGTGGTTCGGACTCTCTCCAACCAGCCATAATGTTGTGAGAGTGAAATTATGTCTAAGTCCAGCTTTGGTACATTAGAAGCAACTCTAAAACTTAACCTAAGCGTTATTCGAAGCTACTTTTTGGCTAACTTCTTATAGGAAGGTATAGGAGCTCTGAAAATGAACGTGCGCGTCTTTCCCTCTTCCCGAGGGACTTAGAAGAATTTTGTGATATTTTTTCTTAAAATGGTGTATAAGGGTATATATATAAATATATTTTATGCACTGTATATGAGCTGGCGATTTCTAAGTCTGTGGTTCCGAGAGGGGGTAACCAGGCTCACTAATAAAGGTCAAGCCACTTGGCTTCCAGAATGCCCTGCTTCAGCACAGACCAGAAAGGCATTGTGATAAGCGTATCCCCGGTATAGTCAGGGGTTTATGGGAGTCGTCCCCGTCCCCCCAGTATACGGCCAGAACCATGGACCCGGTACTTGTGGTTCGGTTTCTCTCCAACCAGCCATAATGTTGTGAGAGTGAAATTATGTCTAAATCAAGCTTTGGTACATTAGAAGCAACTCTGAAACTTAACCTAAGCGTTTTTCGAAGCTACTTTTTGGCTAACTTCTTATAGGAAGGTCTAGGAGCTCTGAAATTGAACGTGCGCGTCTTTCCCTCTTCCCGAGGGACTTAGAAGAATTTTGTGATATTTTTTATTAAATTGGTGTACTGTATAAGGGTATATATATATAAATATATTTTATGCACTGTATATGAGCTGGCGATTTCTAAGTCTGTGGTTCCGAGAGGGGGTAACCAGGCTCACTAATAAAGGTCAAGCCACTTGGCTGCCAGAATGCCCTGCTTCAGCACAGACCAGAAAGGCATTGTGATAAGCGTATCCCCGGTATAGTCAGGGGTTTATGGGAGTCGTCCCCGTCCCCCCAGTATACGGCCAGAACCATGGACCCGGTACTTGTGGTTCGGATTCTCTCCAACCAGCCATAATGTTGTGAGAGTGAAATTATGTCTAAATCAAGCTTTGGTACATTAGAAGCAACTCTGAAACTTAACCTAAGCGTTTTTCGAAGCTACTTTTTGGCTAACTTCTTATAGGAAGGTCTAGGAGCTCTGAAAATGAACGTGCGCGTCTTTCCCTCTTCCCGAGGGACTTAGAAGAAATTTGTGATATTTTTTATTAAAATGGTGTATAAGGGTATATATATATAAATATATTTTATGCACTATATATGAGCTGGCGATTTCTAAGTCTGTGGTTCCGAGAGGGGGTAACCAGGCTCACTAATAAAGGTCAAGCCACTTGGCTGCCAGAATGCCCTGCAACAGCACAGACCAGAAAGGAATTGTGATAAGCGTATCCCCGGTATAGTCAGGGGTTAATGGCAGTCGTCCCCGTCCCCCCAGTATACGGCCAGAACCATGGACCCGGTACTTGTGGTTCGGACTGTCTCCAACCAGCCATAATGTTGTGAGAGTGAAATTATGTCTAAATCAAGCTTTGGTACATTAGAAGCAACTCTGAAACTTAACCTAAGCGTTTTTCGAAGCTACTTTTTGGCTAACTTCTTATAGGAAGGTCTAGGAGCTCTGAAAATGAACGTGCACGTCTTTCACTCTTCCCGAGGGACTTAGAAGAATTTTGTGATATTTTTTATTAAAATGGTGTATAAGGGTATATATATAAATATATTTTATGCACTGTATATGAGCTGGCGATTTCTAAGTCTGTGGTTCCGAGAGGGGGTAACCAGGCTCACTAATAAAGGTCAAGCCACTTGGCTGCCAGAATGCCCTGCTTCAGCACAGACCAGAAAGGAATTGTGATAAGCGTATCCCCGGTATAGTCAGGGGTCAATGGCAGTCGTCCCCGTCCCCCCAGTATACGGCCAGAACCATGGACCCGGTACTTGTGGTTCGGACTGTCTCCAACCAGCCATAATGTTGTGAGAGTGAAATTATGTCTAAATCAAGCTTTGGTACATTAGAAGCAACTCTGAAACTTAACCTAAGCGTTTTTCGAAGCTACTTTTTGGCTAACTTCTTATAGGAAGGTCTAGGAGCTCTGAAAATGAACGTGCGCGTCTTTCCCTCTTCCCGAGGGACTTAGAAGAATTTTGTGATATTTTTTATTAAATTGGTGTACTGTATAAGGGTATATATATAAATATATTTTATGCACTGTATATGAGCTGGCGATTTCTAAGTCTGTGGTTCCGAGAGGGGGTAACCAGGCTCACTAATAAAGGTCAAGCCACTTGGCTGCCAGAATGCCCTGCTTCAGCACAGACCAGAAAGGCATTGTGATAAGCGTATCCCCGGTATAGTCAGGGGTTTATGGGAGTCGTCCCCGTCCCCCCAGTATACGGCCAGAACCATGGACCCGGTACTTGTGGTTCGGATTCTCTCCAACCAGCCATAATGTTGTGAGAGTGAAATTATGTCTAAATCAAGCTTTGGTACATTAGAAGCAACTCTGAAACTTAACCTAAGCGTTTTTCGAAGCTACTTTTTGGCTAACTTCTTATAGGAAGGTCTAGGAGCTCTGAAAATGAACGTGCGCGTCTTTCCCTCTTCCCGAGGGACTTAGAAGAAATTTGTGATATTTTTTATTAAAATGGTGTATAAGGGTATATATATATAAATATATTTTATGCACTATATATGAGCTGGCGATTTCTAAGTCTGTGGTTCCGAGAGGGGGTAACCAGGCTCACTAATAAAGGTCAAGCCACTTGGCTGCCAGAATGCCCTGCAACAGCACAGACCAGAAAGGAATTGTGATAAGCGTATCCCCGGTATAGTCAGGGGTTAATGGCAGTCGTCCCCGTCCCCCCAGTATACGGCCAGAACCATGGACCCGGTACTTGTGGTTCGGACTGTCTCCAACCAGCCATAATGTTGTGAGAGTGAAATTATGTCTAAATCAAGCTTTGGTACATTAGAAGCAACTCTGAAACTTAACCTAAGCGTTTTTCGAAGCTACTTTTTGGCTAACTTCTTATAGGAAGGTCTAGGAGCTCTGAAAATGAACGTGCACGTCTTTCACTCTTCCCGAGGGACTTAGAAGAATTTTGTGATATTTTTTATTAAAATGGTGTATAAGGGTATATATATAAATATATTTTATGCACTGTATATGAGCTGGCGATTTCTAAGTCTGTGGTTCCGAGAGGGGGTAACCAGGCTCACTAATAAAGGTCAAGCCACTTGGCTGCCAGAATGCCCTGCTTCAGCACAGACCAGAAAGGAATTGTGATAAGCGTATCCCCGGTATAGTCAGGGGTCAATGGCAGTCGTCCCCGTCCCCCCAGTATACGGCCAGAACCATGGACCCGGTACTTGTGGTTCGGACTGTCTCCAACCAGCCATAATGTTGTGAGAGTGAAATTATGTCTAAATCAAGCTTTGGTACATTAGAAGCAACTCTGAAACTTAACCTAAGCGTTTTTCGAAGCTACTTTTTGGCTAACTTCTTATAGGAAGGTCTAGGAGCTCTGAAAATGAACGTGCGCGTCTTTCCCTCTTCCCGAGGGACTTAGAAGAATTTTGTGATATTTTTTATTAAATTGGTGTACTGTATAAGGGTATATATATAAATATATTTTATGCACTGTATATGAGCTGGCGATTTCTAAGTCTGTGGTTCCGAGAGGGGGTAACCAGGCTCACTAATAAAGGTCAAGCCACTTGGCTGCCAGAATGCCCTGCTTCAGCACAGACCAGAAAGGCATTGTGATAAGCGTATCCCCGGTATAGTCAGGGGTTTATGGGAGTCGTCCC
Organism: Ascaphus truei; assembly: GCF_040206685.1. NCBI lineage: Eukaryota > Metazoa > Chordata > Amphibia > Anura > Ascaphidae > Ascaphus > Ascaphus truei. The sequence goes on along the minus strand of NC_134485.1, from coordinate 172,621,354 downwards.
CGTCCCCCCAGTATACGGCCAGAACCATGGACCCGGTACTTGTGGTTCGGATTCTCTCCAACCAGCCATAATGTTGTGAGAGTGAAATTATGTCTAAATCAAGCTTTGGTACATTAGAAGCAACTCTGAAACTTAACCTAAGCGTTTTTCGAAGCTACTTTTTGGCTAACTTCTTATAGGAAGGTCTAGGAGCTCTGAAAATGAACGTGCGCGTCTTTCCCTCTTCCCGAGGGACTTAGAAGAAATTTGTGATATTTTTTATTAAAATGGTGTATAAGGGTATATATATATAAATATATTTTATGCACTATATATGAGCTGGCGATTTCTAAGTCTGTGGTTCCGAGAGGGGGTAACCAGGCTCACTAATAAAGGTCAAGCCACTTGGCTGCCAGAATGCCCTGCTTCAGCACAGACCAGAAAGGCATTGTGATAAGCGTATCCCCGGTATAGTCAGGGGTTTATGGGAGTCGTCCCCGTCCCCCCAGTATACGGCCAGAACCATGGACCCGGTACTTGTGGTTCGGACTCTCTCCAACCAGCCATAATGTTGTGAGAGTGAAATTATGTCTAAGTCCAGCTTTGGTACATTAGAAGCAACTCTGAAACTTAACCTAAGCGTTTTTCGAAGCTACTTTTTGGCTAACTTCTTATAGAAAGGTCTAGGAGCTCTGAAAATGAACGTGCGCGTCTTTCACTCTTCCCGAGGGACTTAGAAGAATTTTGTGATATTTTTTATTAAAATGGTGTATAAGGGTATATATATAAATATATTTTATGCACTGTATATGAGCTGGCGATTTCTAAGTCTGTGGTTCCGAGAGGGGGTAACCAGGCTCACTAATAAAGGTCAAGCCACTTGGCTGCCAGAATGCCCTGCTTCAGCACAGACCAGAAAGGAATTGTGATAAGCGTATCCCCGGTATAGTCAGGGGTCAATGGCAGTCGTCCCCGTCCCCCCAGTATACGGCCAGAACCATGGACCCGGTACTTGTGGTTCGGACTCTCTCCAACCAGCCATAATGTTGTGAGAGTGAAATTATGTCTAAGTCCAGCTTTGGTACATTAGAAGCAACTCTGAAACTTAACCTAAGCGTTTTTCGAAGCTACTTTTTGGCTAACTTCTTATAGAAAGGTCTAGGAGCTCTGAAAATGAACGTGCGCGTCTTTCACTCTTCCCGAGGGACTTAGAAGAATTTTGTGATATTTTTTATTAAAATGGTGTATAAGGGTATATATATAAATATATTTTATGCACTGTATATGAGCTGGCGATTTCTAAGTCTGTGGTTCCGAGAGGGGGTAACCAGGCTCACTAATAAAGGTCAAGCCACTTGGCTGCCAGAATGCCCTGCTTCAGCACAGACCAGAAAGGAATTGTGATAAGCGTATCCCCGGTATAGTCAGGGGTCAATGGCAGTCGTCCCCGTCCCCCCAGTATACGGCCAGAACCATGGACCCGGTACTTGTGGTTCGGACTGTCTCCAACCAGCCATAATGTTGTGAGAGTGAAATTATGTCTAAATCAAGCTTTGGTACATTAGAAGCAACTCTGAAACTTAACCTAAGCGTTTTTCGAAGCTACTTTTTGGCTAACTTCTTATAGGAAGGTCTAGGAGCTCTGAAAATGAACGTGCGCGTCTTTCCCTCTTCCCGAGGGACTTAGAAGAATTTTGTGATATTTTTTATTAAAATGGTGTATAAGGGTATATATATAAATATATTTTATGCACTGTATATGAGCTGGCGATTTCTAAGTCTGTGGTTCCGAGAGGGGGTAACCAGGCTCACTAATAAAGGTCAAGCCACTTGGCTGCCAGAATGCCCTGCTTCAGCACAGACCAGAAAGGCATTGTGATAAGCGTATCCCCGGTATAGTCAGGGGTTTATGGGAGTCGTCCCCGTCCCCCCAGTATACGGCCAGAACCATGGACCCGGTACTTGTGGTTCGGATTCTCTCCAACCAGCCATAATGTTGTGAGAGTGAAATTATGTCTAAGTCCAGCTTTGGTACATTAGAAGCAACTCTGAAACTTAACCTAAGCGTTTTTCGAAGCTACTTTTTGGCTAACTTCTTATAGAAAGGTCTAGGAGCTCTGAAAATGAACGTGCGCGTCTTTCACTCTTCCCGAGGGACTTAGAAGAATTTTGTGATATTTTTTATTAAAATGGTGTATAAGGGTATATATATAAATATATTTTATGCACTGTATATGAGCTGGCGATTTCTAAGTCTGTGGTTCCGAGAGGGGGTAACCAGGCTCACTAATAAAGGTCAAGCCACTTGGCTGCCAGAATGCCCTGCTTCTGCACAGACCAGAAAGGAATTGTGATAAGCGTATCCCCGGTATAGTCAGGGGTCAATGGCAGTCGTCCCCGTCCCCCCAGTATACGGCCAGAACCATGGACCCGGTACTTGTGGTTCGGACTGTCTCCAACCAGCCATAATGTTGTGAGAGTGAAATTATGTCTAAATCAAGCTTTGGTACATTAGAAGCAACTCTGAAACTTAACCTAAGCGTTTTTCGAAGCTACTTTTTGGCTAACTTCTTATAGGAAGGTCTAGGAGCTCTGAAAATGAACGTGCGCGTCTTTCCCTCTTCCCGAGGGACTTAGAAGAATTTTGTGATATTTTTTATTAAATTGGTGTACTGTATAAGGGTATATATATAAATATATTTTATGCACTGTATATGAGCTGGCGATTTCTAAGTCTGTGGTTCCGAGAGGGGGTAACCAGGCTCACTAATAAAGGTCAAGCCACTTGGCTGCCAGAATGCCCTGCTTCAGCACAGACCAGAAAGGCATTGTGATAAGCGTATCCCCGGTATAGTCAGGGGTTTATGGGAGTCGTCCCCGTCCCCCCAGTATACGGCCAGAACCATGGACCCGGTACTTGTGGTTCGGATTCTCTCCAACCAGCCATAATGTTGTGAGAGTGAAATTATGTCTAAATCAAGCTTTGGTACATTAGAAGCAACTCTGAAACTTAACCTAAGCGTTTTTCGAAGCTACTTTTTGGCTAACTTCTTATAGGAAGGTCTAGGAGCTCTGAAAATGAACGTGCGCGTCTTTCCCTCTTCCCGAGGGACTTAGAAGAAATTTGTGATATTTTTTATTAAAATGGTGTATAAGGGTATATATATATAAATATATTTTATGCACTATATATGAGCTGGCGATTTCTAAGTCTGTGGTTCCGAGAGGGGGTAACCAGGCTCACTAATAAAGGTCAAGCCACTTGGCTGCCAGAATGCCCTGCTTCAGCACAGACCAGAAAGGAATTGTGATAAGCGTATCCCCGGTATAGTCAGGGGTTAATGGCAGTCGTCCCCGTCCCCCCAGTATACGGCCAGAACCATGGACCCGGTACTTGTGGTTCGGACTGTCTCCAACCAGCCATAATGTTGTGAGAGTGAAATTATGTCTAAATCAAGCTTTGGTACATTAGAAGCAACTCTGAAACTTAACCTAAGCGTTTTTCGAAGCTACTTTTTGGCTAACTTCTTATAGGAAGGTCTAGGAGCTCTGAAAATGAACGTGCACGTCTTTCACTCTTCCCGAGGGACTTAGAAGAATTTTGTGATTTTTTTTATTAAAATGGTGTATAAGGGTATATATATAAATATATTTTATGCACTGTATATGAGCTGGCGATTTCTAAGTCTGTGGTTCCGAGAGGGGGTAACCAGGCTAACTAATAAAGGTCAAGCCACTTGGCTGCCAGAATGCCCTGCTTCAGCACAGACCAGAAAGGCATTGTGATAAGCGTATCCCCGGTATAGTCAGGGGTTTATGGGAGTCGTCCCCGTCCCCCCAGTATACGGCCAGAACCATGGACCCGGTACTTGTGGTTCGGACTCTCTCCAACCAGCCATAATGTTGTGAGAGTGAAATTATGTCTAAGTCCAGCTTTGGTACATTAGAAGCAACTCTGAAACTTAACCTAAGCGTTTTTCGAAGATACTTTTTGGCTAACTTCTTATAGAAAGGTCTAGGAGCTCTGAAAATGAACGTGCGCGTCTTTCACTCTTCCCGAGGGACTTAGAAGAATTTTGTGATATTTTTTATTAAAATGGTGTATAAGGGTATATATATAAATATATTTTATGCACTGTATATGAGCTGGCGATTTCTAAGTCTGTGGTTCCGAGAGGGGGTAACCAGGCTCACTAATAAAGGTCAAGCCACTTGGCTGCCAGAATGCCCTGCTTCAGCACAGACCAGAAAGGAATTGTGATAAGCGTATCCCCGGTATAGTCAGGGGTCAATGGCAGTCGTCCCCGTCCCCCCAGTATACGGCCAGAACCATGGACCCGGTACTTGTGGTTCGGACTGTCTCCAACCAGCCATAATGTTGTGAGAGTGAAATTATGTCTAAATCAAGCTTTGGTACATTAGAAGCAACTCTGAAACTTAACCTAAGCGTTTTTCGAAGCTACTTTTTGGCTAACTTCTTATAGAAAGTTCTAGGAGCTCTGAAAATGAACGTGCGCGTCTTTCACTCTTCCCGAGGGACTTAGAAGAATTTTGTGATATTTTTTATTAAAATGGTGTATAAGGGTATATATATAAATATATTTTATGCACTGTATATGAGCTGGCGATTTCTAAGTCTGTGGTTCCGAGAGGGGGTAACCAGGCTCACTAATAAAGGTCAAGCCACTTGGCTGCCAGAATGCCCTGCTTCAGCACAGACCAGAAAGGAATTGTGATAAGCGTATCCCCGGTATAGTCAGGGGTTAATGGCAGTCGTCCCCGTCCCCCCAGTATACGCCCAGAACCATGGACCCGGTACTTGTGGTTCGGACTGTCTCCAACCAGCCATAATGTTGTGAGAGTGAAATTATGTCTAAGTCCAGCTTTGGTACATTAGAAGCAACTCTGAAACTTAACCTAAGCGTTTTTCGAAGCTACTTTTTGGCTAACTTCTTATAGGAAGGTCTAGGAGCTCTGAAAATGAACGTGCGCGTCTTTCACTCTTCCCGAGGGACTTAGAAGAATTTTGTGATATTTTTTATTAAAATGGTGTAAAAGGGTATATATATATAAATATATTTTATGCACTATATATGAGCTGGCGATTTCTAAGTCTGTGGTTCCGAGAGGGGGTAACCAGGCTCACTAATAAAGGTCAAGCCACTTGGCTGCCAGAATGCCCTGCTTCAGCACAGACCAGAAAGGCATTGTGATAAGCGTATCCCCGGTATAGTCAGGGGTTAATGGCAGTCGTCCCCGTCCCCCCAGTATACGGCCAGAACCATGGACCCGGTACTTGTGGTTCGGACTGTCTCCAACCAGCCATAATGTTGTGAGAGTGAAATTATGTCTAAGTCCAGCTTTGGTACATTAGAAGCAACTCTGAAACTTAACCTAAGCGTTTTTCGAAGCTACTTTTTGGCTAACTTCTTATAGGAAGGTCTAGGAGCTCTGAAAATGAACGTGCGCGTCTTTCCCTCTTCCCGAGGGACTTAGAAGAATGTTGTGATATTTTTTATTAAAATGGTGTATAAGGGTATATATATAAATATATTTTATGCACTGTATATGAGCTGGCGATTTCTAAGTCTGTGGTTCCGAGAGGGTGTAACCAGGCTCACTAATAAAGGTCAAGCCACTTGGCTGCCAGAATGCCCTGCTTCAGCACAGACCAGAAAGGTATTGTGATAAGCGTATCCCCGGTATAGTCAGGGGTTTATGGGAGTCGTCCCCGTCCCCCCAGTATACGGCCAGAACCATGGACCCGGTACTTGTGGTTCGGACTCTCTCCAACCAGCCATAATGTTGTGAGAGTGAAATTATGTCTAAGTCCAGCTTTGGTACATTAGAAGCAACTCTAAAACTTAACCTAAGCGTTATTCGAAGCTACTTTTTGGCTAACTTCTTATAGGAAGGTATAGGAGCTCTGAAAATGAACGTGCGCGTCTTTCCCTCTTCCCGAGGGACTTAGAAGAATTTTGTGATATTTTTTATTAAAATGGTGTATAAGGGTATATATATAAATATATTTTATGCACTGTATATGAGCTGGCGATTTCTAAGTCTGTGGTTCCGAGAGGGGGTAACCAGGCTCACTAATAAAGGTCAAGACACTTGGCTGCCAGAATGCCCTGCTTCAGCACAGACCAGAAAGGCATTGTGATAAGCGTATCCCCGGTATAGTCAGGGGTTTATGGGAGTCGTCCCCGTCCCCCCAGTATACGGCCAGAACCATGGACCCGGTACTTGTGGTTCGGATTCTCTCCAACCAGCCATAATGTTGTGAGAGTGAAATTATGTCTAAATCAAGCTTTGGTACATTAGAAGCAACTCTGAAACTTAACCTAAGCGATTTTCGAAGCTACTTTTTGGCTAACTTCTTATAGGAAGGTCTAGGAGCTCTGAAAATGAACGTGCGCGTCTTTCCCTCTTCCCGAGGGACTTAGAAGAATTTTGTGATATTTTTTATTAAAATGGTGTATAAGGGTATATATATAAATATATTTTATGCACTGTATATGAGCTGGCGATTTCTAAGTCTGTGGTTCCGAGAGGGGGTAACCAGGCTCACTAATAAAGGTCAAGCCACTTGGCTGCCAGAATGCCCTGCTTCAGCACAGACCAGAAAGGAATTGTGATAAGCGTATCCCCGGTATAGTCAGGGGTTAATGGCAGTCGTCCCCGTCCCCCCAGTATACGGCCAGAACCATGGACCCGGTACTTGTGGTTCGGACTGTCTCCAACCAGCCATAATGTTGTGAGAGTGAAATTATGTCTAAGTCCAGCTTTGGTACATTAGAAGCAACTCTGAAACTTAACCTAAGCGTTTTTCGAAGCTACTTTTTGGCTAACTTCTTATAGGAAGGTCTAGGAGCTCTGAAAATGAACGTGCGCATCTTTCTCTCTTCCCGAGGGACTTAGAAGAATTTTGTGATATTTTTTATTAAAATGGTGTATAAGGGTATATATATGTATAAATATATTTTATGCACTATATATGAGCTGGCGATTTCTAAGTCTGTGGTTCCGAGAGGGGGTAACCAGGCTCACTAATAAAGGTCAAGCCACTTGGCTGCCAGAATGCCCTGCTTCAGCACAGACCAGAAAGGCATTGTGATAAGCGTATCCCCGGTATAGTCAGGGGTTTATGGGAGTCGTCCCCGTCCCCCCAGTATACGGCCAGAACCATGGACCCGGTACTTGTGGTTCGGACTCTCTCCAACCAGCCATAATGTTGTGAGAGTGAAATTATGTCTAAGTCCAGCTTTGGTACATTAGAAGCAACTCTAAAACTTAACCTAAGCGTTATTCGAAGCTACTTTTTGGCTAACTTCTTATAGGAAGGTATAGGAGCTCTGAAAATGAACGTGCGCGTCTTTCCCTCTTCCCGAGGGACTTAGAAGAATTTTGTGATATTTTTTATTAAAATGGTGTATAAGGGTATATATATAAATATATTTTATGCACTGTATATGAGCTGGCGATTTCTAAGTCTGTGGTTCCGAGAGGGGGTAACCAGGCTAACTAATAAAGGTCAAGCTACTTGGCTGCCAGAATGCCCTGCTTCAGCACAGACCAGAAAGGCATTGTGATAAGCGTATCCCCGGTATAGTCAGGGGTTTATGGGAGTCGTCCCCGTCCCCCCAGTATACGGCCAGAACCATGGACCCGGTACTTGTGGTTCGGACTCTCTCCAACCAGCTATAATGTTGTGAGAGTGAAATTATGTCTAAGTCCAGCTTTGGTACATTAGAAGCAACTCTGAAACTTAACCTAAGCGTTTTTCGAAGCTACTTTTTGGCTAACTTCTTATAGAAAGGTCTGGAGCTCTTAAAATGAACGTGCGCGTCTTTCACTCTTCCCGAGGGACTTAGAAGAATGTTGTGATATTTTTTATTAAAATGGTGTATAAGGGTATATATATAAATATATTTTATGCACTGTATATGAGCTGGCGATTTCTAAGTCTGTGGTTCCGAGAGGGGGTAACCAGGCTCACTAATAAAGGTCAAGACACTTGGCTGCCAGAATGCCCTGCTTCAGCACAGACCAGAAAGGCATTGTGATAAGCGTATCCCCGGTATAGTCAGGGGTTTATGGGAGTCGTCCCCGTCCCCCCAGTATACGGCCAGAACCATGGACCCGGTACTTGTGGTTCGGATTCTCTCCAACCAGCCATAATGTTGTGAGAGTGAAATTATGTCTAAATCAAGCTTTGGTACATTAGAAGCAACTCTGAAACTTAACCTAAGCGATTTTCGAAGCTACTTTTTGGCTAACTTCTTATAGGAAGGTCTAGGAGCTCTGAAAATGAACGTGCGCGTCTTTCCCTCTTCCCGAGGGACTTAGAAGAATTTTGTGATATTTTTTATTAAAATGGTGTATAAGGGTATATATATAAATATATTTTATGCACTGTATATGAGCTGGCGATTTCTAAGTCTGTGGTTCCGAGAGGGGGTAACCAGGCTCACTAATAAAGGTCAAGCCACTTGGCTGCCAGAATGCCCTGCTTCAGCACAGACCAGAAAGGAATTGTGATAAGCGTATCCCCGGTATAGTCAGGGGTTAATGGCAGTCGTCCCCGTCCCCCCAGTATACGGCCAGAACCATGGACCCGGTACTTGTGGTTCGGACTGTCTCCAACCAGCCATAATGTTGTGAGAGTGAAATTATGTCTAAGTCCAGCTTTGGTACATTAGAAGCAACTCTGAAACTTAACCTAAGCGTTTTTCGAAGCTACTTTTTGGCTAACTTCTTATAGGAAGGTCTAGGAGCTCTGAAAATGAACGTGCGCGTCTTTCTCTCTTCCCGAGGGACTTAGAAGAATTTTGTGATATTTTTTATTAAAATGGTGTATAAGGGTATATATATATAAATATATTTTATGCACTATATATGAGCTGGCGATTTCTAAGTCTGTGGTTCCGAGAGGGGGTAACCAGGCTCACTAATAAAGGTCAAGCCACTTGGCTGCCAGAATGCCCTGCTTCAGCACAGACCAGAAAGGCATTGTGATAAGCGTATCCCCGGTATAGTCAGGGGTTTATGGGAGTCGTCCCCGTCCCCCCAGTATACGGCCAGAACCATGGACCCGGTACTTGTGGTTCGGACTCTCTCCAACCAGCCATAATGTTGTGAGAGTGAAATTATGTCTAAGTCCAGCTTTGGTACATTAGAAGCAACTCTAAAACTTAACCTAAGCGTTATTCGAAGCTACTTTTTGGCTAACTTCTTATAGGAAGGTATAGGAGCTCTGAAAATGAACGTGCGCGTCTTTCCCTCTTCCCGAGGGACTTAGAAGAATTTTGTGATATTTTTTATTAAAATGGTGTATAAGGGTATATATATAAATATATTTTATGCACTGTATATGAGCTGGCGATTTCTAAGTCTGTGGTTCCGAGAGGGGGTAACCAGGCTAACTAATAAAGGTCAAGCTACTTGGCTGCCAGAATGCCCTGCTTCAGCACAGACCAGAAAGGCATTGTGATAAGCGTATCCCCGGTATAGTCAGGGGTTTATGGGAGTCGTCCCCGTCCCCCCAGTATACGGCCAGAACCATGGACCCGGTACTTGTGGTTCGGACTCTCTCCAACCAGCTATAATGTTGTGAGAGTGAAATTATGTCTAAGTCCAGCTTTGGTACATTAGAAGCAACTCTGAAACTTAACCTAAGCGTTTTTCGAAGCTACTTTTTGGCTAACTTCTTATAGAAAGGTCTGGAGCTCTTAAAATGAACGTGCGCGTCTTTCACTCTTCCCGAGGGACTTAGAAGAATGTTGTGATATTTTTTATTAAAATGGTGTATAAGGGTATATATATAAATATATTTTATGCACTGTATATGAGCTGGCGATTTCTAAGTCTGTGGTTCCGAGAGGGGGTAACCAGGCTCACTAATAAAGGTCAAGCCACTTGGCTGCCAGAATGCCCTGCTTCAGCACAGACCAGAAAGGAATTGTGATAAGCGTATCCCCGGTATAGTCAGGGGTCAATGGCAGTCGTCCCCGTCCCCCCAGTATACGGCCAGAACCAAGGACCCGGTACTTGTGGTTCGGACTGTCTCCAACCAGCCATAATGTTGTGAGAGTGAAATTATGTCTAAGTCCAGCTTTGGTACATTAGAAGCAACTCTGAAACTTAACCTAAGCGTTTTTCGAAGCTACTTTTTGGCTAACTTCTTATAGGAAGGTCTAGGAGCTCTGAAAATGAACGTGCGCGTCTTTCCCTCTTCCCGAGGTACTTAGAAGAATGTTGTGATATTTTTTATTAAAATGGTGTATAAGGGTATATATATAAATATATTTTATGCACTGTATATGAGCTGGCGATTTCTAAGTCTGTGGTTCCGAGAGGGGGTAACCAGGCTCACTAATAAAGGTCAAGCCACTTGGCTGCCAGAATGCCCTGCTTCAGCACAGACCAGAAAGACATTGTGATAAGCGTATCCCCTGTATAGTCAGGGGTTTATGGGAGTCGTCCCCGTCCCCCCAGTATACGGCCAGAACCATGGACCCGGTACTTGTGGTTCGGACTCTCTCCAACCAGCCATAATGTTGTGAGAGTGAAATTATGTCTAAGTCCAGCTTTGGTACATTAGAAGCAACTCTGAAACTTAACCTAAGCGTTTTTCGAAGCTACTTTTTGGCTAACTTCTTATAGAAAGGTCTAGGAGCTCTGAAAATGAACGTGCGCGTCTTTCACTCTTCCCGAGGGACTTAGAAGAATGTTGTGATATTTTTTATTAAAATGGTGTATAAGGGTATATATATAAATATATTTTATGCACTGTATATGAGCTGGCGATTTCTAAGTCTGTGGTTCCGAGAGGGGGTAACCAGGCTCACTAATAAAGGTCAAGCCACTTGGCTGCCAGAATGCCCTGCTTCAGCACAGACCAGAAAGGAATTGTGATAAGCGTATCCCCGGTATAGTCAGGGGTCAATGGCAGTCGTCCCCGTCCCCCCAGTATACGGCCAGAACCAAGGACCCGGTACTTGTGGTTCGGACTGTCTCCAACCAGCCATAATGTTGTGAGAGTGAAATTATGTCTAAGTCCAGCTTTGGTACATTAGAAGCAACTCTGAAACTTAACCTAAGCGTTTTTCGAAGCTACTTTTTGGCTAACTTCTTATAGGAAGGTCTAGGAGCTCTGAAAATGAACGTGCGCGTCTTTCCCTCTTCCCGAGGGACTTAGAAGAATGTTGTGATATTTTTTATTAAAATGGTGTATAAGGGTATATATATAAATATATTTTATGCACTGTATATGAGCTGGCGATTCCTAAGTCTGTGGTTCCGAGAGGGGGTAACCAGGCTCACTAATAAAGGTCAAGCCACTTGGCTGCCAGAATGCCCTGCTTCAGCACAGACCAGAAAGGAATTGTGATAAGCGTATCCCCGGTATAGTCAGGGGTCAATGGCAGTCGTCCCCGTCCCCCCAGTATACGGCCAGAACCAAGGACCCGGTACTTGTGGTTCGGACTGTCTCCAACCAGCCATAATGTTGTGAGAGTGAAATTATGTCTAAGTCCAGCTTTGGTACATTAGAAGCAACTCTGAAACTTAACCTAAGCGTTTTTCGAAGCTACTTTTTGGCTAACTTCTTATAGGAAGGTCTAGGAGCTCTGAAAATGAACGTGCGCGTCTTTCCCTCTTCCCCAGGGACTTAGAAGAATGTTGTGATATTTTTTATTAAAATGGTGTATAAGGGTATATATATAAATATATTTTATGCACTGTATATGAGCTGGCGATTCCTAAGTCTGTGGTTCCGAGAGGGGGTAACCAGGCTCACTAATAAAGGTCAAGCCACTTGGCTGCCAGAATGCCCTGCTTCAGCACAGACCAGAAAGGCATTGTGATAAGCGTATCCCCGGTATAGTCAGGGGTTTATGGTAGTCGTCCCCGTCCCCCCAGTATACGGCCAGAACCATGGACCCGGTACTTGTGGTTCGGACTCTCTCCAACCAGCCATAATGTTGTGAGAGTGAAATTATGTCTAAGTCCAGCTTTGGTACATTAGAAGCAACTCTAAAACTTAACCTAAGCGTTATTCGAAGCTACTTTTTGGCTAACTTCTTATAGGAAGGTATAGGAGCTCTGAAAATGAACGTGCGCGTCTTTCCCTCTTCCCGAGGGACTTAGAAGAATTTTGTGATATTTTTTATTAAAATGGTGTATAAGGGTATATATATAAATATATTTTATGCACTGTATATGAGCTGGCGATTTCTAAGTCTGTGGTTCCGAGAGGGGGTAACCAGGCTCACTAATAAAGGTCAAGCCACTTGGCTGCCAGAATGCCCTGCTTCAGCACAGACCAGAAAGGCATTGTGATAAGCGTATCCCCGGTATAGTCAGGGGTTTATGGGAGTCGTCCCCGTCCCCCCAGTATACGGCCAGAACCATGGACCCGGTACTTGTGGTTCGGTTTCTCTCCAACCAGCCATAATGTTGTGAGAGTGAAATTATGTCTAAATCAAGCTTTGGTACATTAGAAGCAACTCTGAAACTTAACCTAAGCGTTTTTCGAAGCTACTTTTTGGCTAACTTCTTATAGGAAGGTCTAGGAGCTCTGAAATTGAACGTGCGCGTCTTTCCCTCTTCCCGAGGGACTTAGAAGAATTTTGTGATATTTTTTATTAAAATGGTGTACTGTATAAGGGTATATATATAAATATATTTTATGCACTGTATATGAGCTGGCGATTTCTAAGTCTGTGGTTCCGAGAGGGGGTAACCAGGCTCACTAATAAAGGTCAAGCCACTTGGCTGCCAGAATGCCCTGCTTCAGCACAGACCAGAAAGGAATTGTGATAAGCGTATCCCCGGTATAGTCAGGGGTCAATGGCAGTCGTCCCCGTCCCCCCAGTATACGGCCAGAACCAAGGACCCGGTACTTGTGGTTCGGACTGTCTCCAACCAGCCATAATGTTGTGAGAGTGAAATTATGTCTAAGTCCAGCTTTGGTACATTAGAAGCAACTCTGAAACTTAACCTAAGCGTTTTTCGAAGCTACTTTTTGGCTAACTTCTTATAGGAAGGTCTAGGAGCTCTGAAAATGAACGTGCGCGTCTTTCCCTCTTCCCGAGGGACTTAGAAGAATGTTGTGATATTTTTTATTAAAATGGTGTATAAGGGTATATATATAAATATATTTTATGCACTGTATATGAGCTGGCGATTCCTAAGTCTGTGGTTCCGAGAGGGGGTAACCAGGCTCACTAATAAAGGTCAAGCCACTTGGCTGCCAGAATGCCCTGCTTCAGCACAGACCAGAAAGGAATTGTGATAAGCGTATCCCCGGTATAGTCAGGGGTCAATGGCAGTCGTCCCCGTCCCCCCAGTATACGGCCAGAACCAAGGACCCGGTACTTGTGGTTCGGACTGTCTCCAACCAGCCATAATGTTGTGAGAGTGAAATTATGTCTAAGTCCAGCTTTGGTACATTAGAAGCAACTCTGAAACTTAACCTAAGCGTTTTTCGAAGCTACTTTTTGGCTAACTTCTTATAGGAAGGTCTAGGAGCTCTGAAAATGAACGTGCGCGTCTTTCCCTCTTCCCGAGGGACTTAGAAGAATGTTGTGATATTTTTTATTAAAATGGTGTATAAGGGTATATATATAAATATATTTTATGCACTGTATATGAGCTGGCGATTCCTAAGTCTGTGGTTCCGAGAGGGGGTAACCAGGCTCACTAATAAAGGTCAAGCCACTTGGCTGCCAGAATGCCCTGCTTCAGCACAGACCAGAAAGGCATTGTGATAAGCGTATCCCCGGTATAGTCAGGGGTTTATGGTAGTCGTCCCCGTCCCCCCAGTATACGGCCAGAACCATGGACCCGGTACTTGTGGTTCGGACTCTCTCCAACCAGCCATAATGTTGTGAGAGTGAAATTATGTCTAAGTCCAGCTTTGGTACATTAGAAGCAACTCTAAAACGTAACCTAAGCGTTATTCGAAGCTACTTTTTGGCTAACTTCTTATAGGAAGGTATAGGAGCTCTGAAAATGAACGTGCGCGTCTTTCCCTCTTCCCGAGGGACTTAGAAGAATTTTGTGATATTTTTTATTAAAATGGTGTATAAGGGTATATATATAAATATATTTTATGCACTGTATATGAGCTGGCGATTTCTAAGTCTGTGGTTCCGAGAGGGGGTAACCAGGCTCACTAATAAAGGTCAAGCCACTTGGCTGCCAGAATGCCCTGCTTCAGCACAGACCAGAAAGGCATTGTGATAAGCGTATCCCCGGTATAGTCAGGGGTTTATGGGAGTCGTCCCCGTCCCCCCAGTATACGGCCAGAACCATGGACCCGGTACTTGTGGTTCGGTTTCTCTCCAACCAGCCATAATGTTGTGAGAGTGAAATTATGTCTAAATCAAGCTTTGGTACATTAGAAGCAACTCTGAAACTTAACCTAAGCGTTTTTCGAAGCTACTTTTTGGCTAACTTCTTATAGGAAGGTCTAGGAGCTCTGAAATTGAACGTGCGCGTCTTTCCCTCTTCCCGAGGGACTTAGAAGAATTTTGTGATATTTTTTATTAAAATGGTGTACTGTATAAGGGTATATATATAAATATATTTTATGCACTGTATATGAGCTGGCGATTTCTAAGTCTGTGGTTCCGAGAGGGGGTAACCAGGCTCACTAATAAAGGTCAAGCCACTTGGCTGCCAGAATGCCCTGCTTCAGCACAGACCAGAAAGGCATTGTGATAAGCGTATCCCCGGTATAGTCAGGGGTTTATGGGAGTCGTCCCCGTCCCCCCAGTATACGGCCAGAACCATGGACCCGGTACTTGTGGTTCGGATTCTCTCCAACCAGCCATAATGTTGTGAGAGTGAAATTATGTCTAAATCAAGCTTTGGTACATTAGAAGCAACTCTGAAACTTAACCTAAGCGTTTTTCGAAGCTACTTTTTGGCTAACTTCTTATAGGAAGGTCTAGGAGCTCTGAAAATGAACGTGCGCGTCTTTCCCTCTTCCCGAGGGACTTAGAAGAATTTTGTGATATTTTTTATTAAAATGGTGTATAAGGGTATAAATATATAAATATATTTTATGCACTATATATGAGCTGGCGATTTCTAAGTCTGTGGTTCCGAGAGGGGGTAACCAGGCTCACTAATAAAGGTCAAGCCACTTGGCTGCCAGAATGCCCTGCTTCAGCACAGACCAGAAAGGAATTGTGATAAGCGTATCCCCGGTATAGTCAGGGGTTAATGGCAGTCGTCCCCGTCCCCCCAGTATACGGCCAGAACCATGGACCCGGTACTTGTGGTTCGGACTGTCTCCAACCAGCCATAATGTTGTGAGAGTGAAATTATGTCTAAATCAAGCTTTGGTACATTAGAAGCAACTCTGAAACTTAACCTAAGCGTTTTTCCGAAGCTACTTTTTGGCTAACTTCTTATAGAAAGGTCTAGGAGCTCTGAAAATGAACGTGCGCGTCTTTCACTCTTCCCGAGGGACTTAGAAGAATTTTGTGATATTTTTTATTAAAATGGTGTATAAGGGTATATATATAAATATATTTTATGCACTGTATATGAGCTGGCGATTTCTAAGTCTGTGGTTCCGAGAGGGGGTAACCAGGCTCACTAATAAAGGTCAAGCCACTTGGCTGCCAGAATGCCCTGCTTCAGCACAGACCAGAAAGGAATTGTGATAAGCGTATCCCCGGTATAGTCAGGGGTCAATGGCAGTCGTCCCCGTCCCCCCAGTATACGGCCAGAACCATGGACCCGGTACTTGTGGTTCGGACTGTCTCCAACCAGCCATAATGTTGTGAGAGTGAAATTATGTCTAAGTCCTGCTTTGGTACATTAGAAGCAACTCTGAAACTTAACCTAAGCGTTTTTCGAAGCTACTTTTTGGCTAACTTCTTATACTGTAGGAAGGTCTAGGAGCTCTGAAAATGAACGTGCGCGTCTTTCCCTCTTCCCGAGGGACTTAGAAGAATGTTGTGATATTTTTTATTAAAATGGTGTATAAGGGTATATATATAAATATATTTTATGCACTGTATATGAGCTGGCGATTCCTAAGTCTGTGGTTCCGAGAGGGGGTAACCAGGCTCACTAATAAAGGTCAAGCCACTTGGCTGCCAGAATGCCCTGCTTCAGCACAGACCAGAAAGGCATTGTGATAAGCGTATCCCCGGTACAGTCAGGGGTTTATGGGAGTCCCCCCCGTCCCCCCAGTATACGGCCAGAACCATGGACCCGGTACTTGTGGTTCGGACTCTCTCCAACCAGCCATAATGTTGTGAGAGTGAAATTATGTCTAAGTCCAGCTTTGGTACATTAGAAGCAACTCTAAAACTTAACCTAAGCGTTTTTCGAAGCTACTTTTTGGCTAACTTCTTATAGGAAGGTATAGGAGCTCTGAAAATGAACGTGCGCGTCTTTCCCTCTTCCCGAGGGACTTAGAAGAATTTTGTGATATTTTTTATTAAAATGGTGTATAAGGGTATATATATAAATATATTTTATGCACTGTATATGAGCTGGCGATTTCTAAGTCTGTGGTTCCGAGAGGGGGTAACCAGGCTCACTAATAAAGGTCAAGCCACTTGGCTGCCAGAATGCCCTGCTTCAGCACAGACCAGAAAGGCATTGTGATAAGCGTATCCCCGGTATAGTCAGGGGTTTATGGGAGTCGTCCCCGTCCCCCCAGTATACGGCCAGAACCATGGACCCGGTACTTGTGGTTCGGACTGTCTCCAACCAGCCATAATGTTGTGAGAGTGAAATTATGTCTAAATCAAGCTTTGGTACATTAGAAGCAACTCTGAAACTTAACCTAAGCGTTTTTCGAAGCTACTTTTTGGCTAACTTCTTATAGGAAGGTCTAGGAGCTCTGAAAATGAACGTGCACGTCTTTCACTCTTCTCGAGGGACTTAGAAGAATTTTGTGATATTTTTTATTAAAATGGTGTATAAGGGTATATATATAAATATATTTTATGCACTGTATATGAGCTGGCGATTTCTAAGTCTGTGGTTCCGAGAGGGGGTAACCAGGCTCACTAATAAAGGTCAAGCCACTTGGCTGCCAGAATGCCCTGCTTCAGCACAGACCAGAAAGGAATTGTGATAAGCGTATCCCCGGTATAGTCAGGGGTTAATGGCAGTCGTCCCCGTCCCCCCAGTATACGGCCAGAACCATGGACCTGGTACTTGTGGTTCGGACTGTCTCCAACCAGCCATAATGTTGTGAGAGTGAAATTATGTCTAAATCAAGCTTTGGTACATTAGAAGCAACTCTGAAACTTAACCTAAGCGTTTTTCGAAGCTACTTTTTGGCTAACTTCTTATACTGTAGGAAGGTCTAGGAGCTCTGAAAATGAACGTGCGCGTCTTTCCCTCTTCCCGAGGGACTTAGAAGAATTTTGTGATATTTTTTATTAAAATGGTGTATAAGGGTATATATATAAATATATTTTATGCACTGTATATGAGCTGGCGATTTCTAAGTCTGTGGTTCCGAGAGGGGGTAACCAGGCTCACTAATAAAGGTCAAGCCACTTGGCTGCCAGAATGCCCTGCTTCAGCACAGACCAGAAAGGCATTGTGATAAGCGTATCCCCGGTATAGTCAGGGGTTTATGGGAGTCGTCCCCGTCCCCCCAGTATACGGCCAGAACCATGGACCCGGTACTTGTGGTTCGGATTCTCTCCAACCAGCCATAATGTTGTGAGAGTGAAATTATGTCTAAATCAAGCTTTGGTACATTAGAAGCAACTCTGAAACTTAACCTAAGCGTTTTTCGAAGCTACTTTTTGGCTAACTTCTTATAGGAAGGTCTAGGAGCTCTGAAAATGAACATGCGCGTCTTTCCCTCTTCCCGAGGGACTTAGAAGAATTTTGTGATATTTTTTATTAAAATGGTGTATAAGGGTATATATATAAATATATTTTATGCACTGTATATGAGCTGGCGATTTCTAAGTCTGTGGTTCCGAGAGGGGGTAACCAGGCTCACTAATAAAGGTCAAGCCACTTGGTTGCCAGAATGCCCTGCTTCAGCACAGACCAGAAAGGCATTGTGATAAGCGTATCCCCGGTATAGTCAGGGGTTAATGGGAGTCGTCCCCGTCCCCCCAGTATACGCCCAGAACCATGGACGCGGTACTTGTGGTTCGGATTCTCTCCAACCAGCCATAATGTTGTGAGAGTGAAATTATGTCTAAATCAAGCTTTGGTACATTAGAAGCAACTCTGAAACTTAACCTAAGCGTTTTTCGAAGCTACTTTTTGGCTAACTTCTTATAGGAAGGTCTAGGAGCTCTGAAAATGAACGTGCGCGTCTTTCCCTCTTCCCGAGGGACTTAGAAGAATGTTGTGATATTTTTTATTAAAATGGTGTATAAGGGTATATATATAAATATATTTTATGCACTGTATATGAGCTGGCGATTTCTAAGTCTGTGGTTCCGAGAGGGGGTAACCAGGCTCACTAATAAAGGTCAAGCCACTTGGTTGCCAGAATGTCCTGCTTCAGCACAGACCAGAAAGGCATTGTGATAAGCGTATCCCCGGTATAGTCAGGGGTTAATGGGAGTCGTCCCCGTCCCCCCAGTATACGCCCAGAACCATGGACCCGGTACGTGTGGTTCGGATTCTCTCCAACCAGCCATAATGTTGTGAGAGTGAAATTATGTCTAAATCAAGCTTTGGTACATTAGAAGCAACTCTGAAACTTAACCTAAGCGTTTTTCGAAGCTACTTTTTGGCTAACTTCTTATAGGAAGGTATAGGAGCTCTGAAAATGAACGTGCGCGTCTTTCCCTCTTCCCGAGGGACTTAGAAGAATTTTGTGATATTTTTTATTAAAATGGTGTATAAGGGTATATATATAAATATATTTTATGCACTGTATATGAGCTGGCGATTTCTAAGTCTGTGGTTCCGAGAGGGGGTAACCAGGCTCACTAATAAAGGTCAAGCCACTTGGCTGCCAGAATGCCCTGCTTCAGCACAGACCAGAAAGGCATTGTGATAAGCGTATCCCCGGTATAGTCAGGGGTTTATGGGAGTCGTCCCCGTCCCCCCAGTATACGGCCAGAACCATGGACCCGGTACTTGTGGTTCGGATTCTCTCCAACCAGCCATAATGTTGTGAGAGTGAAATTATGTCTAAATCAAGCTTTGGTACATTAGAAGCAACTCTGAAACTTAACCTAAGCGTTTTTCGAAGCTACTTTTTGGCTAACTTCTTATAGGAAGGTCAAGGAGCTCTGAAAATGAACGTGCGCGTCTTTCCCTCTTCCCGAGGGACTTAGAAGAATTTTGTGATATTTTTTATTAAAATGGTGTATAAGGGTATATATATAAATATATTTTATGCACTGTATATGAGCTGGCGATTTCTAAGTCTGTGGTTCCGAGAGGGGGTAACCAGGCTCACTAATAAAGGTCAAGCCACTTGGCTGCCAGAATGCCCTGCTTCAGCACAGACCAGAAAGGCATTGTGATAAGCGTATCCCCGGTATAGTCAGGGGTTTATGGGAGTCGTCCCCATCCCCCCAGTATACGCCAGAACCATGGACCCGGTACTTGTGGTTCGGACTCTCTCCAACCAGCCATAATGTTGTGAGAGTGAAATTATGTCTAAGTCCAGCTTTGGTACATTAGAAGCAACTCTGAAACTTAACCTAAGCGTTTTTCGAAGCTACTTTTTGGCTAACTTCTTATAGAAAGGTCTAGGAGCTCTGAAAATGAACGTGCGCGTCTTTCACTCTTCCCGAGGGACTTAGAAGAATTTTGTGATATTTTTTATTAAAATGGTGTATAAGGGTATATATATAAATATATTTTATGCACTGTATATGAGCTGGCGATTTCTAAGTCTGTGGTTCCGAGAGGGGGTAACCAGGCTCACTAATAAAGGTCAAGCCACTTGGCTGCCAGAATGCCCTGCTTCAGCACAGACCAGAAAGGAATTGTGATAAGCGTATCCCCGGTATAGTCAGGGGTTTATGGGAGTCGTCCCCGTCCCCCCAGTATACGGCCAGAACCATGGACCCGGTACTTGTGGTTCGGACTCTCTCCAACCAGCCATAATGTTGTGAGAGTGAAATTATGTCTAAGTCCAGCTTTGGTACATTAGAAGCAACTCTGAAACTTAACCTAAGCGTTTTTCGAAGCTACTTTTTGGCTAACTTCTTATAGAAAGGTGTAGGAGCTCTGAAAATGAACGTGCGCGTCTTTCACTCTTCCCGAGGGACTTAGAAGAATTTTGTGATATTTTTTATTAAAATGGTGTATAAGGGTATATATATATAAATATATTTTATGCACTATATATGAGCTGGCGATTTCTAAGTCTGTGGTTCCGAGAGGGGGTAACCAGGCTCACTAATAAAGGTCAAGCCACTTGGCTGCCAGAATACCCTGCTTCAGCACAGACCAGAAAGGCATTGTGATAAGCGGATCCCCGGTATAGTCAGGGGTTTATGGGAGTCGTCCCCGTCCCCCCAGTATACGGCCAGAACCATGGACCCGGTACTTGTGGTTCGGACTCTCTCCAACCAGCCATAATGTTGTGAGAGTGAAATTATGTCTAAGTCCAGCTTTGGTACATTAGAAGCAACTCTAAAACTTAACCTAAGCGTTATTCGAAGCTACTTTTTGGCTAACTTCTTATAGGAAGGTATAGGAGCTCTGAAAATGAACGTGCGCGTCTTTCCCTCTTCCCGAGGGACTTAGAAGAATTTTGTGATATTTTTTATTAAAATGGTGTATAAGGGTATATATATAAATATATTTTATGCACTGTATATGAGCTGGCGATTTCTAAGTCTGTGGTTCCGAGAGGGGGTAACCAGGCTCACTAATAAAGGTCAAGCCACTTGGCTGCCAGAATGCCCTGCTTCAGCACAGACCAGAAAGGCATTGTGATAAGCGTATCCCCGGTATAGTCAGGGGTTTATGGGAGTCGTCCCCGTCCCCCCAGTATACGGCCAGAACCATGGACCTGGTACTTGTGGTTCGGATTCTCTCCAACCAGCCATAATGTTGTGAGAGTGAAATTATGTCTAAATCAAGCTTTGGTACATTAGAAGCAACTCTGAAACTTAACCTAAGCGTTTTTCGAAGCTACTTTTTGGCTAACTTCTTATAGGAAGGTCTAGGAGCTCTGAAAATGAACGTGCGCGTCTTTCCCTCTTCCCGAGGGACTTAGATAATTTTGTGATATTTTTTATTAAAATGGTGTATAAGGGTATATATATAAATATATTTTATGCACTGTATATGAGCTGGCGATTTCTAAGTCTGTGGTTCCGAGAGGGGGTAACCAGGCTCACTAATAAAGGTCAAGCCACTTGGCTGCCAGAATGCCCTGCTTCAGCACAGACCAGAAAGGCATTGTGATAAGCGTATCCCCGGTATAGTCAGGGGTTTATGGGAGTCGTCCCCGTCCCCCCAGTATACGGCCAGAACCATGGACCCGGTACTTGTGGTTCGGATTCTCTCCAACCAGCCATAATGTTGTGAGAGTGAAATTATGTCTAAATCAAGCTTTGGTACATTAGAAGCAACTCTGAAACTTAACCTAAGCGTTTTTCGAAGCTACTTTTTGGCTAACTTCTTATAGGAAGGTCTAGGAGCTCTGAAAATGAACATGCGCGTCTTTCCCTCTTCCCGAGGGACTTAGAAGAATTTTGTGATATTTTTTATTAAAATGGTGTATAAGGGTATATATATAAATATATTTTATGCACTGTATATGAGCTGGCGATTTCTAAGTCTGTGGTTCCGAGAGGGGGTAACCAGGCTCACTAATAAAGGTCAAGCCACTTGGTTGCCAGAATGCCCTGCTTCAGCACAGACCAGAAAGGCATTGTGATAAGCGTATCCCCGGTATAGTCAGGGGTTAATGGGAGTCGTCCCCGTCCCCCCAGTATACGCCCAGAACCATGGACGCGGTACTTGTGGTTCGGATTCTCTCCAACCAGCCATAATGTTGTGAGAGTGAAATTATGTCTAAATCAAGCTTTGGTACATTAGAAGCAACTCTGAAACTTAACCTAAGCGTTTTTCGAAGCTACTTTTTGGCTAACTTCTTATAGGAAGGTCTAGGAGCTCTGAAAATGAACGTGCGCGTCTTTCCCTCTTCCCGAGGGACTTAGAAGAATGTTGTGATATTTTTTATTAAAATGGTGTATAAGGGTATATATATAAATATATTTTATGCACTGTATATGAGCTGGCGATTTCTAAGTCTGTGGTTCCGAGAGGGGGTAACCAGGCTCACTAATAAAGGTCAAGCCACTTGGTTGCCAGAATGTCCTGCTTCAGCACAGACCAGAAAGGCATTGTGATAAGCGTATCCCCGGTATAGTCAGGGGTTAATGGGAGTCGTCCCCGTCCCCCCAGTATACGCCCAGAACCATGGACCCGGTACTTGTGGTTCGGATTCTCTCCAACCAGCCATAATGTTGTGAGAGTGAAATTATGTCTAAATCAAGCTTTGGTACATTAGAAGCAACTCTGAAACTTAACCTAAGCGTTTTTCGAAGCTACTTTTTGGCTAACTTCTTATAGGAAGGTATAGGAGCTCTGAAAATGAACGTGCGCGTCTTTCCCTCTTCCCGAGGGACTTAGAAGAATTTTGTGATATTTTTTATTAAAATGGTGTATAAGGGTATATATATAAATATATTTTATGCACTGTATATGAGCTGGCGATTTCTAAGTCTGTGGTTCCGAGAGGGGGTAACCAGGCTCACTAATAAAGGTCAAGCCACTTGGCTGCCAGAATGCCCTGCTTCAGCACAGACCAGAAAGGCATTGTGATAAGCGTATCCCCGGTATAGTCAGGGGTTTATGGGAGTCGTCCCCGTCCCCCCAGTATACGGCCAGAACCATGGACCCGGTACTTGTGGTTCGGATTCTCTCCAACCAGCCATAATGTTGTGAGAGTGAAATTATGTCTAAATCAAGCTTTGGTACATTAGAAGCAACTCTGAAACTTAACCTAAGCGTTTTTCGAAGCTACTTTTTGGCTAACTTCTTATAGGAAGGTCAAGGAGCTCTGAAAATGAACGTGCGCGTCTTTCCCTCTTCCCGAGGGACTTAGAAGAATTTTGTGATATTTTTTATTAAAATGGTGTATAAGGGTATATATATAAATATATTTTATGCACTGTATATGAGCTGGCGATTTCTAAGTCTGTGGTTCCGAGAGGGGGTAACCAGGCTCACTAATAAAGGTCAAGCCACTTGGATGCCAGAATGCCCTGCTTCAGCACAGACCAGAAAGGCATTGTGATAAGCGTATCCCCGGTATAGTCAGGGGTTTATGGGAGTCGTCCCCATCCCCCCAGTATACGCCAGAACCATGGACCCGGTACTTGTGGTTCGGACTCTCTCCAACCAGCCATAATGTTGTGAGAGTGAAATTATGTCTAAGTCCAGCTTTGGTACATTAGAAGCAACTCTGAAACTTAACCTAAGCGTTTTTCGAAGCTACTTTTTGGCTAACTTCTTATAGAAAGGTCTAGGAGCTCTGAAAATGAACGTGCGCGTCTTTCACTCTTCCCGAGGGACTTAGAAGAATTTTGTGATATTTTTTATTAAAATGGTGTATAAGGGTATATATATAAATATATTTTATGCACTGTATATGAGCTGGCGATTTCTAAGTCTGTGGTTCCGAGAGGGGGTAACCAGGCTCACTAATAAAGGTCAAGCCACTTGGCTGCCAGAATGCCCTGCTTCAGCACAGACCAGAAAGGAATTGTGATAAGCGTATCCCCGGTATAGTCAGGGGTTTATGGGAGTCGTCCCCGTCCCCCCAGTATACGGCCAGAACCATGGACCCGGTACTTGTGGTTCGGACTCTCTCCAACCAGCCATAATGTTGTGAGAGTGAAATTATGTCTAAGTCCAGCTTTGGTACATTAGAAGCAACTCTGAAACTTAACCTAAGCGTTTTTCGAAGCTACTTTTTGGCTAACTTCTTATAGAAAGGTGTAGGAGCTCTGAAAATGAACGTGCGCGTCTTTCACTCTTCCCGAGGGACTTAGAAGAATTTTGTGATATTTTTTATTAAAATGGTGTATAAGGGTATATATATATAAATATATTTTATGCACTATATATGAGCTGGCGATTTCTAAGTCTGTGGTTCCGAGAGGGGGTAACCAGGCTCACTAATAAAGGTCAAGCCACTTGGCTGCCAGAATACCCTGCTTCAGCACAGACCAGAAAGGCATTGTGATAAGCGGATCCCCGGTATAGTCAGGGGTTTATGGGAGTCGTCCCCGTCCCCCCAGTATACGGCCAGAACCATGGACCCGGTACTTGTGGTTCGGACTCTCTCCAACCAGCCATAATGTTGTGAGAGTGAAATTATGTCTAAGTCCAGCTTTGGTACATTAGAAGCAACTCTAAAACTTAACCTAAGCGTTATTCGAAGCTACTTTTTGGCTAACTTCTTATAGGAAGGTATAGGAGCTCTGAAAATGAACGTGCGCGTCTTTCCCTCTTCCCGAGGGACTTAGATAATTTTGTGATATTTTTTATTAAAATGGTGTATAAGGGTATATATATAAATATATTTTATGCACTGTATATGAGCTGGCGATTTCTAAGTCTGTGGTTCCGAGAGGGGGTAACCAGGCTCACTAATAAAGGTCAAGCCACTTGGCTGCCAGAATGCCCTGCTTCAGCACAGACCAGAAAGGCATTGTGATAAGCGTATCCCCGGTATAGTCAGGGGTTTATGGGAGTCGTCCCCGTCCCCCCAGTATACGGCCAGAACCATGGACCTGGTACTTGTGGTTCGGATTCTCTCCAACCAGCCATAATGTTGTGAGAGTGAAATTATGTCTAAATCAAGCTTTGGTACATTAGAAGCAACTCTGAAACTTAACCTAAGCGTTTTTCGAAGCTACTTTTTGGCTAACTTCTTATAGGAAGGTCTAGGAGCTCTGAAAATGAACGTGCGCGTCTTTCCCTCTTCCCGAGGGACTTAGATAATTTTGTGATATTTTTTATTAAAATGGTGTATAAGGGTATATATATATAAATATATTTTATGCACTGTATATGAGCTGGCGATTTCTAAGTCTGTGGTTCCGAGAGGGGGTAACCAGGCTCACTAATAAAGGTCAAGCCACTTGGCTGCCAGAATGCCCTGCTTCAGCACAGACCAGAAAGGCATTGTGATAAGCGTATCCCCTGTATAGTCAGGGGTTTATGGGAGTCGTCCCCGTCCCCCCAGTATACGGCCAGAACCATGGACCCGGTACTTGTGGTTCGGACTCTCTCCAACCAGCCATAATGTTGTGAGAGTGAAATTATGTCTAAGTCCAGCTTTGGTACATTAGAAGCAACTCTGAAACTTAACCTAAGCGTTTTTCGAAGCTACTTTTTGGCTAACTTCTTATAGGAAGGTCTAGGAGCTCTGAAAATAAACGTGCGCGTCTTTCACTCTTCCCGAGGGACTTAGAAGAATTTTGTGATATTTTTTATTAAAATGGTGTATAAGGGTATATATATATAAATATATTTTATGCACTATATATGAGCTGGCGATTTCTAAGTCTGTGGTTCCGAGAGGGGGTAACCAGGCTCACTAATAAAGGTCAAGCCACTTGGCTGCCAGAATGCCCTGCTTCAGCACAGACCAGAAAGGCATTGTGATAAGCGTATCCCCGGTATAGTCAGGGGTTAATGGCAGTCGTCCCCGTCCCCCCAGTATACGGCCAGAACTATGGACCCGGTACTTGTGGTTCGGACTGTCTCCAACCAGCCATAATGTTGTGAGAGTGAAATTATGTCTAAGTCCAGCTTTGGTACATTAGAAGCAACTCTGAAACTTAACCTAAGCGTTTTTCGAAGCTACTTTTTGGCTAACTTCTTATAGGAAGGTCTAGGAGCTCTGAAAATGAACGTGCGCGTCTTTCCCTCTTCCCTAGGGACTTAGAAGAATTTTGTGATATTTTTTATTAAAATGGTGTATAAGGGTATATATATAAATATATTTTATGCACTGTATATGAGCTGGCGATTTCTAAGTCTGTGGTTCCGAGAGGGGGTAACCAGGCTCACTAATAAAGGTCAAGACACTTGGCTGCCAGAATGCCCTGCTTCAGCACAGACCAGAAAGGCATTGTGATAAGCGTATCCCCGGTATAGTCAGGGGTTTATGGGAGTCGTCCCCGTCCCCCCAGTATACGGCCAGAACCATGGACCCGGTACTTGTGGTTCGGATTCTCTCCAACCAGCCATAATGTTGTGAGAGTGAAATTATGTCTAAATCAAGCTTTGGTACATTAGAAGCAACTCTGAAACTTAACCTAAGCGATTTTCGAAGCTACTTTTTGGCTAACTTCTTATAGGAAGGTCTAGGAGCTCTGAAAATGAACGTGCGCGTCTTTCCCTCTTCCTGAGGGACTTAGAAGAATTTTGTGATATTTTTTATTAAAATGGTGTATAAGGGTATATATATAAATATATTTTATGCACTGTATATGAGCTGGCGATTTCTAAGTCTGTGGTTCCGAGAGGGGGTAACCAGGCTCACTAATAAAGGTCAAGCCACTTGGCTGCCAGAATGCCCTGCTTCAGCACAGACCAGAAAGGAATTGTGATAAGCGTATCCCCGGTATAGTCAGGGGTTAATGGCAGTTGTCCCCGTCCCCCCAGTATACGGCCAGAACCATGGACCCGGTACTTGTGGTTCGGACTGTCTCCAACCAGCCATAATGTTGTGAGAGTGAAATTATGTCTAAATCAAGCTTTGGTACATTAGAAGCAACTCTGAAACTTAACCTAAGCGTTTTTCGAAGCTACTTTTTGGCTAACTTCTTATAGGAAGGTCTAGGAGCTCTGAAAATGAACGTGCACGTCTTTCACTCTTCCCGAGGGACTTAGAAGAATTTTGTGATATTTTTTATTAAAATGGTGTATAAGGGTATATATATAAATATATTTTATGCACTGTATATGAGCTGGCGATTTCTAAGTCTGTGGTTCCGAGAGGGGGTAACCAGGCTCACTAATAAAGGTCAAGCCACTTGGCTGCCAGAATGCCCTGCTTCAGCACAGACCAGAAAGGCATTGTGATAAGGGTATCCCCGGTATAGTCAGGGGTTTATGGGAGTCGTCCCCGTCCCCCCAGTATACGGCCAGAACCATGGACCCGGTGCTTGTGGTTCGGATTCTCTCCAACCAGCCATAATGTTGTGAGAGTGAAATTATGTCTAAATCAAGCTTTGGTACATTAGAAGCAACTCTGAAACTTAACCTAAGCGTTTTTCGAAGCTACTTTTTGGCTAACTTCTTATAGGAAGGTCTAGGAGCTCTGAAAATGAACGTGCGCGTCTTTCCCTCTTACCGAGGGACTTAGAAGAATTTTGTGATATTTTTTATTAAAATTGTGTATAAGGGTATATATATAAATATATTTTATGCACTGTATATGAGCTGGCGATTTATAAGTCTGTGGTTCCGAGAGGGGGTAACCAGGCTCACTAATAAAGGTCAAGCCACTTGGCTGCCAGAATGCCCTGCTTCAGCACAGACCAGAAAGGCATTGTGATAAGCGTATCCCCGGTATAGTAAGGGGTTTATGGGAGTCGTCCCCGTCCACCCAGTATACGGCCAGAACCATGGACCCGGTACTTGTGGTTCGGATTCTCTCCAACCAGCCATAATGTTGTGAGAGTGAAATTATGTCTAAATCAAGCTTTGGTACATTAGAAGCAACTCTGAAACTTAACCTAAGCGTTTTTCGAAGCTACTTTTTGGCTAACTTCTTATAGGAAGGTCTAGGAGCTCTGAAAATGAACGTGCGCGTCTTTCCCTCTTCCCGAGGGACTTAGAAGAATTTTGTGATATTTTTTATTAAAATTGTGTATAAGGGTATATATATAAATATATTTTATGCACTGTATATGAGCTGGCGATTTCTAAGTCTGTGGTTCCGAGAGGGGGTAACCAAGCTCACTAATAAAGGTCAAGCCACTTGGTTGCCAGAATGCCCTGCTTCAGCACAGACCAGAAAGGCATTGTGATAAGCGTATCCCCGGTATAGTCAGGGGTTAATGGCAGTTGTCCCCGTCCCCCCAGTATACGGCCAGAACCATGGACCCGGTACTTGTGGTTCGGACTGTCTCCAACCAGCCATAATGTTGTGAGAGTGAAATTATGTCTAAATCAAGCTTTGGTACATTAGAAGCAACTCTGAAACTTAACCTAAGCGTTTTTCGAAGCTACTTTTTGGCTAACTTCTTATAGGAAGGTCTAGGAGCTCTGAAAATGAACGTGCACGTCTTTCACTCTTCCCGAGGGACTTAGAAGAATTTTGTGATATTTTTTATTAAAATGGTGTATAAGGGTATATATATAAATATATTTTATGCACTGTATATGAGCTGGCGATTTCTAAGTCTGTGGTTCCGAGAGGGGGTAACCAGGCTCACTAATAAAGGTCAAGCCACTTGGCTGCCAGAATGCCCTGCTTCAGCACAGACCAGAAAGGCATTGTGATAAGCGTATCCCCGGTATAGTCAGGGGTTTATGGGAGTCGTCCCCGTCCCCCCAGTATACGGCCAGAACCATGGACCCGGTGCTTGTGGTTCGGATTCTCTCCAACCAGCCATAATGTTGTGAGAGTGAAATTATGTCTAAATCAAGCTTTGGTACATTAGAAGCAACTCTGAAACTTAACCTAAGCGTTTTTCGAAGCTACTTTTTGGCTAACTTCTTATAGGAAGGTCTAGGAGCTCTGAAAATGAACGTGCGCGTCTTTCCCTCTTCCCGAGGGACTTAGAAGAATTTTGTGATATTTTTTTATTAAAATTGTGTATAAGGGTATATATATAAATATATTTTATGCACTGTATATGAGCTGGCGATTTATAAGTCTGTGGTTCCGAGAGGGGGTAACCAGGCTCACTAATAAAGGTCAAGCCACTTGGCTGCCAGAATGCCCTGCTTCAGCACAGACCAGAAAGGCATTGTGATAAGCGTATCCCCGGTATAGTAAGGGGTTTATGGGAGTCGTCCCCGTCCACCCAGTATACGGCCAGAACCATGGACCCGGTACTTGTGGTTCGGATTCTCTCCAACCAGCCATAATGTTGTGAGAGTGAAATTATGTCTAAATCAAGCTTTGGTACATTAGAAGCAACTCTGAAACTTAACCTAAGCGTTTTTCGAAGCTACTTTTTGGCTAACTTCTTATAGGAAGGTCTAGGAGCTCTGAAAATGAACGTGCGCGTCTTTCCCTCTTCCCGAGGGACTTAGAAGAATTTTGTGATATTTTTTATTAAAATTGTGTATAAGGGTATATATATAAATATATTTTATGCACTGTATATGAGCTGGCGATTTCTAAGTCTGTGGTTCCGAGAGGGGGTAACCAGGCTCACTAATAAAGGTCAAGCCACTTGGCTGCCAGAATGCCCTGCTTCAGCACAGACCAGAAAGGCATTGTGATAAGCGTATCCCCGGTATAGTCAGGGGTTTATGGGAGTCGTCCCCGTCCCCCCAGTATACGGCCAGAACCATGGACCCGGTACTTGTGGTTCGGACTCTCTCCAACCAGCCATAATGTTGTGAGAGTGAAATTATGTCTAAATCAAGCTTTGGTACATTAGAAGCAACTCTGAAACTTAACCTAAGCGTTTTTCGAAGCTACTTTTTGGCTAACTTCTTATAGGAAGGTCTAGGAGCTCTGAAAATGAACGTGCGCGTCTTTCCCTCTTCCCGAGGGACTTAGAAGAATTTTGTGATATTTTTTATTAAAATTGTGTATAAGGGTATATATATAAATATATTTTATGCACTGTATATGAGCTGGCGATTTCTAAGTCTGTGGTTCCGAGAGGGGGTAACCAGGCTCACTAATAAAGGTCAAGCCACTTGGCTGCCAGAATGCCCTGCTTCAGCACAGACCAGAAAGGCATTGTGATAAGCGTATCCCCGGTATAGTCAGGGGTTTATGGGAGTCGTCCCCGTCCCCCCAGTATACGGCCAGAACCATGGACCCGGTACTTGTGGTTCGGACTCTCTCCAACCAGCCATAATGTTGTGAGAGTGAAATTATGTCTAAATCAAGCTTTGGTACATTAGAAGCAACTCTGAAACTTAACCTAAGCGTTTTTCGAAGCTACTTTTTGGCTAACTTCTTATAGGAAGGTCTAGGAGCTCTGAAAATGAACGTGCGCGTCTTTCCCTCTTCCCGAGGGACTTAGAAGAATTTTGTGATATTTTTTATTAAAATTGTGTATAAGGGTATATATATAAAAATATTTTATGCACTGTATATGAGCTGGCGATTTATAAGTCTGTGGTTCCGAGAGGGGGTAACCAGGCTCACTAATAAAGGTCAAGCCACTTGGCTGCCAGAATGCCCTGCTTCAGCACAGACCAGAAAGGCATTGTGATAAGCGTATCCCCGGTATAGTAAGGGGTTTATGGGAGTCGTCCCCGTCCCCCCAGTATACGGCCAGAACCATGGACCCGGTACTTGTTGTTCGGATTCTCTCCAACCAGCCATAATGTTGTGAGAGTGAAATTATGTCTAAATCAAGCTTTGGTACATTAGAAGCAACTCTGAAACTTAACCTAAGCGTTTTTCGAAGCTACTTTTTGGCTAACTTCTTATAGGAAGGTCTAGGAGCTCTGAAAATGAACGTGCGCGTCTTTCCCTCTTCCCGAGGGACTTAGAAGAATTTTGTGATATTTTTTATTAAAATGGTGTATAAGGGTATATATATATAAATATATTTTATGCACTGTATATGAGCTGGCGATTTCTAAGTCTGTGGTTCCGAGAGGGGGTAACCAGGCTCACTAATAAAGGTCAAGCCACTTGGCTGCCAGAATGCCCTGCTTCAGCACAGACCAGAAAGGCATTGTGATAAGCGTATCCCCTGTATAGTCAGGGGTTTATGGGAGTCGTCCCCGTCCCCCCAGTATACGGCCAGAGCCATGGACCCGGTACTTGTGGTTCGGACTGTCTCCAACCAGCCATAATGTTGTGAGAGTGAAATTATGTCTAAATCAAGCTTTGGTACATTAGAAGCAACTCTGAAACTTAACCTAAGCGTTTTTCGAAGCTACTTTTTGGCTAACTTCGTATAGGAAGGTCTAGGAGCTCTGAAAATGAACGTGCACGTCTTTCACTCTTACCGAGGGACTTAGAAGAATTTTGTGATATTTTTTATTAAAATGGTGTATAAGGGTATATATATAAATATATTTTATGCACTGTATATGAGCTGGCGATTTCTAAGTCTGTGGTTCCGAGAGGGGGTAACCAGGCTCACTAATAAAGGTCAAGCCACTTGGTTGCCAGAATGCCCTGCTTCAGCACAGACCAGAAAGGCATTGTGATAAGCGTATCCCCGGTATAGTCAGGGGTTAATGGGAGTTGTCCCCGTCCCCCCAGTATACGCCCAGAACCATGGACCCGGTACTTGTGGTTCGGATTCTCTCCAACCAGCCATAATGTTGTGAGAGTGAAATTATGTCTAAATCAAGCTTTGGTACATTAGAAGCAACTCTGAAACTTAACCTAAGCGTTTTTCGAAGCTACTTTTTGGCTAACTTCTTATAGGAAGGTCTAGGAGCTCTGAAAATGAATGTGCGCGTCTTTGCCTCTTCCCGAGGGACTTAGAAGAATTTTGTGATATTTTTTATTAAAATGGTGTATAAGGGTATATATATAAATATATTTTATGCACTGTATATGAGCTGGCGATTTCTAAGTCTGTGGTTCCGAGAGGGGGTAACCAGGCTCACTAATAAAGGTCAAGCCACTTGGCTGCCAGAATGCCCTGCTTCAGCACAGACCAGAAAGGCATTGTGATAAGCGTATCCCCGGTATAGTCAGGGGTTTATGGGAGTCGTCCCCGTCCCCCCAGTATACGGCCAGAACCATGGACCCGGTACTTGTGGTTCGGACTCTCTCCAACCAGCCATAATGTTGTGAGAGTGAAATTATGTCTAAGTCCAGCTTTGGTACATTAGAAGCAACTCTGAAACTTAACCTAAGCGTTATTCGAAGCTACTTTTTGGCTAACTTCTTATAGAAAGGTCTAGGAGCTCTGAAAATGAACGTGCGCGTCTTTTACTCTTCCCGAGGGACTTAGAAGAATTTTGTGATATTTTTTATTAAAATGGTGTATAAGGGTATATATATAAATATATTTTATGCACTGTATATGAGCTGGCGATTTCTAAGTCTGTGGTTCCGAGAGGGGGTAACCAGGCTCACTAATAAAGGTCAAGCCACTTGGTTGCCAGAATGCCCTGCTTCAGCACAGACCAGAAAGGCATTGTGATAAGCGTATCCCCGGTATAGTCAGGGGTTAATGGGAGTCGTCCCCGTCCCCCCAGTTTACGCCCAGAACCATGGACCCGGTACTTGTGGTTCGGATTCTCTCCAACCAGCCATAATGTTGTGAGAGTGAAATTATGTCTAAATCAAGCTTTGGTACATTAGAAGCAACTCTGAAACTTAACCTAAGCGTTTTTCGAAGCTACTTTTTGGCTAACTTCTTATAGGAAGGTCTAGGAGCTCTGAAAATGAACGTGCGCGTCTTTCCCTCTTCCCGAGGGACTTAGAAGAATTTTGTGATATTTTTTATTAAAATGGTGTACTGCACCGACACACTTTATTCGAGCAAATACCCAGTATGTACCTGGCAGATACCTGGAATGCGCCGCTCCTCACCTCTGACAAGCCCCGTTGCGTTTGCCTTCCCAGCCTGGGTTCATGCCTGGCTGACGGGCGGCTGATCTGTTAAATGATAATGATTAGGATTTAATAGGCTGCAATGCTTCGCGTGTCTACCAGATGGCATAAATTCATGAATTGTAATGCAGTATATATATATATATATATACTGTGCAGTATTGCAGCCAGCGGGAATAAAATGCTTCAATCCCTGCCTGAAAATACCTCAATGCACTCGGGCAGAAAACAGTCACAAACCTCAATACACCCGGGTATACCCGAATTCGTGGGACTAGCCGAGCTCGAATAAAGTGTGTCGCCAGTGTATAAGGGTATATATATAAATATATTTTATGCACTGTATATGAGCTGGCGATTTCTAAGTCTGTGGTTCCGAGAGGGGGTAACCAGGCTCACTAATAAAGGTCAAGCCACTTGGCTGCCAGAATGCCCTGCTTCAGCACAGACCAGAAAGGCATTGTGATAAGCGTATCCCCGGTATAGTCAGGGGTTTATGGGAGTCGTCCCCGTCCCCCCAGTATACGGCCAGAACCATGGACGCGGTACTTGTGGTTCGGATTCTCTCCAACCAGCCATAATGTTGTGAGAGTGAAATTATGTCTAAATCAAGCTTTGGTACATTAGAAGCAACTCTGAAACTTAACCTAAGCGTTTTTCGAAGCTACTTTTTGGCTAACTTCTTATAGGAAGGTCTAGGAGCTCTGAAAATGAACGTGCGCGTCTTTCCCTCTTCCCGAGGGACTTAGAAGAATGTTGTGATATTTTTTATTAAAATGGTGTATAAGGGTATATATATAAATATATTTTATGCACTGTATATGAGCTGGCGATTTCTAAGTCTGTGGTTCCGAGAGGGGGTAACCAGGCTCACTAATAAAGGTCAAGCCACTTGGCTGCCAGAATGCCCTGCTTCAGCACAGACCAGAAAGGCATTGTGATAAGCGTATCCCCGGTATAGTCAGGGGTTTATGGGAGTCGTCCCCGTCCCCCCAGTATACGGCCAGAACCATGGACCCGGTACTTGTGGTACGGATTCTCTCCAACCAGCCATAATGTTGTGAGAGTGAAATTATGTCTAAATCAAGCTTTGGTACATTAGAAGCAACTCTGAAACTTAACCTAAGCGTTTTTCGAAGCTACTTTTTGGCTAACTTCTTATAGGAAGGTCTAGGAGCTCTGAAAATGAACATGCGCGTCTTTCCCTCTTCCCGAGGGACTTAGAAGAATTTTGTGATATTTTTTATTAAAATGGTGTATAAGGGTATATATATAAATATATTTTATGCACTGTATATGAGCTGGCGATTTCTAAGTCTGTGGTTCCGAGAGGGGGTAACCAGGCTCACTAATAAAGGTCAAGCCACTTGGTTGCCAGAATGCCCTGCTTCAGCACAGACCAGAAAGGCATTGTGATAAGCGTATCCCCGGTATAGTCAGGGGTTAATGGGAGTCGTCCCCGTCCCCCCAGTATACGCCCAGAACCATGGACGCGGTACTTGTGGTTCGGATTCTCTCCAACCAGCCATAATGTTGTGAGAGTGAAATTATGTCTAAATCAAGCTTTGGTACATTAGAAGCAACTCTGAAACTTAACCTAAGCGTTTTTCGAAGCTACTTTTTGGCTAACTTCTTATAGGAAGGTCTAGGAGCTCTGAAAATGAACGTGCGCGTCTTTCCCTCTTCCCGAGGGACTTAGAAGAATGTTGTGATACTGTATTTTTTATTAAAATGGTGTATAAGGGTATATATATAAATATATTTTATGCACTGTATATGAGCTGGCGATTTCTAAGTCTGTGGTTCCGAGAGGGGGTAACCAGGCTCACTAATAAAGGTCAAGCCACTTGGCTGCCAGAATGCCCTGCTTCAGCACAGACCAGAAAGGCATTGTGATAAGCGTATCCCCGGTATAGTCAGGGGTTTATGGGAGTCGTCCCCGTCCCCCCAGTATACGGCCAGAACCATGGACCCGGTACTTGTGGTTCGGACTCTCTCCAACCAGCCATAATGTTGTGAGAGTGAAATTATGTCTAAGTCCAGCTTTGGTACATTAGAAGCAACTCTAAAACTTAACCTAAGCGTTATTCGAAGCTACTTTTTGGCTAACTTCTTATAGAAAGGTCTATTAGCTCTGAAAATGAACGTGCGCGTCTTTTACTCTTCCCGAGGGACTTAGAAGAATTTTGTGATATTTTTTAATTAAAATGGTGTATAAGGGTATATATATAAATATATTTTATGCACTGTATATGAGCTGGCGATTTCTAAGTCTGTGGTTCCGAGAGGGGGTAACCAGGCTCACTAATAAAGGTCAAGCCACTTGGTTGCCAGAATGCCCTGCTTCAGCACAGACCAGAAAGGCATTGTGATAAGCGTATCCCCGGTATAGTCAGGGGTTAATGGGAGTCGTCCCCGTCCCCCCAGTATACGCCCAGAACCATGGACCCGGTACTTGTGGTTCGGATTCTCTCCAACCAGCCATAATGTTGTGAGAGTGAAATTATATCTAAATCAAGCTTTGGTACATTAGAAGCAACTCTGAAACTTAACCTAAGCGTTTTTCGAAGCTACTTTTTGGCTAACTTCTTATAGGAAGGTATAGGAGCTCTGAAAATGAACGTGCGCGTCTTTCCCTCTTCCCGAGGGACTTAGAAGAATTTTGTGATATTTTTTATTAAAATGGTGTATAAGGGTATATATATAAATATATTTTATGCACTGTATATGAGCTGGCGATTTCTAAGTCTGTGGTTCCGAGAGGGGGTAACCAGGCTCACTAATAAAGGTCAAGCCACTTGGTTGCCAGAATGCCCTGCTTCAGCACAGACCAGAAAGGCATTGTGATAAGCGTATCCCCGGTATAGTCAGGGGTTAATGGGAGTCGTCCCCGTCCCCCCAGTATACGCCCAGAACCATGGACGCGGTACTTGTGGTTCGGATTCTCTCCAACCAGCCATAATGTTGTGAGAGTGAAATTATGTCTAAATCAAGCTTTGGTACATTAGAAGCAACTCTGAAACTTAACCTAAGCGTTTTTCGAAGCTACTTTTTGGCTAACTTCTTATAGGAAGGTCTAGGAGCTCTGAAAATGAACGTGCGCGTCTTTCCCTCTTCCCGAGGGACTTAGAAGAATGTTGTGATACTGTATTTTTTATTAAAATGGTGTATAAGGGTATATATATAAATATATTTTATGCACTGTATATGAGCTGGCGATTTCTAAGTCTGTGGTTCCGAGAGGGGGTAACCAGGCTCACTAATAAAGGTCAAGCCACTTGGCTGCCAGAATGCCCTGCTTCAGCACAGACCAGAAAGGCATTGTGATAAGCGTATCCCCGGTATAGTCAGGGGTTTATGGGAGTCGTCCCCGTCCCCCCAGTATACGGCCAGAACCATGGACCCGGTACTTGTGGTTCGGACTCTCTCCAACCAGCCATAATGTTGTGAGAGTGAAATTATGTCTAAGTCCAGCTTTGGTACATTAGAAGCAACTCTAAAACTTAACCTAAGCGTTATTCGAAGCTACTTTTTGGCTAACTTCTTATAGAAAGGTCTATTAGCTCTGAAAATGAACGTGCGCGTCTTTTACTCTTCCCGAGGGACTTAGAAGAATTTTGTGATATTTTTTAATTAAAATGGTGTATAAGGGTATATATATAAATATATTTTATGCACTGTATATGAGCTGGCGATTTCTAAGTCTGTGGTTCCGAGAGGGGGTAACCAGGCTCACTAATAAAGGTCAAGCCACTTGGTTGCCAGAATGCCCTGCTTCAGCACAGACCAGAAAGGCATTGTGATAAGCGTATCCCCGGTATAGTCAGGGGTTAATGGGAGTCGTCCCCGTCCCCCCAGTATACGCCCAGAACCATGGACCCGGTACTTGTGGTTCGGATTCTCTCCAACCAGCCATAATGTTGTGAGAGTGAAATTATATCTAAATCAAGCTTTGGTACATTAGAAGCAACTCTGAAACTTAACCTAAGCGTTTTTCGAAGCTACTTTTTGGCTAACTTCTTATAGGAAGGTATAGGAGCTCTGAAAATGAACGTGCGCGTCTTTCCCTCTTCCCGAGGGACTTAGAAGAATTTTGTGATATTTTTTATTAAAATGGTGTATAAGGGTATATATATAAATATATTTTATGCACTGTATATGAGCTGGCGATTTCTAAGTCTGTGGTTCCGAGAGGGGGTAACCAGGCTCACTAATAAAGGTCAAGCCACTTGGCTGCCAGAATGCCCTGCTTCAGCACAGACCAGAAAGGCATTGTGATAAGCGTATCCCCGGTATAGTCAGGGGTTTATGGGAGTCGTCCCCGTCCCCCCAGTATACGGCCAGAACCATGGACCCGGTACTTGTGGTTCGGATTCTCTCCAACCAGCCATAATGTTGTGAGAGTGAAATTATGTCTAAATCAAGCTTTGGTACATTAGAAGCAACTCTGAAACTTAACCTAAGCGTTTTTCGAAGCTACTTTTTGGCTAACTTCTTATAGGAAGGTCTAGGAGCTCTGAAAATGAACGTGCGCGTCTTTCCCTCTTCCCGAGGGACTTAGAAGAATTTTGTGATATTTTTTATTAAAATGGTGTATAAGGGTATATATATAAATATATTTTATGCACTGTATATGAGCTGGCGATTTCTAAGTCTGTGGTTCCGAGAGGGGGTAACCAGGCTCACTAATAAAGGTCAAGCCACTTGGCTGCCAGAATGCCCTGCTTCAGCACAGACCAGAAAGGAATTGTGATAAGCGTATCCCCGGTATAGTCAGGGGTTTATGGGAGTCGTCCCCGTCCCCCCAGTATACGGCCAGAACCATGGACCCGGTACTTGTGGTTCGGACTCTCTCCAACCAGCCATAATGTTGTGAGAGTGAAATTATGTCTAAGTCCAGCTTTGGTACATTAGAAGCAACTCTGAAACTTAACCTAAGCGTTTTTCGAAGCTACTTTTTGGCTAACTTCTTATAGAAAGGTGTAG
Source organism: Ascaphus truei (assembly GCF_040206685.1). NCBI lineage: Eukaryota > Metazoa > Chordata > Amphibia > Anura > Ascaphidae > Ascaphus > Ascaphus truei. The sequence continues at coordinate 172,583,655 of NC_134485.1, read as the reverse complement.
GAGCTCTGAAAATGAACGTGCGCGTCTTTCACTCTTCCCGAGGGACTTAGAAGAATTTTGTGATATTTTTTATTAAAATGGTGTATAAGGGTATATATATATAAATATATTTTATGCACTATATATGAGCTGGCGATTTCTAAGTCTGTGGTTCCGAGAGGGGGTAACCAGGCTCACTAATAAAGGTCAAGCCACTTGGCTGCCAGAATGCCCTGCTTCAGCACAGACCAGAAAGGCATTGTGATAAGCGTATCCCCGGTATAGTCAGGGGTTAATGGCAGTCGTCCCCGTCCCCCCAGTATACGGCCAGAACCATGGACCCGGTACTTGTGGTTCGGACTGTCTCCAACCAGCCATAATGTTGTGAGAGTGAAATTATGTCTAAGTCCAGCTTTGGTACATTAGAAGCAACTCTGAAACTTAACCTAAGCGTTTTTCGAAGCTACTTTTTGGCTAACTTCTTATAGGAAGGTCTAGGAGCTCTGAAAATGAACGTGCGCGTCTTTCCCTCTTCCCGAGGGACTTAGAAGAATGTTGTGATATTTTTTATTAAAATGGTGTATAAGGGTATATATATAAATATATTGTATGCACTGTATATGAGCTGGCGATTTCTAAGTCTGTGGTTCCGAGAGGGGGTAACCAGGCTCACTAATAAAGGTCAAGCCACTTGGCTGCCAGAATGCCCTGCTTCAGCACAGACCAGAAAGGCATTGTGATAAGCGTATCCCCGGTATAGTCAGGGGTTAATGGCAGTCGTCCCCGTCCCCCCAGTATACGGCCAGAACCATGGACCCGGTACTTGTGGTTCGGACTGTCTCCAACCAGCCATAATGTTGTGAGAGTGAAATTATGTCTAAGTCCAGCTTTGGTACATTAGAAGCAACTCTGAAACTTAACCTAAGCGTTTTTCGAAGCTACTTTTTGGCTAACTTCTTATAGGAAGGTCTAGGAGCTCTGAAAATGAACGTGCGCGTCTTTCCCTCTTCCCGAGGGACTTAGAAGAATGTTGTGATATTTTTTATTAAAATGGTGTATAAGGGTATATATATAAATATATTGTATGCACTGTATATGAGCTGGCGATTTCTAAGTCTGTGGTTCCGAGAGGGGGTAACCAGGCTCACTAATAAAGGTCAAGCCACTTGGCTGCCAGAATGCCCTGCTTCAGCACAGACCAGAAAGGCATTGTGATAAGCGGATCCCCGGTATAGTCAGGGGTTTATGGGAGTCGTCCCCGTCCCCCCAGTATACGGCCAGAACCATGGACCCGGTACTTGTGGTTCGGACTCTCTCCAACCAGCCATAATGTTGTGAGAGTGAAATTATGTCTAAGTCCAGCTTTGGTACATTAGAAGCAACTCTAAAACTTAACCTAAGCGTTATTCGAAGCTACTTTTTGGCTAACTTCTTATAGGAAGGTATAGGAGCTCTGAAAATGAACGTGCGCGTCTTTCCCTCTTCCCGAGGGACTTAGAAGAATTTTGTGATATTTTTTATTAAAATGGTGTATAAGGGTATATATATAAATATATTTTATGCACTGTATATGAGCTGGCGATTTCTAAGTCTGTGGTTCCGAGAGGGGGTAACCAGGCTCACTAATAAAGGTCAAGACACTTGGCTGCCAGAATGCCCTGCTTCAGCACAGACCAGAAAGGCATTGTGATAAGCGTATCCCCGGTATAGTCAGGGGTTTATGGGAGTCGTCCCCGTCCCCCCAGTATACGGCCAGAACCATGGACCTGGTACTTGTGGTTCGGATTCTCTCCAACCAGCCATAATGTTGTGAGAGTGAAATTATGTCTAAATCAAGCTTTGGTACATTAGAAGCAACTCTGAAACTTAACCTAAGCGTTTTTCGAAGCTACTTTTTGGCTAACTTCTTATAGGAAGGTCTAGGAGCTCTGAAAATGAACGTGCGCGTCTTTCCCTCTTCCCGAGGGACTTAGAAGAATTTTGTGATATTTTTTATTAAAATGGTGTATAAGGGTATATATATATAAATATATTTTATGCACTGTATATGAGCTGGCGATTTCTAAGTCTGTGGTTCCGAGAGGGGGTAACCAGGCTCACTAATAAAGGTCAAGCCACTTGGCTGCCAGAATGCCCTGCTTCAGCACAGACCAGAAAGGCATTGTGATAAGCGTATCCCCTGTATAGTCAGGGGTTTATGGGAGTCGTCCCCGTCCCCCCAGTATACGGCCAGAACCATGGACCCGGTACGTGTGGTTCGGACTCTCTCCAACCAGCCATAATGTTGTGAGAGTGAAATTATGTCTAAGTCCAGCTTTGGTACATTAGAAGCAACTCTGAAACTTAACCTAAGCGTTTTTCGAAGCTACTTTTTGGCTAACTTCTTATAGAAAGTTCTAGGAGCTCTGAAAATGAACGTGCGCGTCTTTCACTCTTCCCGAGGGACTTAGAAGAATTTTGTGATATTTTTTATTAAAATGGTGTATAAGGGTATATATATAAATATATTTTATGCACTGTATATGAGCTGGCGATTTCTAAGTCTGTGGTTCCGAGAGGGGGTAACCAGGCTCACTAATAAAGGTCAAGCCACTTGGCTGCCAGAATGCCCTGCTTCAGCACAGACCAGAAAGGAATTGTGATAAGCGTATCCCCGGTATAGTCAGGGGTTAATGGCAGTCGTCCCCGTCCCCCCAGTATACGGCCAGAACCATGGACCCGGTACTTGTGGTTCGGACTGTCTCCAACCAGCCATAATGTTGTGAGAGTGAAATTATGTCTAAGTCCAGCTTTGGTACATTAGAAGCAACTCTGAAACTTAACCTAAGCGTTTTTCGAAGCTACTTTTTGGCTAACTTCTTATAGGAAGGTCTAGGAGCTCTGAAAATGAACGTGCGCGTCTTTCACTCTTCCCGAGGGACTTAGAAGAATTTTGTGATATTTTTTATTAAAATGGTGTATAAGGGTATATATATATAAATATATTTTATGCACTATATATGAGCTGGCGATTTCTAAGTCTGTGGTTCCGAGAGGGGGTAACCAGGCTCACTAATAAAGGTCAAGCCACTTGGCTGCCAGAATGCCCTGCTTCAGCACAGACCAGAAAGGCATTGTGATAAGCGTATCCCCGGTATAGTCAGGGGTTAATGGCAGTCGTCCCCGTCCCCCCAGTATACGGCCAGAACTATGGACCCGGTACTTGTGGTTCGGACTGTCTCCAACCAGCCATAATGTTGTGAGAGTGAAATTATGTCTAAGTCCAGCTTTGGTACATTAGAAGCAACTCTGAAACTTAACCTAAGCGTTTTTCGAAGCTACTTTTTGGCTAACTTCTTATAGGAAGGTCTAGGAGCTCTGAAAATGAACGTGCGCGTCTTTCCCTCTTCCCGAGGGACTTAGAAGAATTTTGTGATATTTTTTATTAAAATGGTGTATAAGGGTATATATATAAATATATTTTATGCACTGTATATGAGCTGGCGATTTCTAAGTCTGTGGTTCCGAGAGGGGGTAACCAGGCTCACTAATAAAGGTCAAGACACTTGGCTGCCAGAATGCCCTGCTTCAGCACAGACCAGAAAGGCATTGTGATAAGCGTATCCCCGTTATAGTCAGGGGTTTATGGGAGTCGTCCCCGTCCCCCCAGTATACGGCCAGAACCATGGACCCGGTACTTGTGGTTCGGATTCTCTCCAACCAGCCATAATGTTGTGAGAGTGAAATTATGTCTAAATCAAGCTTTGGTACATTAGAAGCAACTCTGAAACTTAACCTAAGCGATTTTCGAAGCTACTTTTTGGCTAACTTCTTATAGGAAGGTCTAGGAGCTCTGAAAATGAACGTGCGCGTCTTTCCCTCTTCCCGAGGGACTTAGAAGAATTTTGTGATATTTTTTATTAAAATGGTGTATAAGGGTATATATATAAATATATTTTATGCACTGTATATGAGCTGGCGATTTCTAAGTCTGTGGTTCCGAGAGGGGGTAACCAGGCTCACTAATAAAGGTCAAGCCACTTGGCTGCCAGAATGCCCTGCTTCAGCACAGACCAGAAAGGCATTGTGATAAGCGTATCCCCTGTATAGTCAGGGGTTTATGGGAGTCGTCCCCGTCCCCCCAGTATACGGCCAGAACCATGGACCCGGTACGTGTGGTTCGGACTCTCTCCAACCAGCCATAATGTTGTGAGAGTGAAATTATGTCTAAGTCCAGCTTTGGTACATTAGAAGCAACTCTGAAACTTAACCTAAGCGTTTTTCGAAGCTACTTTTTGGCTAACTTCTTATAGGAAGGTCTAGGAGCTCTGAAAATGAACGTGCGCGTCTTTCCCTCTTCCCGAGGGACTTAGAAGAATTTTGTGATATTTTTTATTAAAATGGTGTATAAGGGTATATATATAAATATATTTTATGCACTGTATATGAGCTGGCGATTTCTAAGTCTGTGGTTCCGAGAGGGGGTAACCAGGCTCACTAATAAAGGTCAAGACACTTGGCTGCCAGAATGCCCTGCTTCAGCACAGACCAGAAAGGCATTGTGATAAGCGTATCCCCGTTATAGTCAGGGGTTTATGGGAGTCGTCCCCGTCCCCCCAGTATACGGCCAGAACCATGGACCCGGTACTTGTGGTTCGGATTCTCTCCAACCAGCCATAATGTTGTGAGAGTGAAATTATGTCTAAATCAAGCTTTGGTACATTAGAAGCAACTCTGAAACTTAACCTAAGCGATTTTCGAAGCTACTTTTTGGCTAACTTCTTATAGGAAGGTCTAGGAGCTCTGAAAATGAACGTGCGCGTCTTTCCCTCTTCCCGAGGGACTTAGAAGAATTTTGTGATATTTTTTATTAAAATGGTGTATAAGGGTATATATATAAATATATTTTATGCACTGTATATGAGCTGGCGATTTCTAAGTCTGTGGTTCCGAGAGGGGGTAACCAGGCTCACTAATAAAGGTCAAGCCACTTGGCTGCCAGAATGCCCTGCTTCAGCACAGACCAGAAAGGAATTGTGATAAGCGTATCCCCGGTATAGTCAGGGGTTAATGGCAGTTGTCCCCGTCCCCCCAGTATACGGCCAGAACCATGGACCCGGTACTTGTGGTTCGGACTGTCTCCAACCAGCCATAATGTTGTGAGAGTGAAATTATGTCTAAATCAAGCTTTGGTACATTAGAAGCAACTCTGAAACTTAACCTAAGCGTTTTTCGAAGCTACTTTTTGGCTAACTTCTTATAGGAAGGTCTAGGAGCTCTGAAAATGAACGTGCACGTCTTTCACTCTTCCCGAGGGACTTAGAAGAATTTTGTGATATTTTTTATTAAAATGGTGTATAAGGGTATATATATAAATATATTTTATGCACTGTATATGAGCTGGCGATTTCTAAGTCTGTGGTTCCGAGAGGGGGTAACCAGGCTCACTAATAAAGGTCAAGCCACTTGGCTGCCAGAATGCCCTGCTTCAGCACAGACCAGAAAGGCATTGTGATAAGCGTATCCCGGGTATAGTCAGGGGTTTATGGGAGTCGTCCCCGTCCCCCCAGTATACGGCCAGAACCATGGACCCGGTGCTTGTGGTTCGGATTCTCTCCAACCAGCCATAATGTTGTGAGAGTGAAATTATGTCTAAATCAAGCTTTGGTACATTAGAAGCAACTCTGAAACTTAACCTAAGCGTTTTTCGAAGCTACTTTTTGGCTAACTTCTTATAGGAAGGTCTAGGAGCTCTGAAAATGAACGTGAGCGTCTTTCCCTCTTCCCGATGGACTTAGAAGAATTTTGTGATATTTTTTATTAAAATTGTGTATAAGGGTATATATATAAATATATTTTATGCACTGTATATGAGCTGGCGATTTATAAGTCTGTGGTTCCGAGAGGGGGTAACCAGGCTCACTAATAAAGGTCAAGCCACTTGGCTGCCAGAATGCCCTGCTTCAGCACAGACCAGAAAGGCATTGTGATAAGCGTATCCCCGGTATAGTAAGGGGTTTATGGGAGTCGTCCCCGTCCACCCAGTATACGGCCAGAACCATGGACCCGGTACTTGTGGTTCGGATTCTCTCCAACCAGCCATAATGTTGTGAGAGTGAAATTATGTCTAAATCAAGCTTTGGTACATTAGAAGCAACTCTGAAACTTAACCTAAGCGTTTTTCGAAGCTACTTTTTGGCTAACTTCTTATAGGAAGGTCTAGGAGCTCTGAAAATGAACGTGCGCGTCTTTCCCTCTTCCCGAGGAACTTAGAAGAATTTTGTGATATTTTTTATTAAAATTGTGTATAAGGGTATATATATAAATATATTTTATGCACTGTATATGAGCTGGCGATTTCTAAGTCTGTGGTTCCGAGAGGGGGTAACCAGGCTCACTAATAAAGGTCAAGCCACTTGGCTGCCAGAATGCCCTGCTTCAGCACAGACCAGAAAGGCATTGTGATAAGCGTATCCCCGGTATAGTCAGGGGTTTATGGGAGTCGTCCCCGTCCCCCCAGTATACGGCCAGAACCATGGACCCGGTACTTGTGGTTCGGACTCTCTCCAACCAGCCATAATGTTGTGAGAGTGAAATTATGTCTAAATCAAGCTTTGGTACATTAGAAGCAACTCTGAAACTTAACCTAAGCGTTTTTCGAAGCTACTTTTTGGCTAACTTCTTATAGGAAGGTCTAGGAGCTCTGAAAATGAACGTGCGCGTCTTTCCCTCTTCCCGAGGGACTTAGAAGAATTTTGTGATATTTTTTATTAAAATTGTGTATAAGGGTATATATATAAATATATTTTATGCACTGTATATGAGCTGGCGATTTATAAGTCTGTGGTTCCGAGAGGGGGTAACCAGGCTCACTAATAAAGGTCAAGCCACTTGGCTGCCAGAATGCCCTGCTTCAGCACAGACCAGAAAGGCATTGTGATAAGCGTATCCCCGGTATAGTAAGGGGTTTATGGGAGTCGTCCCCGTCCCCCCAGTATACGACCAGAACCATGGACCCGGTACTTGTTGTTCGGATTCTCTCCAACCAGCCATAATGTTGTGAGAGTGAAATTATGTCTAAATCAAGCTTTGGTACATTAGAAGCAACTCTGAAACTTAACCTAAGCGTTTTTCGAAGCTACTTTTTGGCTAACTTCTTATAGGAAGATCTAGGAGCTCTGAAAATGAACGTGCGCGTCTTTCCCTCTTCCCGAGGGACTTAGAAGAATTTTGTGATATTTTTTATTAAAATGGTGTATAAGGGTATATATATTTAAATATATTTTATGCACTGTATATGAGCTGGCGATTTCTAAGTCTGTGGTTCCGAGAGGGGGTAACCAGGCTCACTAATAAAGGTCAAGCCACTTGGCTGCCAGAATGCCCTGCTTCAGCACAGACCAGAAAGGCATTGTGATAAGCGTATCCCCTGTATAGTCAGGGGTTTATGGGAGTCGTCCCCGTCCCCCCAGTATACGGCCAGAGCCATGGACCCGGTACTTGTGGTTCGGACTGTCTCCAACCAGCCATAATGTTGTGAGAGTGAAATTATGTCTAAATCAAGCTTTGGTACATTAGAAGCAACTCTGAAACTTAACCTAAGCGTTTTTCGAAGCTACTTTTTGGCTAACTTCGTATAGGAAGGTCTAGGAGCTCTGAAAATGAACGTGCACGTCTTTCACTCTTACCGAGGGACTTAGAAGAATTTTGTGATATTTTTTATTAAAATGGTGTATAAGGGTATATATATAAATATATTTTATGCACTGTATATGAGCTGGCGATTTCTAAGTCTGTGGTTCCGAGAGGGGGTAACCAGGCTCACTAATAAAGGTCAAGCCACTTGGCTGCCAGAATGCCCTGCTTCAGCACAGACCAGAAAGGCATTGTGATAAGCGTATCCCCGGTATAGTCAGGGGTTTATGGGAGTCGTCCCCGTCCCCCCAGTATACGGCCAGAACCATGGACCCGGTACTTGTGGTTCGGACTCTCTCCAACCAGCCATAATGTTGTGAGAGTGAAATTATGTCTAAGTCCAGCTTTGGTACATTAGAAGCAACTCTGAAACTTAACCTAAGCGTTTTTCGAAGCTACTTTTTGGCTAACTTCTTATAGGAAGGTCTAGGAGCTCTGAAAATGAACGTGCGCGTCTTTCCCTCTTCCCGAGGAACTTAGAAGAATTTTGTGATATTTTTTATTAAAATTGTGTATAAGGGTATATATATAAATATATTTTATGCACTGTATATGAGCTGGCGATTTCTAAGTCTGTGGTTCCGAGAGGGGGTAACCAGGCTCACTAATAAAGGTCAAGCCACTTGGCTGCCAGAATGCCCTGCTTCAGCACAGACCAGAAAGGCATTGTGATAAGCGTATCCCCGGTATAGTCAGGGGTTTATGGGAGTCGTCCCCGTCCCCCCAGTATACGGCCAGAACCATGGACCCGGTACTTGTGGTTCGGACTCTCTCCAACCAGCCATAATGTTGTGAGAGTGAAATTATGTCTAAATCAAGCTTTGGTACATTAGAAGCAACTCTGAAACTTAACCTAAGCGTTTTTCGAAGCTACTTTTTGGCTAACTTCTTATAGGAAGGTCTAGGAGCTCTGAAAATGAACGTGCGCGTCTTTCCCTCTTCCCGAGGGACTTAGAAGAATTTTGTGATATTTTTTATTAAAATTGTGTATAAGGGTATATATATAAATATATTTTATGCACTGTATATGAGCTGGCGATTTATAAGTCTGTGGTTCCGAGAGGGGGTAACCAGGCTCACTAATAAAGGTCAAGCCACTTGGCTGCCAGAATGCCCTGCTTCAGCACAGACCAGAAAGGCATTGTGATAAGCGTATCCCCGGTATAGTAAGGGGTTTATGGGAGTCGTCCCCGTCCCCCCAGTATACGGCCAGAACCATGGACCCGGTACTTGTTGTTCGGATTCTCTCCAACCAGCCATAATGTTGTGAGAGTGAAATTATGTCTAAATCAAGCTTTGGTACATTAGAAGCAACTCTGAAACTTAACCTAAGCGTTTTTCGAAGCTACTTTTTGGCTAACTTCTTATAGGAAGATCTAGGAGCTCTGAAAATGAACGTGCGCGTCTTTCCCTCTTCCCGAGGGACTTAGAAGAATTTTGTGATATTTTTTATTAAAATGGTGTATAAGGGTATATATATTTAAATATATTTTATGCACTGTATATGAGCTGGCGATTTCTAAGTCTGTGGTTCCGAGAGGGGGTAACCAGGCTCACTAATAAAGGTCAAGCCACTTGGCTGCCAGAATGCCCTGCTTCAGCACAGACCAGAAAGGCATTGTGATAAGCGTATCCCCTGTATAGTCAGGGGTTTATGGGAGTCGTCCCCGTCCCCCCAGTATACGGCCAGAGCCATGGACCCGGTACTTGTGGTTCGGACTGTCTCCAACCAGCCATAATGTTGTGAGAGTGAAATTATGTCTAAATCAAGCTTTGGTACATTAGAAGCAACTCTGAAACTTAACCTAAGCGTTTTTCGAAGCTACTTTTTGGCTAACTTCGTATAGGAAGGTCTAGGAGCTCTGAAAATGAACGTGCACGTCTTTCACTCTTACCGAGGGACTTAGAAGAATTTTGTGATATTTTTTATTAAAATGGTGTATAAGGGTATATATATAAATATATTTTATGCACTGTATATGAGCTGGCGATTTCTAAGTCTGTGGTTCCGAGAGGGGGTAACCAGGCTCACTAATAAAGGTCAAGCCACTTGGTTGCCAGAATGCCCTGCTTCAGCACAGACCAGAAAGGCATTGTGATAAGCGTATCCCCGGTATAGTCAGGGGTTAATGGGAGTCGTCCCCGTCCCCCCAGTTTACGCCCAGAACCATGGACCCGGTACTTGTGGTTCGGATTCTCTCCAACCAGCCATAATGTTGTGAGAGTGAAATTATGTCTAAATCAAGCTTTGGTACATTAGAAGCAACTCTGAAACTTAACCGAAGCGTTTTTCGAAGCTACTTTTTGGCTAACTTCTTATAGGAAGGTCTAGGAGCTCTGAAAATGAACGTGCGCGTCTTTCCCTCTTCCCGAGGGACTTAGAAGAATTTTGTGATATTTTTTATTAAAATGGTGTATAAGGGTATATATATAAATATATTTTATGCACTGTATATGAGCTGGCGATTTCTAAGTCTGTGGTTCCGAGAGGGGGTAACCAGGCTCACTAATAAAGGTCAAGCCACTTGGCTGCCAGAATGCCCTGCTTCAGCACAGACCAGAAAGGCATTGTGATAAGCGTATCCCCGGTATAGTCAGGGGTTTATGGGAGTCGTCCCCGTCCCCCCAGTATACGGCCAGAACCATGGACCCGGTACTTGTGGTTCGGACTCTCTCCAACCAGCCATAATGTTGTGAGAGTGAAATTATGTCTAAGTCCAGCTTTGGTACATTAGAAGCAACTCTGAAACTTAACCTAAGCGTTATTCGAAGCTACTTTTTGGCTAACTTCTTATAGAAAGGTCTAGGAGCTCTGAAAATGAACGTGCGCGTCTTTTACTCTTCCCGAGGGACTTAGAAGAATTTTGTGATATTTTTTATTAAAATGGTGTATAAGGGTATATATATAAATATATTTTATGCACTGTATATGAGCTGGCGATTTCTAAGTCTGTGGTTCCGAGAGGGGGTAACCAGGCTCACTAATAAAGGTCAAGCCACTTGGTTGCAAGAATGCCCTGCTTCAGCACAGACCAGAAAGGCATTGTGATAAGCGTATCCCCGGTATAGTCAGGGGTTAATGGGAGTCGTCCCCGTCCCCCCAGTTTACGCCCAGAACCATGGACCCGGTACTTGTGGTTCGGATTCTCTCCAACCAGCCATAATGTTGTGAGAGTGAAATTATGTCTAAATCAAGCTTTGGTACATTAGAAGCAACTCTGAAACTTAACCTAAGCGTTTTTCGAAGCTACTTTTTGGCTAACTTCTTATAGGAAGGTCTAGGAGCTCTGAAATTGAACGTGCGCGTCTTTCCCTCTTCCCGAGGGACTTAGAAGAATTTTGTGATATTTTTTATTAAAATGGTGTATAAGGGTATATATATAAATATATTTTATGCACTGTATATGAGCTGGCGATTTCTAAGTCTGTGGTTCCGAGAGGGGGTAACCAGGCTCACTAATAAAGGTCAAGCCACTTTGCTGCCAGAATGCCCTGCTTCAGCACAGACCAGAAAGGCATTGTGATAAGCGTATCCCCGGTATAGTCAGGGGTTTATGGGAGTCGTCCCCGTCCCCCCAGTATACGGCCAGAACCATGGACCCGGTACTTGTTGTTCGGATTCTCTCCAACCAGCCATAATGTTGTGAGAGTGAAATTATGTCTAAATCAAGCTTTGGTACATTAGAAGCAACTCTGAAACTTAACCTAAGCGTTTTTCGAAGCTACTTTTTGGCTAACTTCTTATAGGAAGGTCTAGGAGCTCTGAAAATGAACGTGCGCGTCTTTCCCTCTTCCCGAGGGACTTAGAAGAATTTTGTGATATTTTTTATTAAAATGGTGTATTAGGGTATATATATATAAATATATTTTATGCACTGTATATGAGCTGGCGATTTCTAAGTCTGTGGTTCCGAGAGGGGGTAACCAGGCTCACTAATAAAGGTCAAGCCACTTGGCTGCCAGAATGCCCTGCTTCAGCACAGACCAGAAAGGCATTGTGATAAGCGTATCCCCTGTATAGTCAGGGGTTTATGGGAGTCGTCCCCGTCCCCCCAGTATACGGCCAGAACCATGGACCCGGTACTTGTGGTTCGGACTCTCTCCAACCAGCCATAATGTTGTGAGAGTGAAATTATGTCTAAGTCCAGCTTTGGTACATTAGAAGCAACTCTGAAACTTAACCTAAGCGTTTTTCGAAGCTACTTTTTGGCTAACTTCTTATAGAAAGGTCTAGGAGCTCTGAAAATGAACGTGCGCGTCTTTCACTCTTCTCGAGGGACTTAGAAGAATTTTGTGATATTTTTTATTAAAATGGTGTATAAGGGTATATATATAAAAATATATTTTATGCACTATATATGAGCTGGCGATTTCTAAGTCTGTGGTTCCGAGAGGGGGTAACCAGGCTCACTAATAAAGGTCAAGCCACTTGGCTGCCAGAATGCCCTGCTTCAGCACAGACCAGAAAGGAATTGTGATAAGCGTATCCCCGGTATAGTCAGGGGTTAATGGGAGTCGTCCCCGTCCCCCCAGTATACGGCCAGAACCATGGACCCGGTACTTGTGGTTCGGACTGTCTCCAACCAGCCATAATGTTGTGAGAGTGAAATTATGTCTAAATCAAGCTTTGGTACATTAGAAGCAACTCTGAAACTTAACCTAAGCGTTTTTCGAAGCTACTTTTTGGCTAACTTCGTATAGGAAGGTCCAGGAGCTCTGAAAATGAACGTGCACGACTTTCACTCTTCCCGAGGGACTTAGAAGAATTTTGTGATATTTTTTTATTAAAATGGTGTATAAGGGTATATATATAAATATATTTTATGCACTGTATATGAGCTGGCGATTTCTAAGTCTGTGGTTCCGAGAGGGGGTAACCAGGCTCACTTATAAAGGTCAAGCCACTTGGTTGCCAGAATGCCCTGCTTCAGCACAGACCAGAAAGGCATTGTGATAAACGTATCCCCGGTATAGTCAGGTGTTTATGGGAGTCGTCCCCGTCCCCCCAGTATACGGCCAGAACCATGGACCCGGTACTTGTGGTTCGGACTCTCTCCAACCAGCCATAATGTTGTGAGAGTGAAATTATGTCTAAGTCCAGCTTTGGTACATTAGAAGCAACTCTGAAACTTAACCTAAGCGTTATTCGAAGCTACTTTTTGGCTAACTTCTTATAGAAAGGTCTAGGAGCTCTGAAAATGAACGTGCGCGTCTTTTACTCTTCCCGAGGGACTTAGAAGAATTTTGTGATATTTTTTATTAAAATGGTGTATAAGGGTATATATATAAATATATTTTATGCACTGTATATGAGCTGGCGATTTCTAAGTCTGTGGTTCCGAGAGGGGGTAACCAGGCTCACTAATAAAGGTCAAGCCACTTGGTTGCCAGAATGCCCTGCTTCAGCACAGACCAGAAAGGCATTGTGATAAGCGTATCCCCGGTATAGTCAGGGGTTAATGGGAGTCGTCCCCGTCCCCCCAGTATACGCCCAGAACCATGGACCCGGTACTTGTGGTTCGGATTCTCTCCAACCAGCCATAATGTTGTGAGAGTGAAATTATGTCTAAATCAAGCTTTGGTACATTAGAAGCAACTCTGAAACTTAACCTAAGCGTTTTTCGAAGCTACTTTTTGGCTAACTTCTTATAGGAAGGTCTAGGAGCTCTGAAAATGAACGTACGCGTCTTTCACTCTTCCCGAGGGACTTAGAAGAATTTTGTGATATTTTTTATTAAAATGGTGTATAAGGGTATATATATAAATATATTTTATGCACTGTATATGAGCTGGCGATTTCTTAATCTGTGGTTCCGAGAGGGGGTAACCAGGCTCACTAATAAAGGTCAAGCCACTTGGCTGCCAGAATGCCCTGCTTCAGCACAGACCAGAAAGGAATTGTGATAAGCGTATCCCCGGTATAGTCAGGGGTTAATGGCAGTCGTCCCCGTCCCCTCAGTATACGGCCAGAACCATGGACCCGGTACTTGTGGTTCGGACTGTCTCCAACCAGCCATAATGTTGTGAGAGTGAAATTATGTCTAAGTCCAGCTTTGGTACATTAGAAGCAACTCTGAAACTTAACCTAAGCGTTTTTCGAAGCTACTTTTTGGCTAACTTCTTATAGGAAGGTCTAGGAGCTCTGAAAATGAACGTGCACGTCTTTCACTCTTCCCGAGGGACTTAGAAGAATTTTGTGATATTTTTTATTAAAATGGTGTATACAGTAAGGGTATATATATAAATATATTTTATGCACTGTATATGAGCTGGCGATTTCTAAGTCTGTGGTTCCGAGAGGGGGTAACCAGGCTCACTAATAAAGGTCAAGCCACTTGGTTGCCAGAATGCCCTGCTTCAGCACAGACCAGAAAGGCATTGTGATAAGCGTATCCCCGGTATAGTCAGGGGTTAATGGGAGTCGTCCCCGTCCCCCCAGTATACGCCCAGAACCATGGACCCGGTACTTGTGGTTCGGATTCTCTCCAACCAGCCATAATGTTGTGAGAGTGAAATTATGTCTAAATCAAGCTTTGGTACATTAGAAGCAACTCTGAAACTTAACCTAAGCGTTTTTCGAAGCTACTTTTTGGCTAACTTCTTATAGGAAGGTCTAGGAGCTCTGAAAATGAACGTGCGCGTCTTTCCCTCTTCCCGAGGGACTTAGAAGAATTTTGTGATATTTTTTATTAAAATGGTGTATAAGGGTATATATATAAATATATTTTATGCACTGTATATGAGCTGGCGATTTCTTAATCTGTGGTTCCGAGAGGGGGTAACCAGGCTCACTAATAAAGGTCAAGCCACTTGGCTGCCAGAATGCCCTGCTTCAGCACAGACCAGAAAGGCATTGTGATAAGCGTATCCCCGGTATAGTCAGGGGTTTATGGGAGTCGTCCCCGTCCCCCCAGTATACGGCCAGAACCATGGACCCGGTACTTGTTGTTCGGATTCTCTCCAACCAGCCATAATGTTGTGAGAGTGAAATTATGTCTAAATCAAGCTTTGGTACATTAGAAGCAACTCTGAAACTTAACCTAAGCGTTTTTCGAAGCTACTTTTTGGCTAACTTCTTATAGGAAGGTCTAGGAGCTCTGAAAATGAACGTGCGCGTCTTTCCCTCTTCCCGAGGGACTTAGAAGAATTTTGTGATATTTTTTATTAAAATGGTGTATAAGGGTATATATATATAAATATATTTTATGCACTGTATATGAGCTGGCGATTTCTAAGTCTGTGGTTCCGAGAGGGGGTAACCAGGCTCACTAATAAAGGTCAAGCCACTTGGCTGCCAGAATGCCCTGCTTCAGCACAGACCAGAAAGGCATTGTGATAAGCGTATCCCCTGTATAGTCAGGGGTTTATGGGAGTCGTCCCCGTCCCCCCAGTATACGGCCAGAACCATGGACCCGGTACTTGTGGTTCGGACTCTCTCCAACCAGCCATAATGTTGTGAGAGTGAAATTATGTCTAAGTCCAGCTTTGGTACATTAGAAGCAACTCTGAAACTTAACCTAAGCGTTTTTCGAAGCTACTTTTTGGCTAACTTCTTATAGAAAGGTCTAGGAGCTCTGAAAATGAACGTGCGCGTCTTTCACTCTTCCCGAGGGACTTAGAAGAATTTTGTGATATTTTTTATTAAAATGGTGTATAAGGGTATATATATATAAATATATTTTATGCACTATATATGAGCTGGCGATTTCTAAGTCTGTGGTTCCGAGAGGGGGTAACCAGGCTCACTAATAAAGGTCAAGCCACTTGGCTGCCAGAATGCCCTGCTTCAGCACAGACCAGAAAGGAATTGTGATAAGCGTATCCCCGGTATAGTCAGGGGTTAATGGGAGTCGTCCCCGTCCCCCCAGTATACGGCCAGAACCATGGACCCGGTACTTGTGGTTCGGACTGTCTCCAACCAGCCATAATGTTGTGAGAGTGAAATTATGTCTAAATCAACCTTTGGTACATTAGAAGCAACTCTGAAACTTAACCTAAGCGTTTTTCGAAGCTACTTTTTGGCTAACTTCGTATAGGAAGGTCCAGGAGCTCTGAAAATGAACGTGCACGACTTTCACTCTTACCGAGGGACTTAGAAGAATTTTGTGATATTTTTTTATTAAAATGGTGTATAAGGGTATATATATAAATATATTTTATGCACTGTATATGAGCTGGCGATTTCTAAGTCTGTGGTTCCGAGAGGGGGTAACCAGGCTCACTTATAAAGGTCAAGCCACTTGGTTGCCAGAATGCCCTGCTTCAGCACAGACCAGAAAGGCATTGTGATAAACGTATCCCCGGTATAGTCAGGTGTTTATGGGAGTCGTCCCCGTCCCCCCAGTATACGGCCAGAACCATGGACCCGGTACTTGTGGTTCGGACTCTCTCCAACCAGCCATAATGTTGTGAGAGTGAAATTATGTCTAAGTCCAGCTTTGGTACATTAGAAGCAACTCTGAAACTTAACCTAAGCGTTATTCGAAGCTACTTTTTGGCTAACTTCTTATAGAAAGGTCTAGGAGCTCTGAAAATGAACGTGCGCGTCTTTTACTCTTCCCGAGGGACTTAGAAGAATTTTGTGATATTTTTTATTAAAATGGTGTATAAGGGTATATATATAAATATATTTTATGCACTGTATATGAGCTGGCGATTTCTAAGTCTGTGGTTCCGAGAGGGGGTAACCAGGCTCACTAATAAAGGTCAAGCCACTTGGTTGCCAGAATGCCCTGCTTCAGCACAGACCAGAAAGGCATTGTGATAAGCGTATCCCCGGTATAGTCAGGGGTTAATGGGAGTCGTCCCCGTCCCCCCAGTATACGGCCAGAACCATGGACCCGGTACTTGTGGTTCGGATTCTCTCCAACCAGCCATAATGTTGTGAGAGTGAAATTGTGTCTAAATCCAGCTTTGGTACATTAGAAGCAACTCTGAAACTTAACCTAAGCGTTTTTCGAAGCTACTTTTTGGCTAACTTCTTATAGGAAGGTCTAGGAGCTCTGAAAATGAACGTACGCGTCTTTCACTCTTCCCGAGGGACTTAGAAGAATTTTGTGATATTTTTTATTAAAATGGTGTATAAGGGTATATATATATAAATATATTTTATGCACTGTATATGAGCTGGCGATTTCTTAATCTGTGGTTCCGAGAGGGGGTAACCAGGCTCACTAATAAAGGTCAAGCCACTTGGCTGCCAGAATGCCCTGCTTCAGCACAGACCAGAAAGGAATTGTGATAAGCGTATCCCCGGTATAGTCAGGGGTTAATGGCAGTCGTCCCCGTCCCCTCAGTATACGGCCAGAACCATGGACCCGGTACTTGTGGTTCGGACTGTCTCCAACCAGCCATAATGTTGTGAGAGTGAAATTATGTCTAAGTCCAGCTTTGGTACATTAGAAGCAACTCTGAAACTTAACCTAAGCGTTTTTCGAAGCTACTTTTTGGCTAACTTCTTATAGGAAGGTCTAGGAGCTCTGAAAATGAACGTGCACGTCTTTCACTCTTCCCGAGGGACTTAGAAGAATTTTGTGATATTTTTTATTAAAATGGTGTATACAGTAAGGGTATATATATAAATATATTTTATGCACTGTATATGAGCTGGCGATTTCTAAGTCTGTGGTTCCGAGAGGGGGTAACCAGGCTCACTAATAAAGGTCAAGCCACTTGGTTGCCAGAATGCCCTGCTTCAGCACAGACCAGAAAGGCATTGTGATAAGCGTATCCCCGGTATAGTCAGGGGTTAATGGGAGTCGTCCCCGTCCCCCCAGTATACGCCCAGAACCATGGACCCGGTACTTGTGGTTCGGATTCTCTCCAACCAGCCATAATGTTGTGAGAGTGAAATTATGTCTAAATCAAGCTTTGGTACATTAGAAGCAACTCTGAAACTTAACCTAAGCGTTTTTCGAAGCTACTTTTTGGCTAACTTCTTATAGGAAGGTCTAGGAGCTCTGAAAATGAACGTGCGCGTCTTTCCCTCTTCCCGAGGGACTTAGAAGAATTTTGTGATATTTTTTATTAAAATGGTGTATAAGGGTATATATATAAATATATTTTATGCACTGTATATGAGCTGGCGATTTCTTAATCTGTGGTTCCGAGAGGGGGTAACCAGGCTCACTAATAAAGGTCAAGCCACTTGGCTGCCAGAATGCCCTGCTTCAGCACAGACCAGAAAGGAATTGTGATAAGCGTATCCCCGGTATAGTCAGGGGTTAATGGCAGTCGTCCCCGTCCCCCCAGTATACGGCCAGAACCATGGACCCGGTACTTGTGGTTCGGACTGTCTCCAACCAGCCATAATGTTGTGAGAGTGAAATTATGTCTAAGTCCAGCTTTGGTACATTAGAAGCAACTCTGAAACTTAACCTAAGCGTTTTTCGAAGCTACTTTTTGGCTAACTTCTTATAGGAAGGTCTAGGAGCTCTGAAAATGAATGTGCACGTCTTTCACTCTTCCCGAGGGACTTAGAAGAATTTTGTGATATTTTTTATTAAAATGGTGTATAAAGTAAGGGTATATATATAAATATATTTTATGCACTGTATATGAGCTGGCGATTTCTAAGTCTGTGGTTCCGAGAGGGGGTAACCAGGCTCACTAATAAAGGTCAAGCCACTTGGTTGCCAGAATGCCCTGCTTCAGCACAGACCAGAAAGGCATTGTGATAAGCGTATCCCCGGTATAGTCAGGGGTTAATGGGAGTCGTCCCCGTCCCCCCAGTATACGCCCAGAACCATGGACCCGGTACTTGTGGTTCGGATTCTCTCCAAACAGCCATAATGTTCTGAGAGTGAAATTATGTCTAAATCAAGCTTTGGTACATTAGAAGCAACTCTGAAACTTAACCTAAGCGTTTTTCGAAGCTACTTTTTGGCTAACTTCTTATAGGAAGGTCTAGGAGCTCTGAAAATGAACGTGCGCGTCTTTCCCTCTTCCCGAGGGACTTAGAAGAATTTTGTGATATTTTTTATTAAAATGGTGTATAAGGGTATATATATAAATATATTTTATGCACTGTATATGAGCTGGCGATTTCTAAGTCTGTGGTTCCGAGAGGGGGTAACCAGGCTCACTAATAAAGGTCAAGCCACTTGGCTGCCAGAATGCCCTGCTTCAGCACAGACCAGAAAGGCATTGTGATAAGCGTATCCCCGGTATAGTCAGGGGTTTATGGGAGTCGTCCCCGTCCCCCCAGTATACGGCCAGAACCATGGACCCGGTACTTGTGGTTCGGACTCTCTCCAACCAGCCATAATGTTGTGAGAGTGAAATTATGTCTAAGTCCAGCTTTGGTACATTAGAAGCAACTCTGAAAATTAACCTAAGCGTTATTCGAAGCTACTTTTTGGCTAACTTCTTATAGAAAGGTCTAGGAGCTCTGAAAATGAACGTGCGCGTCTTTTTCTCTTCCCGAGGGACTTAGAAGAATTTTGTGATATTTTTTATTAAAATGGTGTATAAGGGTATATATATAAATATATTTTATGCACTGTATATGAGCTGGCGATTTCTAAGTCTGTGGTTCCGAGAGGGGGTAACCAGGCTCACTAATAAAGGTCAAGCCACTTGGTTGCCAGAATGCCCTGCTTCAGCACAGACCAGAAAGGCATTGTGATAAGCGTATCCCCGGTATAGTCAGGGGTTAATGGGAGTCGTCCCCGTCCCCCCAGTATACGCTCAGAACCATGGACCCGGTACTTGTCGTTCGGATTCTCTCCAACCAGCCATAATGTTGTGAGAGTGAAATTATGTCTAAATCAAGCTTTGGTACATTAGAAGCAACTCTGAAACTTAACCTAAGCGTTTTTCGAAGCTACTTTTTGGCTAACTTCTTATAGGAAGGTCTAGGAGCTCTGAAAATGAACGTGCGCGTCTTTCCCTCTTCCCGAGGGACTTAGAAGAATTTTGTGATATTTTTTATTAAAATGGTGTATAAGGGTATATATATAAATATATTTTATGCACTGTATATGAGCTGGCGATTTCTAAGTCTGTGGTTCCGAGAGGGGGTAACCAGGCTCACTAATAAAGGTCAAGCCACTTGGTTGCCAGAATGCCCTGCTTCAGCACAGACCAGAAAGGCATTGTGATAAGCGTATCCCCGGTATAGTCAGGGGTTAATGGGAGTCGTCCCCGTCCCCCCAGTATACGGCCAGAACCATGGACCCGGTACTTGTGGTTCGGACTGTCTCCAACCAGCCATAATGTTGTGAGAGTGAAATTATGTCTAAATCCAGCTTTGGTACATTAGAAGCAACTCTGAAACTTAACCTAAGCGTTTTTCGAAGCTACTTTTTGGCTAACTTCTTATAGGAAGGTCTAGGAGCTCTGAAAATGAACGTACGCGTCTTTCACTCTTCCCGAGGGACTTAGAAGAATTTTGTGATATTTTTTATTAAAATGGTGTATAAGGGTATATATATATAAATATATTTCATGCACTGTATATGAGCTGGCGATTTCTTAATCTGTGGTTCCGAGAGGGGGTAACCAGGCTCACTAATAAAGGTCAAGCCACTTGGCTGCCAGAATGCCCTGCTTCAGCACAGACCAGAAAGGAATTGTGATAAGCGTATCCCCGGTATAGTCAGGGGTTAATGGCAGTCGTCCCCGTCCCCCCAGTATACGGCCAGAACCATGGACCCGGTACTTGTGGTTCGGACTGTCTCCAACCAGCCATAATGTTGTGAGAGTGAAATTATGTCTAATTCCAGCTTTGGTACATTAGAAGCAACTCTGAAACTTAACCTAAGCGTTTTTCGAAGCTACTTTTTGGCTAACTTCTTATAGGAAGGTCTAGGAGCTCTGAAAATGAACGTGCACGTCTTTCACTCTTACCGAGGGACTTAGAAGAATTTTGTGATATTTTTTATTAAAATGGTGTATACAGTAAGGGTATATATATAAATATATTTTATGCACTGTATATGAGCTGGCGATTTCTAAGTCTGTGGTTCCGATAGGGGGTAACCAGGCTCACTAATAAAGGTCAAGCCACTTGGCTGCCAGAATGCCCTGCTTCAGCACAGACCAGAAAGGCATTGTGATAAGCGTATCCCCGGTATAGTCAGGGGTTAATGGGAGTCGTCCCCGTCCCCCCAGTATACGCCCCGAACCATGGACCCGGTACTTGTGGTTCGGATTCTCTCCAACCAGCCATAATGTTGTGAGAGTGAAATTATGTCTAAATCAAGCTTTGGTACATTAGAAGCAACTCTGAAACTTAACCTAAGCGTTTTTCGAAGCTACTTTTTGGCTAACTTCTTATAGGAAGGTCTAGGAGCTCTGAAAATGAACGTGCGCGTCTTTCCCTCTTCCCGAGGGACTTAGAAGAATTTTGTGATATTTTTTATTAAAATGGTGTATAAGGGTATATATATAAATATATTTTATGCACTGTATATGAGCTGGCGATTTCTAAGTCTGTGGTTCCGAGAGGGGGTAACCAGGCTCACTAATAAAGGTCAAGCCACTTGGTTGCCAGAATGCCCTGCTTTAGCACAGACCAGAAAGGCATTGTGATAAGCGTATCCCCGGTATAGTCAGGGGTTAATGGGAGTCGTCCCCGTCCCCCCAGTATACGGCCAGAACCATGGACCCGGTACTTGTGGTTCGGACTGTCTCCAACCAGCCATAATGTTGTGAGAGTGAAATTATGTCTAAATCCAGCTTTGGTACATTAGAAGCAACTCTGAAACTTAACCTAAGCGTTTTTCGAAGCTACTTTTTGGCTAACTTCTTATAGGAAGGTCTAGGAGCTCTGAAAATGAACGTGCGCGTCTTTCCCTCTTCCCGAGGGACTTAGAAGAATTTTGTGATATTTTTTATTAAAATGGTGTATAAGGGTATATATATAAATATATTTTATGCACTGTATATGAGCTGGCGATTTCTAAGTCTGTGGTTCCGAGAGGGGGTAACCAGGCTCACTAATAAAGGTCAAGCCACTTGGTTGCCAGAATGCCCTGCTTCAGCACAGACCAGAAAGGCATTGTGATAAGCGTATCCCCGGTATAGTCAGGGGTTAATGGGAGTCGTCCCCGTCCCCCCAGTATACGGCCAGAACCATGGACCCGGTACTTGTGGTTCGGACTGTCTCCAACCAGCCATAATGTTGTGAGAGTGAAATTATGTCTAAATCCAGCTTTGGTACATTAGAAGCAACTCTGAAACTTAACCTAAGCGTTTTTCGAAGCTACTTTTTGGCTAACTTCTTATAGGAAGGTCTAGGAGCTCTGAAAATGAACGTACGCGTCTTTCACTCTTCCCGAGGGACTTAGAAGAATTTTGTGATATTTTTTATTAAAATGGTGTATAAGGGTATATATATATAAATATATTTCATGCACTGTATATGAGCTGGCGATTTCTTAATCTGTGGTTCCGAGAGGGGGTAACCAGGCTCACTAATAAAGGTCAAGCCACTTGGCTGCCAGAATGCCCTGCTTCAGCACAGACCAGAAAGGAATTGTGATAAGCGTATCCCCGGTATAGTCAGGGGTTAATGGCAGTCGTCCCCGTCCCCCCAGTATACGGCCAGAACCATGGACCCGGTACTTGTGGTTCGGACTGTCCCCAACCAGCCATAATGTTGTGAGAGTGAAATTATGTCTAATTCCAGCTTTGGTACATTAGAAGCAACTCTGAAACTTAACCTAAGCGTTTTTCGAAGCTACTTTTTGGCTAACTTCTTATAGGAAGGTCTAGGAGCTCTGAAAATGAACGTGCACGTCTTTCACTCTTACCGAGGGACTTAGAAGAATTTTGTGATATTTTTTATTAAAATGGTGTATACAGTAAGGGTATATATATAAATATATTTTATGCACTGTATATGAGCTGGCGATTTCTAAGTCTGTGGTTCCGATAGGGGGTAACCAGGCTCACTAATAAAGGTCAAGCCACTTGGCTGCCAGAATGCCCTGCTTCAGCACAGACCAGAAAGGCATTGTGATAAGCGTATCCCCGGTATAGTCAGGGGTTAATGGGAGTCGTCCCCGTCCCCCCAGTATACGGCCAGAACCATGGACCCGGTACTTGTGGTTCGGACTGTCTCCAACCAGCCATAATGTTGTGAGAGTGAAATTATGTCTAAATCCAGCTTTGGTACATTAGAAGCAACTCTGAAACTTAACCTAAGCGTTTTTCGAAGCTACTTTTTGGCTAACTTCTTATAGGAAGGTCTAGGAGCTCTGATAATGAACGTGCGCGTCTTTCCCTCTTCCCGAGGGACTTAGAAGAATTTTGTGATATTTTTTATTAAAATGGTGTATAAGGGTATATATATATAAATATATTTTATGCACTGTATATGAGCTGGCGATTTCTTAATCTGTGGTTCCGAGAGGGGGTAACCAGGCTCACTAATAAAGGTCAAGCCACTTGGCTGCCAGAATGCCCTGCTTCAGCACAGACCAGAAAGGAATTGTGATAAGCGTATCCCCGGTATAGTCAGGGGTTAATGGCAGTCGTCCCCGTCCCCCCAGTATACGGCCAGAACCATGGACCCGGTACTTGTGGTTCGGACTGTCTCCAACCAGCCATAATGTTGTGAGAGTGAAATTATGTCTAATTCCAGCTTTGGTACATTAGAAGCAACTCTGAAACTTAACCTAAGCGTTTTTCGAAGCTACTTTTTGGCTAACTTCTTATAGGAAGGTCTAGGAGCTCTGAAAATGAACGTGCACGTCTTTCACTCTTCCCGAGGGACTTAGAAGAATTTTGTGATATTTTTTATTAAAATGGTGTATACAGTAAGGGTAGATATATAAATATATTTTATGCACTGTATATGAGCTGGCGATTTCTAAGTCTGTGGTTCCGAGAGGGGGTAACCAGGCTCACTAATAAAGGTCAAGCCACTTGGTTGCCAGAATGCCCTGCTTCAGCACAGACCAGAAAGGCATTGTGATAAGCGTATCCCCGGTATAGTCAGGGGTTAATGGGAGTCGTCCCCGTCCCCCCAGTATACGCCCCGAACCATGGACCCGGTACTTGTGGTTCGGATTCTCTCCAACCAGCCATAATGTTGTGAGTGAAATTATGTCTAAATCAAGCTTTGGTACATTAGAAGCAACTCTGAAACTTAACCTAAGCGTTTTTCGAAGCTACTTTTTGGCTAACTTCTTATAGGAAGGTCTAGGAGCTCTGAAAATGAACGTGCGCGTCTTTCCCTCTTCCCGAGGGACTTAGAAGAATTTTGTGATATTTTTTATTAAAATGGTGTATAAGGGTATATATATAAATATATTTTATGCACTGTATATGAGCTGGCGATTTCTAAGTCTGTGGTTCCGAGAGGGGGTAACCAGGCTCACTAATAAAGGTCAAGCCTCTTGGCTGCCAGAATGCCCTGCTTCAGCACAGACCAGAAAGGAATTGTGATAAGCGTATCCCCGGTATAGTCAGGGGTTAATGGTAGTCGTCCCCGTCCCCCCAGTATACGGCCAGAACCATGGACCCGGTACTTGTGGTTCGGACTGTCTCCAACCAGCCATAATGTTGTGAGAGTGAAATTATGTCTAAGTCCAGCTTTGGTACATTAGAAGCAACTCTGAAACTTAACCTAAGCGTTTTTCGAAGCTACTTTTTGGCTAACTTCTTATAGAAAGGTCTAGGAGCTCTGAAAATGAACGTGCGCGTCTTTCACTCTTCCCGAGGGACTTAGAAGAATGTTGTGATATTTTTTATTAAAATGGTGTATAAGGGTATATATATAAATATATTTTATGCACTGTATATGAGCTGGCGATTTCTAAGTCTTTGGTTCCGAGAGGGGGTAACCAGGCTCACTAATAAAGGTCAAGCCACTTGGTTGCCAGAATGCCCTGCTTCAGCACAGACCAGAAAGGCATTGTGATAAGCGTATCCCCGGTATAGTCAGGGGTTAATGGGAGTCGTCCCCGTCCCCCCAGTATACGCCCAGAACCATGGAACCGGTACTTGTGGTTCGGATTCTCTCCAACCAGCCATAATGTTGTGAGAGTGAAATTATGTCTAAATCAAGCTTTGGTACATTAGAAGCAACTCTGAAACTTAACCTAAGCGTTTTTCGAAGCTACTTTTTGGCTAACTTCTTATAGGAAGGTCTAGGAGCTCTGAAAATGAACGTGCGCGTCTTTCCCTCTTCCCGAGGGACTTAGAAGAATTTTGTGATATTTTTTATTAAAATGGTGTATAAGGGTATATATATAAATATATTTTATGCACTGTATATGAGCTGGCGATTTCTAAGTCTGTGGTTCCGAGAGGGGGTAACCAGGCTCACTAATAAAGGTCAAGCCACTTGGCTGCC
The DNA here is from genome assembly GCF_040206685.1 of Ascaphus truei. NCBI lineage: Eukaryota > Metazoa > Chordata > Amphibia > Anura > Ascaphidae > Ascaphus > Ascaphus truei. The sequence continues at coordinate 172,558,697 of NC_134485.1, read as the reverse complement.
AGAATGCCCTGCTTCAGCACAGACCAGAAAGGCATTGTGATAAGCGTATCCCCGGTATAGTCAGGGGTTTATGGGAGTCGTCCCCGTCCCCCCAGTATACGGCCAGAACCATGGACCCGGTACTTGTGGTTCGGACTGTCTCCAACCAGCCATAATGTTGTGAGAGTGAAATTATGTCTAAATCCAGCTTTGGTACATTAGAAGCAACTCTGAAACTTAACCTAAGCGTTTTTCGAAGCTACTTTTTGGCTAACTTCTTATAGGAAGGTCTAGGAGCTCTGAAAATGAACGTACGCGTCTTTCACTCTTCCCGAGGGACTTAGAAGAATTTTGTGATATTTTTTATTAAAATGGTGTATAAGGGTATATATATATAAATATATTTTATGCACTGTATATGAGCTGGCGATTTCTTAATCTGTGGTTCCGAGAGGGGGTAACCAGGCTCACTAATAAAGGTCAAGCCACTTGGCTGCCAGAATGCCCTGCTTCAGCACAGACCAGAAAGGAATTGTGATAAGCGTATCCCCGGTATAGTCAGGGGTTAATGGCAGTCGTCCCCGTCCCCCCAGTATACGGCCAGAACCATGGACCCGGTACTTGTGGTTCGGACTGTCTCCAACCAGCCATAATGTTGTGAGAGTGAAATTATGTCTAATTCCAGCTTTGGTACATTAGAAGCAACTCTGAAACTTAACCTAAGCGTTTTTCGAAGCTACTTTTTGGCTAACTTCTTATAGGAAGGTCTAGGAGCTCTGAAAATGAACGTGCACGTCTTTCACTCTTCCCGAGGGACTTAGAAGAATTTTGTGATATTTTTTATTAAAATGGTGTATACAGTAAGGGTAGATATATAAATATATTTTATGCACTGTATATGAGCTGGCGATTTCTAAGTCTGTGGTTCCGAGAGGGGGTAACCAGGCTCACTAATAAAGGTCAAGCCACTTGGTTGCCAGAATGCCCTGCTTCAGCACAGACCAGAAAGGCATTGTGATAAGCGTATCCCCGGTATAGTCAGGGGTTAATGGGAGTCGTCCCCGTCCCCCCAGTATACGCCCCGAACCATGGACCCGGTACTTGTGGTTCGGATTCTCTCCAACCAGCCATAATGTTGTGAGTGAAATTATGTCTAAATCAAGCTTTGGTACATTAGAAGCAACTCTGAAACTTAACCTAAGCGTTTTTCGAAGCTACTTTTTGGCTAACTTCTTATAGGAAGGTCTAGGAGCTCTGAAAATGAACGTGCGCGTCTTTCCCTCTTCCCGAGGGACTTAGAAGAATTTTGTGATATTTTTTATTAAAATGGTGTATAAGGGTATATATATAAATATATTTTATGCACTGTATATGAGCTGGCGATTTCTAAGTCTGTGGTTCCGAGAGGGGGTAACCAGGCTCACTAATAAAGGTCAAGCCTCTTGGCTGCCAGAATGCCCTGCTTCAGCACAGACCAGAAAGGAATTGTGATAAGCGTATCCCCGGTATAGTCAGGGGTTAATGGTAGTCGTCCCCGTCCCCCCAGTATACGGCCAGAACCATGGACCCGGTACTTGTGGTTCGGACTGTCTCCAACCAGCCATAATGTTGTGAGAGTGAAATTATGTCTAAGTCCAGCTTTGGTACATTAGAAGCAACTCTGAAACTTAACCTAAGCGTTTTTCGAAGCTACTTTTTGGCTAACTTCTTATAGAAAGGTCTAGGAGCTCTGAAAATGAACGTGCGCGTCTTTCACTCTTCCCGAGGGACTTAGAAGAATGTTGTGATATTTTTTATTAAAATGGTGTATAAGGGTATATATATAAATATATTTTATGCACTGTATATGAGCTGGCGATTTCTAAGTCTTTGGTTCCGAGAGGGGGTAACCAGGCTCACTAATAAAGGTCAAGCCACTTGGTTGCCAGAATGCCCTGCTTCAGCACAGACCAGAAAGGCATTGTGATAAGCGTATCCCCGGTATAGTCAGGGGTTAATGGGAGTCGTCCCCGTCCCCCCAGTATACGCCCAGAACCATGGAACCGGTACTTGTGGTTCGGATTCTCTCCAACCAGCCATAATGTTGTGAGAGTGAAATTATGTCTAAATCAAGCTTTGGTACATTAGAAGCAACTCTGAAACTTAACCTAAGCGTTTTTCGAAGCTACTTTTTGGCTAACTTCTTATAGGAAGGTCTAGGAGCTCTGAAAATGAACGTGCGCGTCTTTCCCTCTTCCCGAGGGACTTAGAAGAATTTTGTGATATTTTTTATTAAAATGGTGTATAAGGGTATATATATAAATATATTTTATGCACTGTATATGAGCTGGCGATTTCTAAGTCTGTGGTTCCGAGAGGGGGTAACCAGGCTCACTAATAAAGGTCAAGCCACTTGGCTGCCAGAATGCCCTGCTTCAGCACAGACCAGAAAGGCATTGTGATAAGCGTATCCCCGGTATAGTCAGGGGTTTATGGGAGTCGTCCCCGTCCCCCCAGTATACGGCCAGAACCATGGACCCGGTACTTGTGGTTCGGACTCTCTCCAACCAGCCATAATGTTGTGAGAGTGAAATTATGTCTAAGTCCAGCTTTGGTACATTAGAAGCAACTCTGAAACTTAACCTAAGCGTTTTTCGAAGCTACTTTTTGGCTAACTTCTTATAGAAAGGTCTAGGAGCTCTGAAAATGAACGTGCGCGTCTTTCCCTCTTCCCGAGGGACTTAGAAGAATTTTGTGATATTTTTTATTAAAATGGTGTATAAGGGTATATATATAAATATATTTTATGCACTGTATATGAGCTGGCGATTTCTAAGTCTGTGGTTCCGAGAGGGGGTAACCAGGCTCACTAATAAAGGTCAAGCCACTTGGCTGCCAGAATGCACTGCTTCAGCACAGACCAGAAAGGCATTGTGATAAGCGTATCCCCGGTATAGTCAGGGGTTTATGGGAGTCGTCCCCGTCCCCCCAGTATACGGCCAGAACCATGGACCCGGTACTTGTGGTTCGGATTCTCTCCAACCAGCCATAATGTTGTGAGAGTGAAATTATGTCTAAGTCCAGCTTTGGTACATTAGAAGCAACTCTGAAACTTAACCTAAGCGTTTTTCGAAGCTACTTTTTGGCTAACTTCTTATAGAAAGGTCTAGGAGCTCTGAAAATGAACGTGCGCGTCTTTCACTCTTCCCGAGGGACTTAGAAGAATTTTGTGATATTTTTTATTAAAATGGTGTATAAGGGTATATATATATAAATATATTTTATGCACTATATATGAGCTGGCGATTTCTAAGTCTGTGGTTCCGAGAGGGGGTAACCAGGCTCACTAATAAAAGTCAAGCCACTTGGCTGCCAGAATGCCCTGCTTCAGCACAGACCAGAAAGGAATTGTGATAAGCGTATCCCCGGTATAGTCAGGGGTTAATGGCAGTCGTCCCCGTCCCCCCAGTATACGGCCAGAACCATGGACCCGGTACTTGTGGTTCGGACTGTCTCCAACCAGCCATAATGTTGTGAGAGTGAAATTATGTCTAAGTCCAGCTTTGGTACATTAGAAGCAACTCTGAAACTTAACCTAAGCGTTATTCGAAGCTACTTTTTGGCTAACTTCTTATAGAAAGGTCTAGGAGCTCTGAAAATGAACGTGCGCGTCTTTTACTCTTTCCGAGGGACTTAGAAGAATTTTGTGATATTTTTTATTAAAATGGTGTATAAGGGTATATATATAAATATATTTTATGCACTGTATATGAGCTGGCGATTTCTAAGTCTGTGGTTCCGAGAGGGGGTAACCAGGCTCACTAATAAAAGTCAAGCCACTTGGCTGCCAGAATGCCCTGCTTCAGCACAGACCAGAAAGGCATTGTGATAAGCGTATCCCCGGTATAGTCAGGGGTTAATGGGAGTCGTCCCCGTCCCCCCAGTATACGCCCAGAACCATGGACCCGGTACTTGTGGTTCGGATTCTCTCCAACCAGCCATAATGTTGAGAGAGTGAAATTATGTCTAAATCAAGCTTTGGTACATTAGAAGCAACTCTGAAACTTAACCTAAGCGTTTTTCGAAGCTACTTTTTGGCTAACTTCTTATAGGAAGGTCTAGGAGCTCTGAAAATGAACGTGCGCGTCTTTCCCTCTTCCCGAGGGACTTAGAAGAATTTTGTGATATTTTTTATTAAAATGGTGTATACAGTAAGGGTATATATATAAATATATTTTATGCACTGTATATGATCTGGCGATTTCTAAGTCTGTGGTTCCGAGAGGGGGTAACCAGGCTCACTAATAAAGGTCAAGCCACTTGGTTGCCAGAATGCCCTGCTTCAGCACAGACCAGAAAGGCATTGTGATAAGCGTATCCCCGGTATAGTCAGGGGTTAATGGGAGTCGTCCCCGTCCCCCCAGTATACGCCCAGAACCATGGACCCGGTACTTGTGGTTCGGATTCTCTCCAACCAGCCATAATGTTGTGAGAGTGAAATTATGTCTAAATCAAGCTTTGGTACATTAGAAGCAACTCTGAAACTTAACCTAAGCGTTTTTCGAAGCTACTTTTTGGCTAACTTCTTATAGAAAGGTCTAGGAGCTCTGAAAATGAACGTGCGCGTCTTTCACTCTTCCCGAGGGACTTAGAAGAATTTTGTGATATTTTTTATTAAAATGGTGTATAAGGGTATATATATAAATATATTTTATGCACTGTATATGAGCTGGCGATTTCTAAGTCTGTGGTTCCGAGAGGGGGTAACCAGGCTCACTAATAAAGGTCAAGCCACTTGGCTGCCAGAATGCCCTGCTTCAGCACAGACCAGAAAGGCATTGTGATAAGCGTATCCCCGGTATAGTCAGGGGTTTATGGGAGTCGTCCCCGTCCCCCCAGTATACGGCCAGAACCATGGACCCGGTACTTGTGGTTCGGACTGTCTCCAACCAGCCATAATGTTGTGAGAGTGAAATTATGTCTAAGTCCAGCTTTGGTACATTAGAAGCAACTCTGAAACTTAACCTAAGCGTTTTTCGAAGCTACTTTTTGGCTAACTTCTTATAGAAAGGTCTAGGAGCTCTGAAAATGAACGTGCGCGTCTTTCACTCTTCCCGAGGGACTTAGAAGAATTTTGTGATATTTTTTATTAAAATGGTGTATAAGGGTATATATATAAATTTACTTTATGCACTGTATATGAGCTGGCGATTTCTAAGTCTGTGGTTCCGAGAGGGGGTAACCAGGCTCACTAATAAAGGTCAAGCCACTTGGTTGCCAGAATGCCCTGCTTCAGCACAGACCAGAAAGGCATTGTGATAAGCGTATCCCCGGTATAGTCAGGTGTTAATGGCAGTCGTCCCCGTCCCCCCAGTATACGCCCAGAACCATGGACCCGGTACTTGTGGTTCGGATTCTCTCCAACCAGCCATAATGTTGTGAGAGTGAAATTATGTCTAAATCAAGCTTTGGTACATTAGAAGCAACTCTGAAACTTAACCTAAGCGTTTTTCGAAGCTACTTTTTGGCTAACTTCTTATAGGAAGGTCTAGGAGCTCTGAAAATGAACGTGCGCGTCTTTCCCTCTTCCCGAGGGACTTAGAAGAATTTTGTGATATTTTTTATTAAAATGGTGTATAAGGGTATATATATAAATATATTTTATGCACTGTATATGAGCTGGCGATTTCTAAGTCTGTGGTTCCGAGAGGGGGTAACCAGGCTCACTAATACAGGTCAAGCCACTTGGCTGCCAGAATGCCCTGCTTCAGCACAGACCAGAAAGGCATTGTGATAAGCGTATCCCCGGTATAGTCAGGGGTTTATGGGAGTCGTCCCCGTCCCCCCAGTATACGGCCAGAACCATGGACCCGGTACTTGTGGTTCGGACTGTCTCCAACCAGCCATAATGTTGTGAGAGTGAAATTATGTCTAAGTCCAGCTTTGGTACATTAGAAGCAACTCTGAAACTTAACCTAAGCGTTTTTCGAAGCTACTTTTTGGCTAACTTCTTATAGAAAGGTCTAGGAGCTCTGAAAATGAACGTGCGCGTCTTTCCCTCTTCCCGAGGGACTTAGAAGAATTTTGTGATATTTTTTATTAAAATGGTGTATAAGGGTATATATATAAATATATTTTATGCACTGTATATGAGCTGGCGATTTCTAAGTCTGTGGTTCCGAGAGGGGGTAACCAGGCTCACTAATAAAGGTCAAGCCACTTGGCTGCCAGAATGCCCTGCTTCAGCACAGACCAGAAAGGCATTGTGATAAGCGTATCCCCGGTATAGTCAGGGGTTTATGGGAGTCGTCCCCGTCCCCCCAGTATACGGCCAGAACCATGGACCCGGTACTTGTGGTTCGGACTGTCTCCAACCAGCCATAATGTTGTGAGAGTGAAATTATGTCTAAGTCCAGCTTTGGTACATTAGAAGCAACTCTGAAACTTAACCTAAGCGTTTTTCGAAGCTACTTTTTGGCTAACTTCTTATAGAAAGGTCTAGGAGCTCTGAAAATGAACGTGCGCGTCTTTCACTCTTCCCGAGGGACTTAGAAGAATTTTGTGATATTTTTTATTAAAATGGTGTATAAGGGTATATATATAAATTTACTTTATGCACTGTATATGAGCTGGCGATTTCTAAGTCTGTGGTTCCGAGAGGGGGTAACCAGGCTCACTAATAAAGGTCAAGCCACTTGGTTGCCAGAATGCCCTGCTTCAGCACAGACCAGAAAGGCATTGTGATAAGCGTATCCCCGGTATAGTCAGGTGTTAATGGGAGTTGTCCCCGTCCCCCCAGTATACGCCCAGAACCATGGACCCGGTACTTGTGGTTCGGACTGTCTCCAACCAGCCATAATGTTGTGAGAGTGAAATTATGTCTAAGTCCAGCTTTGGTACATTAGAAGCAACTCTGAAACTTAACCTAAGCGTTTTTCGAAGCTACTTTTTGGCTAACTTCTTATAGGAAGGTCTAGGAGCTCTGAAAATGAACGTGCGCGTCTTTCTCTCTTCCCGAGGGACTTAGAAGAATTTTGTGATATTTTTTATTAAAATGGTGTATAAGGGTATATATATAAATATATTTTATGCACTGTATATGAGCTGGCGATTTCTAAGTCTGTGGTTCCGAGAAGGGGTAACCAGGCTCACTAATAAAGGTCAAGCCACTTGGCTGCCAGAATGCCCTGCTTCAGCACAGACCAGAAAGGCATTGTGATAAGCGTATCCCCGGTATAGTCAGGGGTTTATGGGAGTCGTCCCCGTCCCCCCAGTATACGGCCAGAACCATGGACCCGGTACTTGTGGTTCGGACTGTCTCCAACCAGCCATAATGTTGTGAGAGTGAAATTATGTCTAAGTCCAGCTTTGGTACATTAGAAGCAACTCTGAAACTTAACCTAAGCGTTTTTCGAAGCTACTTTTTGGCTAACTTCTTATAGAAAGGTCTAGGAGCTCTGAAAATGAACGTGCGCGTCTTTCCCTCTTCCCGAGGGACTTAGAAGAATTTTGTGATATTTTTTATTAAAATGGTGTATAAGGGTATATATATAAATATATTTTATGCACTGTATATGAGCTGGCGATTTCTAAGTCTGTGGTTCCGAGAGGGGGTAACCAGGCTCACTAATAAAGGTCAAGCCACTTGGCTGCCAGAATGCCCTGCTTCAGCACAGACCAGAAAGGCATTGTGATAAGCGTATCCCCGGTATAGTCAGGGGTTTATGGGAGTCGTCCCCGTCCCCCCAGTATACGGCCAGAACCATGGACCCGGTACTTGTGGTTCGGACTGTCTCCAACCAGCCATAATGTTGTGAGAGTGAAATTATGTCTAAGTCCAGCTTTGGTACATTAGAAGCAACTCTGAAACTTAACCTAAGCGTTTTTCGAAGCTACTTTTTGGCTAACTTCTTATAGAAAGGTCTAGGAGCTCTGAAAATGAACGTGCGCGTCTTTCACTCTTCCCGAGGGACTTAGAAGAATTTTGTGATATTTTTTATTAAAATGGTGTATAAGGGTATATATATAAATTTACTTTATGCACTGTATATGAGCTGGCGATTTCTAAGTCTGTGGTTCCGAGAGGGGGTAACCAGGCTCACTAATAAAGGTCAAGCCACTTGGTTGCCAGAATGCCCTGCTTCAGCACAGACCAGAAAGGCATTGTGATAAGCGTATCCCCGGTATAGTCAGGTGTTAATGGGAGTTGTCCCCGTCCCCCCAGTATACGCCCAGAACCATGGACCCGGTACTTGTGGTTCGGACTGTCTCCAACCAGCCATAATGTTGTGAGAGTGAAATTATGTCTAAGTCCAGCTTTGGTACATTAGAAGCAACTCTGAAACTTAACCTAAGCGTTTTTCGAAGCTACTTTTTGGCTAACTTCTTATAGGAAGGTCTAGGAGCTCTGAAAATGAACGTGCGCGTCTTTCTCTCTTCCCGAGGGACTTAGAAGAATTTTGTGATATTTTTTATTAAAATGGTGTATAAGGGTATATATATAAATATATTTTATGCACTGTATATGAGCTGGCGATTTCTAAGTCTGTGGTTCCGAGAAGGGGTAACCAGGCTCACTAATAAAGGTCAAGCCACTTGGCTGCCAGAATGCCCTGCTTCAGCACAGACCAGAAAGGCATTGTGATAAGCGTATCCCCGGTATAGTCAGGGGTTTATGGGAGTCGTCCCCGTCCCCCCAGTATACGGCCAGAACCATGGACCCGGTACTTGTGGTTCGGACTGTCTCCAACCAGCCATAATGTTGTGAGAGTGAAATTATGTCTAAGTCCAGCTTTAGTACATTAGAAGCAACTCTGAAACTTAACCTAAGCGTTTTTCGAAGCTACTTTTTGGCTAACTTCTTATAGAAAGGTCTAGGAGCTCTGAAAATGAACGTGCGCGTCTTTCACTCTTCCCGAGGGACTTAGAAGAATTTTGTGATATTTTTTATTAAAATGATGTATAAGGGTATTTATATAAATATATTTTATGCACTGTATATGAGCTGGCGATTTCTAAGTCTGTGGTTCCGAGAGGGGGTAACCAGGCTCACTAATAAAGGTCAAGCCACTTGGTTGCCAGAATGCCCTGCTTCAGCACAGACCAGAAAGGCATTGTGATAAGCGTATCCCCGGTATAGTCAGGGGTTAATGGGAGTCGTCCCCGTCCCGCTAGTATACGCCCAGATCCATGGACCCGGTACTTGTGGTTCGGATTCTCTCCAACCAGCCATAATGTTGTGAGAGTGAAATTATGTCTAAATCAAGCTTTGGTACATTAGAAGCAACTCTGAAACTTAACCTAAGCGTTTTTCGAAGCTACTTTTTGGCTAACTTCTTATAGGAAGGTCTAGGAGCTCTGAAAATGAACGTGCGCGTCTTTCCCTCTTCCCGAGGGACTTAGAAGAATTTTGTGATATTTTTTATTAAAATGGTGTATAAGGGTATATATATAAATATATTTTATGCACTGTATATGAGCTGGCGATTTCTAAGTCTGTGGTTCCGAGAGGGGGTAACCAGGCTCACTAATAAAGGTCAAGCCACTTGGCTGCCAGAATGCCCTGCTTCAGCACAGACCAGAAAGGCATTGTGATAAGCGTATCCCCGGTATAGTCAGGGGTTTATGGGAGTCCCCCCCGTCCCCCCAGTATACGGCCAGAACCATGGACCCGGTACTTGTGGTTCGGACTGTCTCCAACCAGCCATAATGTTGTGAGAGTGAAATTATGTCTAAGTCCAGCTTTGGTACATTAGAAGCAACTCTGAAACTTAACCTAAGCGTTTTTCGAAGCTACTTTTTGGCTAACTTCTTATAGAAAGGTCTAGGAGCTCTGAAAATGAACGTGCGCGTCTTTCCCTCTTCCCGAGGGACTTAGAAGAATTTTGTGATATTTTTTATTAAAATGGTGTATAAGGGTATATATATAAATATATTTTATGCACTGTATATGAGCTGGCGATTTCTAAGTCTGTGGTTCCGAGAGGGGGTAACCAGGCTCACTAATAAAGGTCAAGCCACTTGGCTGCCAGAATGCCCTGCTTCAGCACAGACCAGAAAGGCATTGTGATAAGCGTATCCCCGGTATAGTCAGGGGTTTATGGGAGTCGTCCCCGTCCCCCCAGTATACGGCCAGAACCATGGACCCGGTACTTGTGGTTCGGACTGTCTCCAACCAGCCATAATGTTGTGAGAGTGAAATTATGTCTAAGTCCAGCTTTGGTACATTAGAAGCAACTCTGAAACTTAACCTAAGAGTTTTTCGAAGCTACTTTTTGGCTAACTTCTTATAGAAAGGTCTAGGAGCTCTGAAAATGAACGTGCGCGTCTTTCACTCTTCCCGAGGGACTTAGAAGAATTTTGTGATATTTTTTATTAAAATGATGTATAAGGGTATTTATATAAATATATTTTATGCACTGTATATGAGCTGGCGATTTCTAAGTCTGTGGTTCCGAGAGGGGGTAACCAGGCTCACTAATAAAGGTCAAGCCACTTGGTTGCCAGAATGCCCTGCTTCAGCACAGACCAGAAAGGCATTGTGATAAGCGTATCCCCGGTATAGTCAGGGGTTAATGGGAGTCGTCCCCGTCCCGCTAGTATACGCCCAGATCCATGGACCCGGTACTTGTGGTTCGGATTCTCTCCAACCAGCCATAATGTTGTGAGAGTGAAATTATGTCTAAATCAAGCTTTGGTACATTAGAAGCAACTCTGAAACTTAACCTAAGCGTTTTTCGAAGCTACTTTTTGGCTAACTTCTTATAGGAAGGTCTAGGAGCTCTGAAAATGAACGTGCGCGTCTTTCCCTCTTCCCGAGGGACTTAGAAGAATTTTGTGATATTTTTTATTAAAATGGTGTATAAGGGTATATATATAAATATATTTTATGCACTGTATATGAGCTGGCGATTTCTAAGTCTGTGGTTCCGAGAGGGGGTAACCAGGCTCACTAATAAAGGTCAAGCCACTTGGCTGCCAGAATGCCCTGCTTCAGCACAGACCAGAAAGGCATTGTGATAAGCGTATCCCCGGTATAGTCAGGGGTTTATGGGAGTCCCCCCCGTCCCCCCAGTATACGGCCAGAACCATGGACCCGGTACTTGTGGTTCGGACTGTCTCCAACCAGCCATAATGTTGTGAGAGTGAAATTATGTCTAAGTCCAGCTTTGGTACATTAGAAGCAACTCTGAAACTTAACCTAAGCGTTTTTCGAAGCTACTTTTTGGCTAACTTCTTATAGAAAGGTCTAGGAGCTCTGAAAATGAACGTGCGCGTCTTTCCCTCTTCCCGAGGGACTTAGAAGAATTTTGTGATATTTTTTATTAAAATGGTGTATAAGGGTATATATATAAATATATTTTATGCACTGTATATGAGCTGGCGATTTCTAAGTCTGTGGTTCCGAGAGGGGGTAACCAGGCTCACTAATAAAGGTCAAGCCACTTGGCTGCCAGAATGCCCTGCTTCAGCACAGACCAGAAAGGCATTGTGATAAGCGTATCCCCGGTATAGTCAGGGGTTTATGGGAGTCGTCCCCGTCCCCCCAGTATACGGCCAGAACCATGGACCCGGTACTTGTGGTTCGGACTGTCTCCAACCAGCCATAATGTTGTGAGAGTGAAATTATGTCTAAGTCCAGCTTTGGTACATTAGAAGCAACTCTGAAACTTAACCTAAGAGTTTTTCGAAGCTACTTTTTGGCTAACTTCTTATAGAAAGGTCTAGGAGCTCTGAAAATGAACGTGCGCGTCTTTCACTCTTCCCGAGGGACTTAGAAGAATTTTGTGATATTTTTTATTAAAATGGTGTATAAGGGTATATATATAAATTTACTTTATGCACTGTATATGAGCTGGCGATTTCTAAGTCTGTGGTTCCGAGAGGGGGTAACCAGGCTCACTAATAAAGGTCAAGCCACTTGGTTGCCAGAATGCCCTGCTTCAGCACAGACCAGAAAGGCATTGTGATAAGCGTATCCCCGGTATAGTCAGGTGTTAATGGGAGTCGTCCCCGTCCCCCCAGTATACGGCCAGAACCATGGACCCGGTACTTGTGGTTCGGATTCTCTCCAACCAGCCATAATGTTGTGAGAGTGAAATTATGTCTAAATCCAGCTTTGGTACATTAGAAGCAACTCTGAAACTTAACCTAAGCGTTTTTCGAAGCTACTTTTTGGCTAACTTCTTATAGGAAGGTCTAGGAGCTCTGAAAATGAACGTGCGCGTCTTTCCCTCTTCCCGAGGGACTTAGAAGAATTTTGTGATATTTTTTATTAAAATGGTGTATAAGGGTATATATATAAATATATTTTATGCACTGTATATGAGCTGGCGATTTCTAAGTCTGTGGTTCCGAGAGGGGGTAACCAGGCTCACTAATAAAGGTCAAGCAACTTGGCTGCCAGAATGCCCTGCTTCAGCACAGACCAGAAAGGCATTGTGATAAGCGTATCCCCGGTATAGTCAGGGGTTTATGGGAGTCGTCCCCGTCCCCCCAGTATACGGCCAGAACCATGGACCCGGTACTTGTGGTTCGGACTGTCTCCAACCAGCCATAATGTTGTGAGAGTGAAATTATGTCTAAGTCCAGCTTTGGTACATTAGAAGCAACTCTGAAACTTAACCTAAGCGTTTTTCGAAGCTACTTTTTGGCTAACTTCTTATAGAAAGGTCTAGGAGCTCTGAAAATGAACGTGCGCGTCTTTCACTCTTCCCGAGGGACTTAGAAGAATTTTGTGATATTTTTTATTAAAATGATGTATAAGGGTATTTATATAAATATATTTTATGCACTGTATATTAGCTGGCGATTTCTAAGTCTGTGGTTCCGAGAGGGGGTAACCAGGCTCACTAATAAAGGTCAAGCCACTTGGTTGCCAGAATGCCCTGCTTCAGCACAGACCAGAAAGGCATTGTGATAAGCGTATCCCCGGTATAGTCAGGGGTTAATGGGAGTCGTCCCCGTCCCGCTAGTATACGCCCAGATCCATGGACCCGGTACTTGTGGTTCGGACTCTCTCCAACCAGCCATAATGTTGTGAGAGTGAAATTATGTCTAAATCAAGCTTTGGTACATTAGAAGCAACTCTGAAACTTAACCTAAGCGTTTTTCGAAGCTACTTTTTGGCTAACTTCTTATAGGAAGGTCTAGGAGCTCTGAAAATGAACGTGCGCGTCTTTCCCTCTTCCCGAGGGACTTAGAAGAATTTTGTGATATTTTTTATTAAAATGGTGTATAAGGGTATATATATAAATATATTTTATGCACTGTATATGAGCTGGCGATTTCTAAGTCTGTGGTTCCGAGAGGGGGTAACAAGGCTCACTAATAAAGGTCAAGCCACTTGGTTACCAGAATGCCCTGCTTCAGCACAGACCAGAAAGGCATTGTGATAAGCGTATCCCCGGTATAGTCAGGGGTTATTGGGAGTGGTCCCCGTCCCCCCAGTATACGCCCAGAACCATGGACCCGGTACTTGTGGTTCGGATTCTCTCCAACCAGCCATAATGTTGTGAGAGTGAAATTATGTCTAAATCAAGCTTTGGTACATTAGAAGCAACTCTGAAACTTAACCTAAGCGTTTTTCGAAGCTACTTTTTGGCTAACTTCTTATAGGAAGGTCTAGGAGCTCTGAAAATGAACGTGCGCGTCTTTCCCTCTTCCCGAGGGACTTAGAAGAATTTTGTGATATTTTTTATTAAAATGGTGTATAAGGGTATATATATAAATATATTTTATGCACTGTATATGAGCTGGCGATTTCTAAGTCTGTGGTTCCGAGAGGGGGTAACCAGGCTCACTAATAAAGGTCAAGCCACTTGGCTGCCAGAATGCCCTGCTTCAGCACAGACCAGAAAGGCATTGTGATAAGCGTATCCCCGGTATAGTCAGGGGTTTATGGGAGTCGTCCCCGTCCCCCCAGTATACGGCCAGAACCATGGACCCGGTACTTGTGGTTCGGACTCTCTCCAACCAGCCATAATGTTGTGAGAGTGAAATTATGTCTAAGTCCAGCTTTGGTACATTAGAAGCAACTCTGAAACTTAACCTAAGCGTTTTTCGAAGCTACTTTTTGGCTAACTTCTTATAGAAAGGTCTAGGAGCTCTGAAAATGAACGTGCGCGTCTTTCACTCTTCCCGAGGGACTTAGAAGAATTTTGTGATATTTTTTATTAAAATGGTGTATAAGGGTATATATATAAATATATTTTATGCACTGTATATGAGCTGGCGATTTCTAAGTCTGTGGTTCCGAGAGGGGGTAACAAGGCTCACTAATAAAGGTCAAGCCACTTGGTTGCCAGAATGCCCTGCTTCAGCACAGACCAGAAAGGCATTGTGATAAGCGTATCCCCGGTATAGTCAGGGGTTAATGGGAGTGGTCCCCGTCCCCCCAGTATACGCCCAGAACCATGGACCCGGTACTTGTGGTTCGGATTCTCTCCAACCAGCCATAATGTTGTGAGAGTGAAATTATGTCTAAATCAAGCTTTGGTACATTAGAAGCAACTCTGAAACTTAACCTAAGCGTTTTTCGAAGCTACTTTTTGGCTAACTTCTTATAGGAAGGTCTAGGAGCTCTGAAAATGAACGTGCGCGTCTTTCCCTCTTCCCGAGGGACTTAGAAGAATTTTGTGATATTTTTTATTAAAATGGTGTATAAGGGTATATATATAAATATATTTTATGCACTGTATATGAGCTGGCGATTTCTAAGTCTGTGGTTCCGAGAGGGGGTAACCAGGCTCACTAATAAAGGTCAAGCCACTTGGCTGCCAGAATGCCCTGCTTCAGCACAGACCAGAAAGGCATTGTGATAAGCGTATCCCCGGTATAGTCAGGGGTTTATGGGAGTCGTCCCCGTCCCCCCAGTATACGGCCAGAACCATGGACCCGGTACTTGTGGTTCGGACTCTCTCCAACCAGCCATAATGTTGTGAGAGTGAAATTATGTCTAAGTCCAGCTTTGGTACATTAGAAGCAACTCTGAAACTTAACCTAAGCGTTATTCGAAGCTACTTTTAGGCTAACTTCGTATAGGAAGGTCTAGGAGCTCTGAATATGAACGTGCACGTCTTTCACTCTTACCGAGGGACTTAGAAGAATTTTGTGATATTTTTTATTAAAATGGTGTATAAGGGTATATATATAAATATATTTTATGCACTGTATATGAGCTGGCGATTTCTAAGTCTGTGGTTCCGAGAGGGGGTAACCAGGCTCACTAATAAAGGTCAAGCCACTTGGTTGCCAGAATGCCCTGCTTCAGCACAGACCAGAAAGGCATTGTGATAAGCGTATCCCTGGTATAGTCAGGGGTTAATGGGAGTCGTCCCCGTCCCCCCAGTATACGCCCAGATCCATGGACCCGGTACTTGTGGTTCGGATTCTCTCCAACCAGCCATAATGTTGTGAGAGTGAAATTATGTCTAAATCAAGCTTTGGTACATTAGAAGCAACTCTGAAACTTAACCTAAGCGTTTTTCGAAGCTACTTTTTGGCTAACTTCTTATAGGAAGGTCTAGGAGCTCTGAAAATGAACGTGCGCGTCTTTCCCTCTTCCCGAGGGACTTAGAAGAATTTTGTGATATTTTTTATTAAAATGGTGTATAAGGGTATATATATAAATATATTTTAGTCACTGTATATGAGCTGGCGATTTCTAAGTCTGTGGTTCCGAGAGGGGGTAACCAGGCTCACTAATAAAGGTCAAGCCACTAGGCTGCCAGAATGCCCTGCTTCAGCACAGACCAGAAAGGCATTGTGATAAGCGTATCCCCGGTATAGTCAGGGGTTTATGGGAGTCGTCCCCGTCCCCCCAGTATACGGCCAGAACCATGGACCCGGTACTTGTGGTTCGGACTCTCTCCAACCAGCCATAATGTTGTGAGAGTGAAATTATGTCTAAGTCCAGCTTTGGTACATTAGAAGCAACTCTGAAACTTAACCTAAGCGTTATTCGAAGCTACTTTTTGGCTAACTTCTTATAGAAAGGTCTAGAAGCTCTGAAAATGAACGTGCGCGTCTTTCACTCTTCCCGAGGGACTTAGAAGAATTTTGTGATATTTTTTATTAAAATGGTGTATAAGGGTATATATATATAAATATATTTTATGCACTATATATGAGCTGGCGATTTCTAAGTCTGTGGTTCCGAGAGGGGGTAACCAGGCTCACTAATAAAGGTCAAGCCACTTGGCTGCCAGAATGCCCTGCTTCAGCACAGACCAGAAAGGAATTGTGATAAGCGTATCCCCGGTATAGTCAGGGGTTAATGGCAATCGTCCCCGTCCCCCCAGTATACGGCCAGAACCATGGACCCGGTACTTGTGGTTCGGACTCTCTCCAACCAGCCATAATGTTGTGAGAGTGAAATTATGTCTAAGTCCAGCTTTGGTACATTAGAAGCAACTCTGAAACTTAACCTAAGCGTTATTCGAAGCTACTTTTTGGCTAACTTCGTATAGGAAGGTCTAGGAGCTCTGAAAATGAACGTGCACGTCTTTCACTCTTCCCGAGGGACTTAGAAGAATTTTGTGATATTTTTTATTAAAATGGTGTATAAGGGTATATATATAAATATATTTTATGCACTGTATATGAGCTGGCGATTTCTAAGTCTGTGGTTCCGAGAGGGGGTAACCAGGCTCACTAATAAAGGTCAAGCCACTTGGTTGCCAGAATGCCCTGCTTCAGCACAGACCAGAAAGGCATTGTGATAAGCGTATCCCTGGTATAGTCAGGGGTTAATGGGAGTCGTCCCCGTCCCCCCAGTATACGCCCAGAACCATGGACCCGGTACTTGTGGTTCGGATTCTCTCCAACCAGCCATAATGTTGTGAGAGTGAAATTATGTCTAAATCAAGCTTTGGTACATTAGAAGCAACTCTGAAACTTAACCTAAGCGTTTTTCGAAGCTACTTTTTGGCTAACTTCTTATAGGAAGGTCTAGGAGCTCTGAAAATGAACGTGCGCGTCTTTCCCTCTTCCCGAGGGACTTAGAAGAATTTTGTGATATTTTTTATTAAAATGGTGTATAAGGGTATATATATAAATATATTTTAGTCACTGTATATGAGCTGGCGATTTCTAAGTCTGTGGTTCCGAGAGGGGGTAACCAGGCTCACTAATAAAGGTCAAGCCACTAGGCTGCCAGAATGCCCTGCTTCAGCACAGACCAGAAAGGCATTGTGATAAGCGTATCCCCGGTATAGTCAGGGGTTTATGGGAGTCGTCCCCGTCCCCCTAGTATACGGCCAGAACCATGGACCCGGTACTTGTGGTTCGGATTCTCTCCAACCAGCCATAATGTTGTGAGAGTGAAATTATGTCTAAGTCCAGCTTTGGTACATTAGAAGCAACTCTGAAACTTAACCTAAGCGTTATTCGAAGCTACTTTTTGGCTAACTTCGTATAGGAAGGTCTAGGAGCTCTGAAAATGAACGTGCACGTCTTTCACTCTTACCGAGGGACTTAGAAGAATTTTGTGATATTTTTTATTAAAATGGTGTATAAGGGTATATATATAAATATATTTTATGCACTGTATATGAGCTGGCGATTTCTAAGTCTGTGGTTCCGAGAGGGGGTAACCAGGCTCACTAATAAAGGTCAAGCCACTTGGTTGCCAGAATGCCCTGCTTCAGCACAGACCAGAAAGGCATTGTGATAAGCGTATCCCCGGTATAGTCAGGGGTTAATGGGAGTCGTCCCCGTCCCCCCAGTATACGCCCAGAACCATGGACCCGGTACTTGTGGTTCGGATTCTCTCCAACCAGCCATAATGTTGTGAGAGTGAAATTATGTCTAAATCAAGCTTTGGTACATTAGAAGCAACTCTGAAACTTAACCTAAGCGTTTTTCGAAGCTACTTTTTGGCTAACTTCTTATAGAAAGGTCTAGGAGCTCTGAAAATGAACGTGCGCGTCTTTTACTCTTCCCGAGGGACTTAGAAGAATTTTGTGATATTTTTTATTAAAATGGTGTATAAGGGTATATATATAAATATATTTTATGCACTGTATATGAGCTGGCGATTTCTAAGTCTGTGGTTCCGAGAGGGGGTAACCAGGCTCACTAATAAAGGTCAAGCCACTTGGTTGCCAGAATGCCCTGCTTCAGCACAGACCAGAAAGGCATTGTGATAAGCGTATCCCTGGTATAGTCAGGGGTTAATGGGAGTCGTCCCCGTCCCCCCAGTATACGCCCAGAACCATGGACCCGGTACTTGTGGTTCGGATTCTCTCCAACCAGCCATAATGTTGTGAGAGTGAAATTATGTCTAAATCAAGCTTTGGTACATTAGAAGCAACTCTGAAACTTAACCTAAGCGTTTTTCGAAGCTACTTTTTGGCTAACTTCTTATAGGAAGGTCTAGGAGCTCTGAAAATGAACGTGCGCGTCTTTCCCTCTTCCCGAGGGACTTAGAAGAATTTTGTGATATTTTTTATTAAAATGGTGTATAAGGGTATATATATAAATATATTTTAGTCACTGTATATGAGCTGGCGATTTCTAAGTCTGTGGTTCCGAGAGGGGGTAACCAGGCTCACTAATAAAGGTCAAGCCACTAGGCTGCCAGAATGCCCTGCTTCAGCACAGACCAGAAAGGCATTGTGATAAGCGTATCCCCGGTATAGTCAGGGGTTTATGGGAGTCGTCCCCGTCCCCCTAGTATACGGCCAGAACCATGGACCCGGTACTTGTGGTTCGGATTCTCTCCAACCAGCCATAATGTTGTGAGAGTGAAATTATGTCTAAGTCCAGCTTTGGTACATTAGAAGCAACTCTGAAACTTAACCTAAGCGTTATTCGAAGCTACTTTTTGGCTAACTTCTTATAGAAAGGTCTAGAAGCTCTGAAAATGAACGTGCGCGTCTTTTACTCTTCCCGAGGGACTTAGAAGAATTTTGTGATATTTTTTATTAAAATGGTGTATAAGGGTATATATATATAAATATATTTTATGCACTGTATATGAGCTGGCGATTTCTAAGTCTGTGGTTCCGAGAGGGGGTAACCAGGCTCACTAATAAAGGTCAAGCCACTTGGCTGCCAGAATGCCCTGCTTCAGCACAGACCAGAAAGGAATTGTGATAAGCGTATCCCCGGTATAGTCAGGGGTTAATGGCAATCGTCCCCGTCCCCCCAGTATACGGCCAGAACCATGGACCCGGTACTTGTGGTTCGGATTCTCTCCAACCAGCCATAATGTTGTGAGAGTGAAATTATGTCTAAATCAAGCTTTGGTACATTAGAAGCAACTCTGAAACTTAACCTAAGCGTTTTTCGAAGCTACTTTTTGGCTAACTTCTTATAGGAAGGTCTAGGAGCTCTGAAAATGAACGTGCGCGTCTTTCCCTCTTCCCGAGGGACTTAGAAGAATTTTGTGATATTTTTTATTAAAATGGTGTATAAGGGTATATATATAAATATATTTTAGTCACTGTATATGAGCTGGCGATTTCTAAGTCTGTGGTTCCGAGAGGGGGTAACCAGGCTCACTAATAAAGGTCAAGCCACTAGGCTGCCAGAATGCCCTGCTTCAGCACAGACCAGAAAGGCATTGTGATAAGCGTATCCCCGGTATAGTCAGGGGTTTATGGGAGTCGTCCCCGTCCCCCTAGTATACGGCCAGAACCATGGACCCGGTACTTGTGGTTCGGATTCTCTCCAACCAGCCATAATGTTGTGAGAGTGAAATTATGTCTAAGTCCAGCTTTGGTACATTAGAAGCAACTCTGAAACTTAACCTAAGCGTTATTCGAAGCTACTTTTTGGCTAACTTCGTATAGGAAGGTCTAGGAGCTCTGAAAATGAACGTGCACGTCTTTCACTCTTACCGAGGGACTTAGAAGAATTTTGTGATATTTTTTATTAAAATGGTGTATAAGGGTATATATATAAATATATTTTATGCACTGTATATGAGCTGGCGATTTCTAAGTCTGTGGTTCCGAGAGGGGGTAACCAGGCTCACTAATAAAGGTCAAGCCACTTGGTTGCCAGAATGCCCTGCTTCAGCACAGACCAGAAAGGCATTGTGATAAGCGTATCCCCGGTATAGTCAGGGGTTAATGGGAGTCGTCCCCGTCCCCCCAGTATACGCCCAGAACCATGGACCCGGTACTTGTGGTTCGGATTCTCTCCAACCAGCCATAATGTTGTGA
Organism: Ascaphus truei; assembly: GCF_040206685.1. NCBI lineage: Eukaryota > Metazoa > Chordata > Amphibia > Anura > Ascaphidae > Ascaphus > Ascaphus truei. Next base: position 172,538,568 of record NC_134485.1, on the reverse strand, counting down.
GAGTGAAATTATGTCTAAATCAAGCTTTGGTACATTAGAAGCAACTCTGAAACTTAACCTAAGCGTTTTTCGAAGCTACTTTTTGGCTAACTTCTTATAGAAAGGTCTAGGAGCTCTGAAAATGAACGTGCGCGTCTTTTACTCTTCCCGAGGGACTTAGAAGAATTTTGTGATATTTTTTATTAAAATGGTGTATAAGGGTATATATATAAATATATTTTATGCACTGTATATGAGCTGGCGATTTCTAAGTCTGTGGTTCCGAGAGGGGGTAACCAGGCTCACTAATAAAGGTCAAGCCACTTGGTTGCCAGAATGCCCTGCTTCAGCACAGACCAGAAAGGCATTGTGATAAGCGTATCCCTGGTATAGTCAGGGGTTAATGGGAGTCGTCCCCGTCCCCCCAGTATACGCCCAGAACCATGGACCCGGTACTTGTGGTTCGGATTCTCTCCAACCAGCCATAATGTTGTGAGAGTGAAATTATGTCTAAATCAAGCTTTGGTACATTAGAAGCAACTCTGAAACTTAACCTAAGCGTTTTTCGAAGCTACTTTTTGGCTAATTTCTTATAGGAAGGTCTAGGAGCTCTGAAAATGAACGTGCGCGTCTTTCCCTCTTCCCGAGGGACTTAGAAGAATTTTGTGATATTTTTTATTAAAATGGTGTATAAGGGTATATATATAAATATATTTTAGTCACTGTATATGAGCTGGCGATTTCTAAGTCTGTGGTTCCGAGAGGGGGTAACCAGGCTCACTAATAAAGGTCAAGCCACTAGGCTGCCAGAATGCCCTGCTTCAGCACAGACCAGAAAGGCATTGTGATAAGCGTATCCCCGGTATAGTCAGGGGTTTATGGGAGTCGTCCCCGTCCCCCTAGTATACGGCCAGAACCATGGACCCGGTACTTGTGGTTCGGATTCTCTCCAACCAGCCATAATGTTGTGAGAGTGAAATTATGTCTAAGTCCAGCTTTGGTACATTAGAAGCAACTCTGAAACTTAACCTAAGCGTTATTCGAAGCTACTTTTTGGCTAACTTCTTATAGAAAGGTCTAGAAGCTCTGAAAATGAACGTGCGCGTCTTTTACTCTTCCCGAGGGACTTAGAAGAATTTTGTGATATTTTTTATTAAAATGGTGTATAAGGGTATATATATATAAATATATTTTATGCACTGTATATGAGCTGGCGATTTCTAAGTCTGTGGTTCCGAGAGGGGGTAACCAGGCTCACTAATAAAGGTCAAGCCACTTGGCTGCCAGAATGCCCTGCTTCAGCACAGACCAGAAAGGCATTGTGATAAGCGTATCCCCGGTATAGTCAGGGGTTTATGGGAGTCGTCCCCGTCCCCCCAGTATACGGCCAGAACCATGGACCCGGTACTTGTGGTTCGGACTCTCTCCAACCAGCCATAATGTTGTGAGAGTGAAATTATGTCTAAGTCCAGCTTTGGTACATTAGAAGCAACTCTGAAACTTAACCTACAGTAAGCGTTTTTCGAAGCTACTTTTTGGCTAACTTCTTATAGAAAGGTCTAGGAGCTCTGAAAATGAACGTGCGCGTCTTTCACTCTTCCCGAGGGACTTAGAAGAATTTTGTGATATTTTTTATTAAAATGGTGTATAAGGGTATATATATATAAATATATTTTATGCACTATATATGAGCTGGCGATTTCTAAGTCTGTGGTTCCGAGAGGGGGTAACCAGGCTCACTAATAAAGGTCAAGCCACTTGGCTGCCAGAATGCCCTGCTTCAGCACAGACCAGAAAGGAATTGTGATAAGCGTATCCCCGGTATAGTCAGGGGTTAATGGCAATCGTCCCCGTCCCCCCAGTATACGGCCAGAACCATGGACCCGGTACTTGTGGTTCGGACTCTCTCCAACCAGCCATAATGTTGTGAGAGTGAAATTATGTCTAAGTCCAGCTTTGGTACATTAGAAGCAACTCTGAAACTTAACCTAAGCGTTATTCGAAGCTACTTTTTGGCTAACTTCGTATAGGAAGGTCTAGGAGCTCTGAAAATGAACGTGCACGTCTTTCACTCTTCCCGAGGGACTTAGAAGAATTTTGTGATATTTTTTATTAAAATGGTGTATAAGGGTATATATATAAATATATTTTATGCACTGTATATGAGCTGGCGATTTCTAAGTCTGTGGTTCCGAGAGGGGGTAACCAGGCTCACTAATAAAGGTCAAGCCACTTGGTTGCCAGAATGCCCTGCTTCAGCACAGACCAGAAAGGCATTGTGATAAGCGTATCCCTGGTATAGTCAGGGGTTAATGGGAGTCGTCCCCGTCCCCCCAGTATACGCCCAGAACCATGGACCCGGTACTTGTGGTTCGGATTCTCTCCAACCAGCCATAATGTTGTGAGAGTGAAATTATGTCTAAATCAAGCTTTGGTACATTAGAAGCAACTCTGAAACTTAACCTAAGCGTTTTTCGAAGCTACTTTTTGGCTAACTTCTTATAGGAAGGTCTAGGAGCTCTGAAAATGAACGTGCGCGTCTTTCCCTCTTCCCGAGGGACTTAGAAGAATTTTGTGATATTTTTTATTAAAATGGTGTATAAGGGTATATATATAAATATATTTTAGTCACTGTATATGAGCTGGCGATTTCTAAGTCTGTGGTTCCGAGAGGGGGTAACCAGGCTCACTAATAAAGGTCAAGCCACTAGGCTGCCAGAATGCCCTGCTTCAGCACAGACCAGAAAGGCATTGTGATAAGCGTATCCCCGGTATAGTCAGGGGTTTATGGGAGTCGTCCCCGTCCCCCTAGTATACGGCCAGAACCATGGACCCGGTACTTGTGGTTCGGATTCTCTCCAACCAGCCATAATGTTGTGAGAGTGAAATTATGTCTAAGTCCAGCTTTGGTACATTAGAAGCAACTCTGAAACTTAACCTAAGCGTTATTCGAAGCTACTTTTTGGCTAACTTCTTATAGAAAGGTCTAGAAGCTCTGAAAATGAACGTGCGCGTCTTTTACTCTTCCCGAGGGACTTAGAAGAATTTTGTGATATTTTTTATTAAAATGGTGTATAAGGGTATATATATAAATATATTTTATGCACTGTATATGAGCTGGCGATTTCTAAGTCTGTGGTTCCGAGAGGGGGTAACCAGGCTCACTAATAAAGGTCAAGCCACTTGGTTGCCAGAATGCCCTGCTTCAGCACAGACCAGAAAGGCATTGTGATAAGCGTATCCCCGGTATAGTCAGGGGTTAATGGGAGTCCCCCCCGTCCCCCCAGTATACGCCCAGAACCATGGACCCGGTACTTGTGGTTCGGATTCTCTCCAACCAGCCATAATGTTGTGAGAGTGAAATTATGTCTAAGTCCAGCTTTGGTACATTAGAAGCAACTCTGAAACTTAACCTAAGCGTTTTTCGAAGCTACTTTTTGGCTACTGTAACTTCTTATAGAAAGGTCTAGGAGATCTGAAAATGAACGTGCGCGTCTTTCATTCTTCCCGAGGGACTTAGAAGAATTTTGTGATATTTTTTATTAAAATGGTGTATAAGGGTATATATATATAAATATATTTTATGCACTATATATGAGCTGGCGATTTCTAAGTCTGTGGTTCCGAGAGGGGGTAACCAGGCTCACTAATAAAGGTCAAGCCACTTGGCTGCCAGAATGCCCTGCTTCAGCACAGACCAGAAAGGAATTGTGATAAGCGTATCCCCGGTATAGTCAGGGGTTAATGGCAATCGTCCCCGTCCCCCCAGTATACGGCCAGAACCATGGACCCGGTACTTGTGGTTCGGACTCTCTCCAACCAGCCATAATGTTGTGAGAGTGAAATTATGTCTAAGTCCAGCTTTGGTACATTAGAAGCAACTCTGAAACTTAACCTAAGCGTTATTCGAAGCTACTTTTTGGCTAACTTCGTATAGGAAGGTCTAGGAGCTCTGAAAATGAACGTGCACGTCTTTCACTCTTACCGAGGGACTTAGAAGAATTTTGTGATATTTTTTATTAAAATGGTGTATAAGGGTATATATATAAATATATTTTATGCACTGTATATGAGCTGGCGATTTCTAAGTCTGTGGTTCCGAGAGGGGGTAACCAGGCTCACTAATAAAGGTCAAGCCACTTGGTTGCCAGAATGCCCTGCTTCAGCACAGACCAGAAAGGCATTGTGATAAGCGTATCCCCGGTATAGTCAGGGGTTAATGGGAGTCGTCCCCGTCCCCCCAGTATACGCCCAGAACCATGGACCCGGTACTTGTGGTTCGGATTCTCTCCAACCAGCCATAATGTTGTGAGAGTGAAATTATGTCTAAATCAAGCTTTGGTACATTAGAAGCAACTCTGAAACTTAACCTAAGCGTTTTTCGAAGCTACTTTTTGGCTAACTTCTTATAGAAAGGTCTAGGAGCTCTGAAAATGAACGTGCGCGTCTTTTACTCTTCCCGAGGGACTTAGAAGAATTTTGTGATATTTTTTATTAAAATGGTGTATAAGGGTATATATATAAATATATTTTATGCACTGTATATGAGCTGGCGATTTCTAAGTCTGTGGTTCCGAGAGGGGGTAACCAGGCTCACTAATAAAGGTCAAGCCACTTGGTTGCCAGAATGCCCTGCTTCAGCACAGACCAGAAAGGCATTGTGATAAGCGTATCCCTGGTATAGTCAGGGGTTAATGGGAGTCGTCCCCGTCCCCCCAGTATACGCCCAGAACCATGGACCCGGTACTTGTGGTTCGGATTCTCTCCAACCAGCCATAATGTTGTGAGAGTGAAATTATGTCTAAATCAAGCTTTGGTACATTAGAAGCAACTCTGAAACTTAACCTAAGCGTTTTTCGAAGCTACTTTTTGGCTAACTTCTTATAGGAAGGTCTAGGAGCTCTGAAAATGAACGTGCGCGTCTTTCCCTCTTCCCGAGGGACTTAGAAGAATTTTGTGATATTTTTTATTAAAATGGTGTATAAGGGTATATATATAAATATATTTTATGCACTGTATATGAGCTGGCGATTTCTAAGTCTGTGGTTCCGAGAGGGGGTAACCAGGCTCACTAATAAAGGTCAAGCCACTTGGCTGCCAGAATGCCCTGCTTCAGCACAGACCAGAAAGGCATTGTGATAAGCGTATCCCCGGTATAGTCAGGGGTTTATGGGAGTCCCCCCCGTCCCCCCAGTATACGGCCAGAACCATGGACCCGGTACTTGTGGTTCGGACTCTCTCCAACCAGCCATAATGTTGTGAGAGTGAAATTATGTCTAAATCAAGCTTTGGTACATTAGAAGCAACTCTGAAACTTAACCTAAGCGTTTTTCGAAGCTACTTTTTGGCTAACTTCTTATAGGAAGGTCTAGGAGCTCTGAAAATGAACGTGCGCGTCTTTCCCTCTTCCCGATGGACTTAGAAGAATTTTGTGATATTTTTTATTAAAATGGTGTATAAGGGTATATATATAAATATATTTTATGCACTGTATATGAGCTGGCGATTTCTAAGTCTGTGGTTCCGAGAGGGGGTAAGAAGGCTCACTAATAAAGGTCAAGCCACTTGGTTACCAGAATGCCCTGCTTCAGCACAGACCAGAAAGGCATTGTGATAAGCGTATCCCCGGTATAGTCAGGGGTTATTGGGAGTGGTCCCCGTCCCCCCAGTATACGCCCAGAACCATGGACCCGGTACTTGTGGTTCGGATTCTCTCCAACCAGCCATAATGTTGTGAGAGTGAAATTATGTCTAAATCAAGCTTTGGTACATTAGAAGCAACTCTGAAACTTAACCTAAGCGTTTTTCGAAGCTACTTTTTGGCTAACTTCTTATAGGAAGGTCTAGGAGCTCTGAAAATGAACGTGCGCGTCTTTCCCTCTTCCCGAGGGACTTAGAAGAATTTTGTGATATTTTTTATTAAAATGGTGTATAAGGGTATATATATAAATATATTTTATGCACTGTATATGAGCTGGCGATTTCTAAGTCTGTGGTTCCGAGAGGGGGTAACCAGGCTCACTAATAAAGGTCAAGCCACTTGGCTGCCAGAATGCCCTGCTTCAGCACAGACCAGAAAGGCATTGTGATAAGCGTATCCCCGGTATAGTCAGGGGTTTATGGGAGTCGTCCCCGTCCCCCCAGTATACGGCCAGAACCATGGACCCGGTACTTGTGGTTCGGACTCTCTCCAACCAGCCATAATGTTGTGAGAGTGAAATTATGTCTAAGTCCAGCTTTGGTACATTAGAAGCAACTCTGAAACTTAACCTAAGCGTTTTTCGAAGCTACTTTTTGGCTAACTTCTTATAGAAAGGTCTAGGAGCTCTGAAAATGAACGTGCGCGTCTTTCACTCTTCCCGAGGGACTTAGAAGAATTTTGTGATATTTTTTATTAAAATGGTGTATAAGGGTATATATATAAATATATTTTATGCACTGTATATGAGCTGGCGATTTCTAAGTCTGTGGTTCCGAGAGGGGGTAACAAGGCTCACTAATAAAGGTCAAGCCACTTGGTTGCCAGAATGCCCTGCTTCAGCACAGACCAGAAAGGCATTGTGATAAGCGTATCCCCGGTATAGTCAGGGGTTAATGGGAGTGGTCCCCGTCCCCCCAGTATACGCCCAGAACCATGGACCCGGTACTTGTGGTTCGGATTCTCTCCAACCAGCCATAATGTTGTGAGAGTGAAATTATGTCTAAATCAAGCTTTGGTACATTAGAAGCAACTCTGAAACTTAACCTAAGCGTTTTTCGAAGCTACTTTTTGGCTAACTTCTTATAGGAAGGTCTAGGAGCTCTGAAAATGAACGTGCGCGTCTTTCCCTCTTCCCGAGGGACTTAGAAGAATTTTGTGATATTTTTTATTAAAATGGTGTATAAGGGTATATATATAAATATATTTTATGCACTGTATATGAGCTGGCGATTTCTAAGTCTGTGGTTCCGAGAGGGGGTAACCAGGCTCACTAATAAAGGTCAAGCCACTTGGCTGCCAGAATGCCCTGCTTCAGCACAGACCAGAAAGGCATTGTGATAAGCGTATCCCCGGTATAGTCAGGGGTTTATGGGAGTCGTCCCCGTCCCCCCAGTATACTGCCAGAACCATGGACCCGGTACTTGTGGTTCGGACTCTCTCCAACCAGCCATAATGTTGTGAGAGTGAAATTATGTCTAAATCAAGCTTTGGTACATTAGAAGCAACTCTGAAACTTAACCTAAGCGTTTTTCGAAGCTACTTTTTGGCTAACTTCTTATAGGAAGGTCTAGGAGCTCTTAAAATGAACGTGCGCGTTTTTCCCTCTTCCCAAGGGACTTAGAAGAATTTTGTGATATTTTTTATTAAAATGGTGTATAAGGGTATATATATAAATATATTTTATGCACTGTATATGAGCTGGCGATTTCTAAGTCTGTGGTTCCGAGAGGGGGTAACCAGGCTCACTAATAAAGGTCAAGCCACTTGGCTGCCAGAATGCCCTGCTTCAGCACAGACCAGAAAGGCATTGTGATAAGCGTATCCCCGGTATAGACAGGGGTTTATGGGAGTCGTCCCCGTCCCCCCAGTATACGGCCAGAACCATGGACCCGGTACTTGTGGTTCGGACTCTCTCCAACCAGCCATAATGTTGTGAGTTTGAAATTATGTCTAAGTCCAGCTTTGGTACATTAGAAGCAACTCTGAAACTTAACCTAAGCGTTTTTCGAAGCTACTTTTTGGCTAACTTCTTATAGAAAGGTCTAGGAGCTCTGAAAATGAACGTGCGCGTCTTTCACTCTTCCCGAGGGACTTAGAAGAATTTTGTGATATTTTTTATTAAAATGGTGTATAAGGGTATATATATATAAATATATTTTATGCACTATATATGAGCTGGCGATTTCTAAGTCTGTGGTTCCGAGAGGGGGTAACCAGGCTCACTAATAAAGGTCAAGCCACTTGGCTGCCAGAATGCCCTGCTTCAGCACAGACCAGAAAGGAATTGTGATAAGCGTATCCCCGGTATAGTCAGGGGTTAATGGCAATCGTCCCCGTCCCCCCAGTATACGGCCAGAACCATGGACCCGGTACTTGTGGTTCGGACTCTCTCCAACCAGCCATAATGTTGTGAGAGTGAAATTATGTCTAAGTCCAGCTTTGGTACATTAGAAGCAACTCTGAAACTTAACCTAAGCGTTATTCGAAGCTACTTTTTGGCTAACTTCGTATAGGAAGGTCTAGGAGCTCTGAAAATGAACGTGCACGTCTTTCACTCTTACCGAGGGACTTAGAAGAATTTTGTGATATTTTTTATTAAAATGGTGTATAAGGGTATATATATAAATATATTTTATGCACTGTATATGAGCTGGCGATTTCTAAGTCTGTGGTTCCGAGAGGGGGTAACCAGGCTCACTAATAAAGGTCAAGCCACTTGGTTGCCAGAATGCCCTGCTTCAGCACAGACCAGAAAGGCATTGTGATAAGCGTATCCCTGGTATAGTCAGGGGTTAATGGGAGTCGTCCCCGTACCCCCAGTATACGCCCAGAACCATGGACCCGGTACTTGTGGTTCGGATTCTCTCCAACCAGCCATAATGTTGTGAGAGTGAAATTATGTCTAAATCAAGCTTTGGTACATTAGAAGCAACTCTGAAACTTAACCTAAGCGTTTTTCGAAGCTACTTTTTGGCTAACTTCTTATAGGAAGGTCTAGGAGCTCTGAAAATGAACGTGCGCGTCTTTCCCTCTTCCCGAGGGACTTAGAAGAATTTTGTGATATTTTTTATTAAAATGGTGTATAAGGGTATATATATAAATATATTTTAGTCACTGTATATGAGCTGGCGATTTCTAAGTCTGTGGTTCCGAGAGGGGGTAACCAGGCTCACTAATAAAGGTCAAGCCACTAGGCTGCCAGAATGCCCTGCTTCAGCACAGACCAGAAAGGCATTGTGATAAGCGTATCCCCGGTATAGTCAGGGGTTTATGGGAGTCCCCCCCGTCCCCCCAGTGTACGGCCAGAACCATGGACCCGGTACTTGTGGTTCGGACTCTCTCCAACCAGCCATAATGTTGTGAGAGTGAAATTATGTCTAAGTCCAGCTTTGGTACATTAGAAGCAACTCTGAAACTTAACCTAAGCGTTATTCGAAGCTACTTTTTGGCTAACTTCTTATAGAAAGGTCTAGAAGCTCTGAAAATGAACGTGCGCGTCTTTTACTCTTCCCGAGGGACTTAGAAGAATTTTGTGATATTTTTTATTAAAATGGTGTATAAGGGTATATATATAAATATATTTTATGCACTGTATATGAGCTGGCGATTTCTAAGTCTGTGGTTCCGAGAGGGGGTAACCAGGCTCACTAATAAAGGTCAAGCCACTTGGCTGCCAGAATGCCCTGCTTCAGCACAGACCAGAAAGGCATTGTGATAAGCGTATCCCCGGTATAGTCAGGGGTTTATGGGAGTCGTCCCCGTCCCCCCAGTATACGGCCAGAACCATGGACCCGGTACTTGTGGTTCGGACTCTCTCCAACCAGCCATAATGTTGTGAGAGTGAAATTATGTCTAAGTCCAGCTTTGGTACATTAGAAGCAACTCTGAAACTTAACCTAAGCGTTTTTCGAAGCTACTTTTTGGCTAACTTCTTATAGAAAGGTCTAGGAGCTCTGAAAATGAACGTGCGCGTCTTTCACTCTTCCCGAGGGACTTAGAAGAATTTTGTGATATTTTTTATTAAAATGGTGTATAAGGGTATATATATATAAATATATTTTATGCACTATATATGAGCTGGCGATTTCTAAGTCTGTGGTTCCGAGAGGGGGTAACCAGGCTCACTAATAAAGGTCAAGCCACTTGGCTGCCAGAATGCCCTGCTTCAGCACAGACCAGAAAGGAATTGTGATAAGCGTATCCCCGGTATAGTCAGGGGTTAATGGCAATCGTCCCCGTCCCCCCAGTATACGGCCAGAACCATGGACCCGGTACTTGTGGTTCGGATTCTCTCCAACCAGCCATAATGTTGTGAGAGTGAAATTATGTCTAAATCAAGCTTTGGTACATTAGAAGCAACTCTGAAACTTAACCTAAGCGTTTTTCGAAGCTACTTTTTGGCTAACTTCTTATAGGAAGGTCTAGGAGCTCTGAAAATGAACGTGCGCGTCTTTCCCTCTTCCCGAGGGACTTAGAAGAATTTTGTGATATTTTTTATTAAAATGGTGTATAAGGGTATATATATAAATATATTTTATGCACTGTATATGAGCTGGCGATTTCTAAGTCTGTGGTTCCGAGAGGGGGTAACCAGGCTCACTAATAAAGGTCAAGCCACTTGGCTGCCAGAATGCCCTGCTTCAGCACAGACCAGAAAGGCATTGTGATAAGCGTATCCCCGGTATAGTCAGGGGTTTATGGGAGTCGTCCCCGTCCCCCCAGTATACTGCCAGAACCATGGACCCGGTACTTGTGGTTCGGACTCTCTCCAACCAGCCATAATGTTGTGAGAGTGAAATTATGTCTAAATCAAGCTTTGGTACATTAGAAGCAACTCTGAAACTTAACCTAAGCGTTTTTCGAAGCTACTTTTTGGCTAACTTCTTATAGGAAGGTCTAGGAGCTCTTAAAATGAACGTGCGCGTCTTTCCCTCTTCCCAAGGGACTTAGAAGAATTTTGTGATATTTTTTATTAAAATGGTGTATAAGGGTATATATATAAATATATTTTATGCACTGTATATGAGCTGGCGATTTCTAAGTCTGTGGTTCCGAGAGGGGGTAACCAGGCTCACTAATAAAGGTCAAGCCACTTGGCTGCCAGAATGCCCTGCTTCAGCACAGACCAGAAAGGCATTGTGATAAGCGTATCCCCGGTATAGACAGGGGTTTATGGGAGTCGTCCCCGTCCCCCCAGTATACGGCCAGAACCATGGACCCGGTACTTGTGGTTCGGACTCTCTCCAACCAGCCATAATGTTGTGAGAGTGAAATTATGTCTAAGTCCAGCTTTGGTACATTAGAAGCAACTCTGAAACTTAACCTAAGCGTTTTTCGAAGCTACTTTTTGGCTAACTTCTTATAGAAAGGTCTAGGAGCTCTGAAAATGAACGTGCGCGTCTTTCACTCTTCCCGAGGGACTTAGAAGAATTTTGTGATATTTTTTATTAAAATGGTGTATAAGGGTATATATATATAAATATATTTTATGCACTATATATGAGCTGGCGATTTCTAAGTCTGTGGTTCCGAGAGGGGGTAACCAGGCTCACTAATAAAGGTCAAGCCACTTGGCTGCCAGAATGCCCTGCTTCAGCACAGACCAGAAAGGAATTGTGATAAGCGTATCCCCGGTATAGTCAGGGGTTAATGGCAATCGTCCCCGTCCCCCCAGTATACGGCCAGAACCATGGACCCGGTACTTGTGGTTCGGACTCTCTCCAACCAGCCATAATGTTGTGAGAGTGAAATTATGTCTAAGTCCAGCTTTGGTACATTAGAAGCAACTCTGAAACTTAACCTAAGCGTTATTCGAAGCTACTTTTTGGCTAACTTCGTATAGGAAGGTCTAGGAGCTCTGAAAATGAACGTGCACGTCTTTCACTCTTACCGAGGGACTTAGAAGAATTTTGTGATATTTTTTATTAAAATGGTGTATAAGGGTATACAGTATATATAAATATATTTTATGCACTGTATATGAGCTGGCGATTTCTAAGTCTGTGGTTCCGAGAGGGGGTAACCAGGCTCACTAATAAAGGTCAAGCCACTTGGTTGCCAGAATGCCCTGCTTCAGCACAGACCAGAAAGGCATTGTGATAAGCGTATCCCTGGTATAGTCAGGGGTTAATGGGAGTCGTCCCCGTACCCCCAGTATACGCCCAGAACCATGGACCCGGTACTTGTGGTTCGGATTCTCTCCAACCAGCCATAATGTTGTGAGAGTGAAATTATGTCTAAATCAAGCTTTGGTACATTAGAAGCAACTCTGAAACTTAACCTAAGCGTTTTTCGAAGCTACTTTTTGGCTAACTTCTTATAGGAAGGTCTAGGAGCTCTGAAAATGAACGTGCGCGTCTTTCCCTCTTCCCGAGGGACTTAGAAGAATTTTGTGATATTTTTTATTAAAATGGTGTATAAGGGTATATATATAAATATATTTTAGTCACTGTATATGAGCTGGCGATTTCTAAGTCTGTGGTTCCGAGAGGGGGTAACCAGGCTCACTAATAAAGGTCAAGCCACTAGGCTGCCAGAATGCCCTGCTTCAGCACAGACCAGAAAGGCATTGTGATAAGCGTATCCCCGGTATAGTCAGGGGTTTATGGGAGTCGTCCCCGTCCCCCCAGTGTACGGCCAGAACCATGGACCCGGTACTTGTGGTTCGGACTCTCTCCAACCAGCCATAATGTTGTGAGAGTGAAATTATGTCTAAGTCCAGCTTTGGTACATTAGAAGCAACTCTGAAACTTAACCTAAGCGTTATTCGAAGCTACTTTTTGGCTAACTTCTTATAGAAAGGTCTAGAAGCTCTGAAAATGAACGTGCGCGTCTTTTACTCTTCCCGAGGGACTTAGAAGAATTTTGTGATATTTTTTATTAAAATGGTGTATAAGGGTATATATATAAATATATTTTATGCACTGTATATGAGCTGGCGATTTCTAAGTCTGTGGTTCCGAGAGGGGGTAACCAGGCTCACTAATAAAGGTCAAGCCACTTGGCTGCCAGAATGCCCTGCTTCAGCACAGACCAGAAAGGAATTGTGATAAGCGTATCCCCGGTATAGTCAGGGGTTAATGGCAATCGTCCCCGTCCCCCCAGTATACGGCCAGAACCATGGACCCGGTACTTGTGGTTCGGATTCTCTCCAACCAGCCATAATGTTGTGAGAGTGAAATTATGTCTAAATCAAGCTTTGGTACATTAGAAGCAACTCTGAAACTTAACCTAAGCGTTTTTCGAAGCTACTTTTTGGCTAACTTCTTATAGGAAGGTCTAGGAGCTCTGAAAATGAACGTGCGCGTCTTTCCCTCTTCCCGAGGGACTTAGAAGAATTTTGTGATATTTTTTATTAAAATGGTGTATAAGGGTATATATATAAATATATTTTATGCACTGTATATGAGCTGGCGATTTCTAAGTCTGTGGTTCCGAGAGGGGGTAACCAGGCTCACTAATAAAGGTCAAGCCACTTGGCTGCCAGAATGCCCTGCTTCAGCACAGACCAGAAAGGCATTGTGATAAGCGTATCCCCGGTATAGTCAGGGGTTTATGGGAGTCGTCCCCGTCCCCCCAGTATACGGCCAGAACCATGGACCCGGTACTTGTGGTTCGGACTCTCTCCAACCAGCCATAATGTTGTGAGAGTGAAATTATGTCTAAGTCCAGCTTTGGTACATTAGAAGCAACTCTGAAACTTAACCTAAGCGTTTTTCGAAGCTACTTTTTGGCTAACTTCTTATAGAAAGGTCTAGGAGCTCTGAAAATGAACGTGCGCGTCTTTCACTCTTCCCGAGGGACTTAGAAGAATTTTGTGATATTTTTTATTAAAATGGTGTATAAGGGTATATATATAAATATATTTTATGCACTGTATATGAGCTGGCGATTTCTAAGTCTGTGGTTCCGAGAGGGGGTAACAAGGCTCACTAATAAAGGTCAAGCCACTTGGTTGCCAGAATGCCCTGCTTCAGCACAGACCAGAAAGGCATTGTGATAAGCGTATCCCCGGTATAGTCAGGGGTTAATGGGAGTGGTCCCCGTCCCCCCAGTATACGCCCAGAACCATGGACCCGGTACTTGTGGTTCGGATTCTCTCCAACCAGCCATAATGTTGTGAGAGTGAAATTATGTCTAAATCAAGCTTTGGTACATTAGAAGCAACTCTGAAACTTAACCTAAGCGTTTTTCGAAGCTACTTTTTGGCTAACTTCTTATAGGAAGGTCTAGGAGCTCTGAAAATGAACGTGCGCGTCTTTCCCTCTTCCCGAGGGACTTAGAAGAATTTTGTGATATTTTTTATTAAAATGGTGTATAAGGGTATATATATAAATATATTTTATGCACTGTATATGAGCTGGCGATTTCTAAGTCTGTGGTTCCGAGAGGGGGTAACCAGGCTCACTAATAAAGGTCAAGCCACTTGGCTGCCAGAATGCCCTGCTTCAGCACAGACCAGAAAGGCATTGTGATAAGCGTATCCCCGGTATAGTCAGGGGTTTATGGGAGTCGTCCCCGTCCCCCCAGTATACTGCCAGAACCATGGACCCGGTACTTGTGGTTCGGACTCTCTCCAACCAGCCATAATGTTGTGAGAGTGAAATTATGTCTAAATCAAGCTTTGGTACATTAGAAGCAACTCTGAAACTTAACCTAAGCGTTTTTCGAAGCTACTTTTTGGCTAACTTCTTATAGGAAGGTCTAGGAGCTCTTAAAATGAACGTGCGCGTCTTTCCCTCTTCCCAAGGGACTTAGAAGAATTTTGTGATATTTTTTATTAAAATGGTGTATAAGGGTATATATATAAATATATTTTATGCACTGTATATGAGCTGGCGATTTCTAAGTCTGTGGTTCCGAGAGGGGGTAACCAGGCTCACTAATAAAGGTCAAGCCACTTGGCTGCCAGAATGCCCTGCTTCAGCACAGACCAGAAAGGCATTGTGATAAGCGTATCCCCGGTATAGACAGGGGTTTATGGGAGTCGTCCCCGTCCCCCCAGTATACGGCCAGAACCATGGACCCGGTACTTGTGGTTCGGACTCTCTCCAACCAGCCATAATGTTGTGAGAGTGAAATTATGTCTAAGTCCAGCTTTGGTACATTAGAAGCAACTCTGAAACTTAACCTAAGCGTTTTTCGAAGCTACTTTTTGGCTAACTTCTTATAGAAAGGTCTAGGAGCTCTGAAAATGAACGTGCGCGTCTTTCACTCTTCCCGAGGGACTTAGAAGAATTTTGTGATATTTTTTATTAAAATGGTGTATAAGGGTATATATATATAAATATATTTTATGCACTATATATGAGCTGGCGATTTCTAAGTCTGTGGTTCCGAGAGGGGGTAACCAGGCTCACTAATAAAGGTCAAGCCACTTGGCTGCCAGAATGCCCTGCTTCAGCACAGACCAGAAAGGAATTGTGATAAGCGTATCCCCGGTATAGTCAGGGGTTAATGGCAATCGTCCCCGTCCCCCCAGTATACGGCCAGAACCATGGACCCGGTACTTGTGGTTCGGACTCTCTCCAACCAGCCATAATGTTGTGAGAGTGAAATTATGTCTAAGTCCAGCTTTGGTACATTAGAAGCAACTCTGAAACTTAACCTAAGCGTTATTCGAAGCTACTTTTTGGCTAACTTCGTATAGGAAGGTCTAGGAGCTCTGAAAATGAACGTGCACGTCTTTCACTCTTACCGAGGGACTTAGAAGAATTTTGTGATATTTTTTATTAAAATGGTGTATAAGGGTACTGTATATATATAAATATATTTTATGCACTGTATATGAGCTGGCGATTTCTAAGTCTGTGGTTCCGAGAGGGGGTAACCAGGCTCACTAATAAAGGTCAAGCCACTTGGTTGCCAGAATGCCCTGCTTCAGCACAGACCAGAAAGGCATTGTGATAAGCGTATCCCTGGTATAGTCAGGGGTTAATGGGAGTCGTCCCCGTACCCCCAGTATACGCCCAGAACCATGGACCCGGTACTTGTGGTTCGGATTCTCTCCAACCAGCCATAATGTTGTGAGAGTGAAATTATGTCTAAATCAAGCTTTGGTACATTAGAAGCAACTCTGAAACTTAACCTACTGTAAGCGTTTTTCGAAGCTACTTTTTGGCTAACTTCTTATAGGAAGGTCTAGGAGCTCTGAAAATGAACGTGCGCGTCTTTCCCTCTTCCCGAGGGACTTAGAAGAATTTTGTGATATTTTTTATTAAAATGGTGTATAAGGGTATATATATAAATATATTTTAGTCACTGTATATGAGCTGGCGATTTCTAAGTCTGTGGTTCCGAGAGGGGGTAACCAGGCTCACTAATAAAGGTCAAGCCACTAGGCTGCCAGAATGCCCTGCTTCAGCACAGACCAGAAAGGCATTGTGATAAGCGTATCCCCGGTATAGTCAGGGGTTTATGGGAGTCGTCCCCGTCCCCCCAGTGTACGGCCAGAACCATGGACCCGGTACTTGTGGTTCGGACTCTCTCCAACCAGCCATAATGTTGTGAGAGTGAAATTATGTCTAAGTCCAGCTTTGGTACATTAGAAGCAACTCTGAAACTTAACCTAAGCGTTATTCGAAGCTACTTTTTGGCTAACTTCTTATAGAAAGGTCTAGAAGCTCTGAAAATGAACGTGCGCGTCTTTTACTCTTCCCGAGGGACTTAGAAGAATTTTGTGATATTTTTTATTAAAATGGTGTATAAGGGTATATATATAAATATATTTTATGCACTGTATATGAGCTGGCGATTTCTAAGTCTGTGGTTCCGAGAGGGGGTAACCAGGCTCACTAATAAAGGTCAAGCCACTTGGCTGCCAGAATGCCCTGCTTCAGCACAGACCAGAAAGGCATTGTGATAAGCGTATCCCCGGTATAGTCAGGGGTTTATGGGAGTCGTCCCCGTCCCCCCAGTATACGGCCAGAACCATGGACCCGGTACTTGTGGTTCGGACTCTCTCCAACCAGCCATAATGTTGTGAGAGTGAAATTATGTCTAAGTCCAGCTTTGGTACATTAGAAGCAACTCTGAAACTTAACCTAAGCGTTTTTCGAAGCTACTTTTTGGCTAACTTCTTATAGAAAGGTCTAGGAGCTCTGAAAATGAACGTGCGCGTCTTTCACTCTTCCCGAGGGACTTAGAAGAATTTTGTGATATTTTTTATTAAAATGGTGTATAAGGGTATATATATATAAATATATTTTATGCACTATATATGAGCTGGCGATTTCTAAGTCTGTGGTTCCGAGAGGGGGTAACCAGGCTCACTAATAAAGGTCAAGCCACTTGGCTGCCAGAATGCCCTGCTTCAGCACAGACCAGAAAGGAATTGTGATAAGCGTATCCCCGGTATAGTCAGGGGTTAATGGCAATCGTCCCCGTCCCCCCAGTATACGGCCAGAACCATGGACCCGGTACTTGTGGTTCGGACTCTCTCCAACCAGCCATAATGTTGTGAGAGTGAAATTATGTCTAAGTCCAGCTTTGGTACATTAGAAGCAACTCTGAAACTTAACCTAAGCGTTATTCGAAGCTACTTTTTGGCTAACTTCTTATAGAAAGGTCTAGAAGCTCTGAAAATGAACGTGCGCGTCTTTTACTCTTCCCGAGGGACTTAGAAGAATTTTGTGATATTTTTTATTAAAATGGTGTATAAGGGTATATATATAAATATATTTTATGCACTGTATATGAGCTGGCGATTTCTAAGTCTGTGGTTCCGAGAGGGGGTAACCAGGCTCACTAATAAAGGTCAAGCCACTTGGCTGCCAGAATGCCCTGCTTCAGCACAGACCAGAAAGGCATTGTGATAAGCGTATCCCCGGTATAGTCAGGGGTTAATGGGAGTCCCCCCCGTCCCCCCAGTATACGCCCAGAACCATGGACCCGGTACTTGTGGTTCGGATTCTCTCCAACCAGCCATAATGTTGTGAGAGTGAAATTATGTCTAAGTCCAGCTTTGGTACATTAGAAGCAACTCTGAAACTTAACCTAAGCGTTTTTCGAAGCTACTTTTTGGCTAACTTCTTATAGAAAGGTCTAGGAGATCTGAAAATGAACGTGCGCGTCTTTCATTCTTCCCGAGGGACTTAGAAGAATTTTGTGATATTTTTTATTAAAATGGTGTATAAGGGTATATATATATATAAATATATTTTATGCACTATATATGAGCTGGCGATTTCTAAGTCTGTGGTTCCGAGAGGGGGTAACCAGGCTCACTAATAAAAGTGAAGCCACTTGGCTGCCAGAATGCCCTGCTTCAGCACAGACCAGAAAGGAATTGTGATAAGCGTATCCCCGGTATAGTCAGGGGTTAATGGCAGTCGTCCCCGTCCCCCCAGTATACGGCCAGAACCATGGACCCGGTACTTGTGGTTCGGACTGTCTCCAACCAGCCATAATGTTGTGAGAGTGAAATTATGTCTAAGTCCAGCTTTGGTACATTAGAAGCAACTCTGAAACTTAACCTAAGCGTTATTCGAAGCTACTTTTTGGCTAACTTCGTATAGGAAGGTCTAGGAGCTCTGAAAATGAACGTGCACGTCTTTCACTCTTACCGAGGGACTTAGAAGAATTTTGTGATATTTTTTATTAAAATGGTGTATAAGGGTATATACAGTATATAAATATATTTTATGCACTGTATATGAGCTGGCGATTTCTAAGTCTGTGGTTCCGAGAGGGGGTAACCAGGCTCACTAATAAAGGTCAAGCCACTTGGTTGCCAGAATGCCCTGCTTCAGCACAGACCAGAAAGGCATTGTGATAAGCGTATCCCCGGTATAGTCAGGGGTTAATGGGAGTCGTCCCCGTCCCCCCAGTATACGCCCAGAACTATGGACCCGGTACTTGTGGTTCGGATTCTCTCCAACCAGCCATAATGTTGTGAGAGTGAAATTATGTCTAAATCAAGCTTTGGTACATTAGAAGCAACTCTGAAACTTAACCTAAGCGTTTTTCGAAGCTACTTTTTGGCTAACTTCTTATAGAAAGGTCTAGGAGCTCTGAAAATGAACGTGCGCGTCTTTTACTCTTCCCGAGGGACTTAGAAGAATTTTGTGATATTTTTTATTAAAATGGTGTATAAGGGTATATATATAAATATATTTTATGCACTGTATATGAGCTGGCGATTTCTAAGTCTGTGGTTCCGAGAGGGGGTAACCAGGCTCACTAATAAAGGTCAAGCCACTTGGTTGCCAGAATGCCCTGCTTCAGCACAGACCAGAAAGGCATTGTGATAAGCGTATCCCTGGTATAGTCAGGGGTTAATGGGAGTCGTCCCCGTCCCCCCAGTATACGCCCAGAACCATGGACCCGGTACTTGTGGTTCGGACTGTCTCCAACCAGCCATAATGTTGTGAGAGTGAAATTATGTCTAAGTCCAGCTTTGGTACATTAGAAGCAACTCTGAAACTTAACCTAAGCGTTATTCGAAGCTACTTTTTGGCTAACTTCGTATAGGAAGGTCTAGGAGCTCTGAAAATGAACGTGCACGTCTTTCACTCTTACCGAGGGACTTAGAAGAATTTTGTGATATTTTTTATTAAAATGGTGTATAAGGGTATATACAGTATATAAATATATTTTATGCACTGTATATGAGCTGGCGATTTCTAAGTCTGTGGTTCCGAGAGGGGGTAACCAGGCTCACTAATAAAGGTCAAGCCACTTGGTTGCCAGAATGCCCTGCTTCAGCACAGACCAGAAAGGCATTGTGATAAGCGTATCCCCGGTATAGTCAGGGGTTAATGGGAGTCGTCCCCGTCCCCCCAGTATACGCCCAGAACTATGGACCCGGTACTTGTGGTTCGGATTCTCTCCAACCAGCCATAATGTTGTGAGAGTGAAATTATGTCTAAATCAAGCTTTGGTACATTAGAAGCAACTCTGAAACTTAACCTAAGCGTTTTTCGAAGCTACTTTTTGGCTAACTTCTTATAGAAAGGTCTAGGAGCTCTGAAAATGAACGTGCGCGTCTTTTACTCTTCCCGAGGGACTTAGAAGAATTTTGTGATATTTTTTATTAAAATGGTGTATAAGGGTATATATATATAAATATATTTTATGCACTGTATATGAGCTGGCGATTTCTAAGTCTGTGGTTCCGAGAGGGGGTAACCAGGCTCACTAATAAAGGTCAAGCCACTTGGTTGCCAGAATGCCCTGCTTCAGCACAGACCAGAAAGGCATTGTGATAAGCGTATCCCTGGTATAGTCAGGGGTTAATGGGAGTCGTCCCCGTCCCCCCAGTATACGCCCAGAACCATGGACCCGGTACTTGTGGTTCGGATTCTCTCCAACCAGCCATAATGTTGTGAGAGTGAAATTATGTCTAAATCAAGCTTTGGTACATTAGAAGCAACTCTGAAACTTAACCTAAGCGTTTTTCGAAGCTACTTTTTGGCTAACTTCTTATAGGAAGGTCTAGGAGCTCTGAAAATGAACGTGCGCGTCTTTCCCTCTTCCCGAGGGACTTAGAAGAATTTTGTGATATTTTTTATTAAAATGGTGTATAAGGGTATATATATAAATATATTTTAGTCACTGTATATGAGCTGGCGATTTCTAAGTCTGTGGTTCCGAGAGGGGGTAACCAGGCTCACTAATAAAGGTCAAGCCACTAGGCTGCCAGAATGCCCTGCTTCAGCACAGACCAGAAAGGCATTGTGATAAGCGTATCCCCGGTATAGTCAGGGGTTTATGGGAGTCGTCCCCGTCCCCCCAGTATACGGCCAGAACCATGGACCCGGTACTTGTGGTTCGGACTCTCTCCAACCAGCCATAATGTTGTGAGAGTGAAATTATGTCTAAGTCCAGCTTTGGTACATTAGAAGCAACTCTGAAACTTAACCTAAGCGTTATTCGAAGCTACTTTTTGGCTAACTTCTTATAGAAAGGTCTAGAAGCTCTGAAAATGAACGTGCGCGTCTTTTACTCTTCCCGAGGGACTTAGAAGAATTTTGTGATATTTTTTATTAAAATGGTGTATAAGGGTATATATATAAATATATTTTATGCACTGTATATGAGCTGGCGATTTCTAAGTCTGTGGTTCCGAGAGGGGGTAACCAGGCTCACTAATAAAGGTCAAGCCACTTGGCTGCCAGAATGCCCTGCTTCAGCACAGACCAGAAAGGCATTGTGATAAGCGTATCCCCGGTATAGTCAGGGGTTTATGGGAGTCGTCCCCGTCCCCCCAGTATACGGCCAGAACCATGGACCCGGTACTTGTGGTTCGGACTCTCTCCAACCAGCCATAATGTTGTGAGAGTGAAATTATGTCTAAGTCCAGCTTTGGTACATTAGAAGCAACTCTGAAACTTAACCTAAGCGTTTTTCGAAGCTACTTTTTGGCTAACTTCTTATAGAAAGGTCTAGGAGCTCTGAAAATGAACGTGCGCGTCTTTCACTCTTCCCGAGGGACTTAGAAGAATTTTGTGATATTTTTTATTAAAATGGTGTATAAGGGTATATATATATAAATATATTTTATGCACTATATATGAGCTGGCGATTTCTAAGTCTGTGGTTCCGAGAGGGGGTAACCAGGCTCACTAATAAAGGTCAAGCCACTTGGCTGCCAGAATGCCCTGCTTCAGCACAGACCAGAAAGGAATTGTGATAAGCGTATCCCCGGTATAGTCAGGGGTTAATGGCAATCGTCCCCGTCCCCCCAGTATACGGCCAGAACCATGGACCCGGTACTTGTGGTTCGGACTCTCTCCAACCAGCCATAATGTTGTGAGAGTGAAATTATGTCTAAGTCCAGCTTTGGTACATTAGAAGCAACTCTGAAACTTAACCTATGCGTTATTCGAAGCTACTTTTTGGCTAACTTCGTATAGGAAGGTCTAGGAGCTCTGAAAATGAACGTGCACGTCTTTCACTCTTACCGAGGGACTTAGAAGAATTTTGTGATATTTTTTATTAAAATGGTGTATAAGGGTATATATATAAATATATTTTATGCACTGTATATGAGCTGGCGATTTCTAAGTCTGTGGTTCCGAGAGGGGGTAACCAGGCTCACTAATAAAGGTCAAGCCACTTGGTTGCCAGAATGCCCTGCTTCAGCACAGACCAGAAAGGCATTGTGATAAGCGTATCCCTGGTATAGTCAGGGGTTAATGGGAGTCGTCCCCGTCCCCCCAGTATACGCCCAGAACCATGGACCCGGTACTTGTGGTTCGGATTCTCTCCAACCAGCCATAATGTTGTGAGAGTGAAATTATGTCTAAATCAAGCTTTGGTACATTAGAAGCAACTCTGAAACTTAACCTAAGCGTTTTTCGAAGCTACTTTTTGGCTAACTTCTTATAGGAAGGTCTAGGAGCTCTGAAAATGAACGTGCGCGTCTTTCCCTCTTCCCGAGGGACTTAGAAGAATTTTGTGATATTTTTTATTAAAATGGTGTATAAGGGTATATATATAAATATATTTTAGTCACTGTATATGAGCTGGCGATTTCTAAGTCTGTGGTTCCGAGAGGGGGTAACCAGGCTCACTAATAATGGTCAAGCCACTAGGCTGCCAGAATGCCCTGCTTCAGCACAGACCAGAAAGGCATTGTGATAAGCGTATCCCCGGTATAGTCAGGGGTTTATGGGAGTCGTCCCCGTCCCCCCAGTATACGGCCAGAACCATGGACCCGGTACTTGTGGTTCGGACTCTCTCCAACCAGCCATAATGTTGTGAGAGTGAAATTATGTCTAAGTCCAGCTTTGGTACATTAGAAGCAACTCTGAAACTTAACCTAAGCGTTATTCGAAGCTACTTTTTGGCTAACTTCTTATAGAAAGGTCTAGAAGCTCTGAAAATGAACGTGCGCGTCTTTTACTCTTCCCGAGGGACTTAGAAGAATTTTGTGATATTTTTTATTAAAATGGTGTATAAGGGTATATATATAAATATATTTTATGCACTGTATATGAGCTGGCGATTTCTAAGTCTGTGGTTCCGAGAGGGGGTAACCAGGCTCACTAATAAAGGTCAAGCCACTTGGTTGCCAGAATGCCCTGCTTCAGCACAGACCAGAAAGGCATTGTGATAAGCGTATCCCCGGTATAGTCAGGGGTTAATGGGAGTCGTCCCCGTCCCCCCAGTATACGCCCAGAACCATGGACCCGGTACTTGTGGTTCGGATTCTCTCCAACCAGCCATAATGTTGTGAGAGTGAAATTATGTCTAAGTCCAGCTTTGGTACATTAGAAGCAACTCTGAAACTTAACCTAAGCGTTTTTCGAAGCTACTTTTTGGCTAACTTCTTATAGAAAGGTCTAGGAGCTCTGAAAATGAACGTGCGCGTCTTTCACTCTTCCCGAGGGACTTAGAAGAATTTTGTGATATTTTTTATTAAAATGGTGTATAAGGGTATATATATATAAATATATTTTATGCACTATATATGAGCTGGCGATTTCTAAGTCTGTGGTTCCGAGAGGGGGTAACCAGGCTCACTAATAAAGGTCAAGCCACTTGGCTGCCAGAATGCCCTGCTTCAGCACAGACCAGAAAGGAATTGTGATAAGCGTATCCCCGGTATAGTCAGGGGTTAATGGCAATCGTCCCCGTCCCCCCAGTATACGGCCAGAACCATGGACCCGGTACTTGTGGTTCGGACTCTCTCCAACCAGCCACAATGTTGTGAGAGTGAAATTATGTCTAAGTCCAGCTTTGGTACATTAGAAGCAACTCTGAAACTTAACCTAAGCGTTATTCGAAGCTACTTTTTGGCTAACTTCGTATAGGAAGGTCTAGGAGCTCTGAAAATGAACGTGCACGTCTTTCACTCTTACCGAGGGACTTAGAAGAATTTTGTGATATTTTTTATTAAAATGGTGTATAAGGGTATATATATAAATATATTTTATGCACTGTATATGAGCTGGCGATTTCTAAGTCTGTGGTTCCGAGAGGGGGTAACCAGGCTCACTAATAAAGGTCAAGCCACTTGGTTGCCAGAATGCCCTGCTTCAGCACAGACCAGAAAGGCATTGTGATAAGCGTATCCCCGGTATAGTCAGGGGTTAATGGGAGTCGTCCCCGTCCCCCCAGTATACGCCCAGAACCATGGACCCGGTACTTGTGGTTCGGATTCTCTCCAACCAGCCATAATGTTGTGAGAGTGAAATTATGTCTAAATCAAGCTTTGGTACATTAGAAGCAACTCTGAAACTTAACCTAAGCGTTTTTCGAAGCTACTTTTTGGCTAACTTCTTATAGAAAGGTCTAGGAGCTCTGAAAATGAACGTGCGCGTCTTTTACTCTTCCCGAGGGACTTAGAAGAATTTTGTGATATTTTTTATTAAAATGGTGTATAAGGGTATATATATATAAATATATTTTATGCACTATATATGAGCTGGCGATTTCTAAGTCTGTGGTTGCGAGAGGGGGTAACCAGGCTCACTAATAAAGGTCAAGCCACTTGGCTGCCAGAATGCCCTGCTTCAGCACAGACCAGAAAGGAATTGTGATAAGCGTATCCCCGGTATAGTCAGGGGTTAATGGCAATCGTCCCCGTCCCCCCAGTATACGGCCAGAACCATGGACCCGGTACTTGTGGTTCGGATTCTCTCCAACCAGCCATAATGTTGTGAGAGTGAAATTATGTCTAAATCAAGCTTTGGTACATTAGAAGCAACTCTGAAACTTAACCTAAGCGTTTTTCGAAGCTACTTTTTGGCTAACTTCTTATAGGAAGGTCTAGGAGCTCTGAAAATGAACGTGCGCGTCTTTCCCTCTTCCCGAGGGACTTAGAAGAATTTTGTGATATTTTTTATTAAAATGGTGTATAAGGGTATATATATAAATATATTTTAGTCACTGTATATGAGCTGGCGATTTCTAAGTCTGTGGTTCCGAGAGGGGGTAACCAGGCTCACTAATAATGGTCAAGCCACTAGGCTGCCAGAATGCCCTGCTTCAGCACAGACCAGAAAGGCATTGTGATAAGCGTATCCCCGGTATAGTCAGGGGTTTATGGGAGTCGTCCCCGTCCCCCCAGTATACGGCCAGAACCATGGACCCGGTACTTGTGGTTCGGACTCTCTCCAACCAGCCATAATGTTGTGAGAGTGAAATTATGTCTAAGTCCAGCTTTGGTACATTAGAAGCAACTCTGAAACTTAACCTAAGCGTTATTCGAAGCTACTTTTTGGCTAACTTCTTATAGAAAGGTCTAGAAGCTCTGAAAATGAACGTGCGCGTCTTTTACTCTTCCCGAGGGACTTAGAAGAATTTTGTGATATTTTTTATTAAAATGGTGTATAAGGGTATATATATAAATATATTTTATGCACTGTATATGAGCTGGCGATTTCTAAGTCTGTGGTTCCGAGAGGGGGTAACCAGGCTCACTAATAAAGGTCAAGCCACTTGGTTGCCAGAATGCCCTGCTTCAGCACAGACCAGAAAGGCATTGTGATAAGCGTATCCCCGGTATAGTCAGGGGTTAATGGGAGTCGTCCCCGTCCCCCCAGTATACGCCCAGAACCATGGACCCGGTACTTGTGGTTCGGATTCTCTCCAACCAGCCATAATGTTGTGAGAGTGAAATTATGTCTAAGTCCAGCTTTGGTACATTAGAAGCAACTCTGAAACTTAACCTAAGCGTTTTTCGAAGCTACTTTTTGGCTAACTTCTTATAGAAAGGTCTAGGAGCTCTGAAAATGAACGTGCGCGTCTTTCACTCTTCCCGAGGGACTTAGAAGAATTTTGTGATATTTTTTATTAAAATGGTGTATAAGGGTATATATATATAAATATATTTTATGCACTATATATGAGCTGGCGATTTCTAAGTCTGTGGTTCCGAGAGGGGGTAACCAGGCTCACTAATAAAGGTCAAGCCACTTGGCTGCCAGAATGCCCTGCTTCAGCACAGACCAGAAAGGAATTGTGATAAGCGTATCCCCGGTATAGTCAGGGGTTAATGGCAATCGTCCCCGTCCCCCCAGTATACGGCCAGAACCATGGACCCGGTACTTGTGGTTCGGACTCTCTCCAACCAGCCACAATGTTGTGAGAGTGAAATTATGTCTAAGTCCAGCTTTGGTACATTAGAAGCAACTCTGAAACTTAACCTAAGCGTTATTCGAAGCTACTTTTTGGCTAACTTCGTATAGGAAGGTCTAGGAGCTCTGAAAATGAACGTGCACGTCTTTCACTCTTACCGAGGGACTTAGAAGAATTTTGTGATATTTTTTATTAAAATGGTGTATAAGGGTATATATATAAATATATTTTATGCACTGTATATGAGCTGGCGATTTCTAAGTCTGTGGTTCCGAGAGGGGGTAACCAGGCTCACTAATAAAGGTCAAGCCACTTGGTTGCCAGAATGCCCTGCTTCAGCACAGACCAGAAAGGCATTGTGATAAGCGTATCCCCGGTATAGTCAGGGGTTAATGGGAGTCGTCCCCGTCCCCCCAGTATACGCCCAGAACCATGGACCCGGTACTTGTGGTTCGGATTCTCTCCAACCAGCCATAATGTTGTGAGAGTGAAATTATGTCTAAATCAAGCTTTGGTACATTAGAAGCAACTCTGAAACTTAACCTAAGCGTTTTTCGAAGCTACTTTTTGGCTAACTTCCTATAGAAAGGTCTAGGAGCTCTGAAAATGAACGTGCGCGTCTTTTACTCTTCCCGAGGGACTTAGAAGAATTTTGTGATATTTTTTATTAAAATGGTGTATAAGGGTATATATATATAAATATATTTTATGCACTATATATGAGCTGGCGATTTCTAAGTCTGTGGTTCCGAGAGGGGGTAACCAGGCTCACTAATAAAGGTCAAGCCACTTGGCTGCCAGAATGCCCTGCTTCAGCACAGACCAGAAAGGAATTGTGATAAGCGTATCCCCGGTATAGTCAGGGGTTAATGGCAATCGTCCCCGTCCCCCCAGTATACGGCCAGAACCATGGACCCGGTACTTGTGGTTCGGACTCTCTCCAACCAGCCATAATGTTGTGAGAGTGAAATTATGTCTAAGTCCAGCTTTGGTACATTAGAAGCAACTCTGAAACTTAACCTAAGCGTTATTCGAAGCTACTTTTTGGCTAACTTCGTATAGGAAGGTCTAGGAGCTCTGAAAATGAACGTGCACGTCTTTCACTCTTACCGAGGGACTTAGAAGAATTTTGTGATATTTTTTATTAAAATGGTGTATAAGGGTATATATATAAATATATTTTATGCACTGTATATGAGCTGGCGATTTCTAAGTCTGTGGTTCCGAGAGGGGGTAACCAGGCTCACTAATAAAGGTCAAGCCACTTGGTTGCCAGAATGCCCTGCTTCAGCACAGACCAGAAAGGCATTGTGATAAGCGTATCCCCGGTATAGTCAGGGGTTAATGGGAGTCGTCCCCGTCCCCCCAGTATACGCCCAGAACCATGGACCCGGTACTTGTGGTTCGGATTCTCTCCAACCAGCCATAATGTTGTGAGAGTGAAATTATGTCTAAATCAAGCTTTGGTACATTAGAAGCAACTCTGAAACTTAACCTAAGCGTTTTTCGAAGCTACTTTTTGGCTAACTTCTTATAGAAAGGTCTAGGAGCTCTGAAAATGAACGTGCGCGTCTTTTACTCTTCCCGAGGGACTTAGAAGAATTTTGTGATATTTTTTATTAAAATGGTGTATAAGGGTATATATATAAATATATTTTATGCACTGTATATGAGCTGGCGATTTCTAAGTCTGTGGTTCCGAGAGGGGGTAACCAGGCTCACTAATAAAGGTCAAGCCACTTGGTTGCCAGAATGCCCTGCTTCAGCACAGACCAGAAAGGCATTGTGATAAGCGTATCCCTGGTATAGTCAGGGGTTAATGGGAGTCGTCCCCGTCCCCCCAGTATACGCCCAGAACCATGGACCCGGTACTTGTGGTTCGGATTCTCTCCAACCAGCCATAATGTTGTGAGAGTGAAATTATGTCTAAATCAAGCTTTGGTACATTAGAAGCAACTCTGAAACTTAACCTAAGCGTTTTTCGAAGCTACTTTTTGGCTAACTTCTTATAGGAAGGTCTAGGAGCTCTGATAATGAACGTGCGCGTCTTTCCCTCTTCCCGAGGGACTTAGAAGAATTTTGTGATATTTTTTATTAAAATGGTGTATAAGGGTATATATATAAATATATTTTAGTCACTGTATATGAGCTGGCGATTTCTAAGTCTGTGGTTCCGAGAGGGGGTAACCAGGCTCACTAATAAAGGTCAAGCCACTAGGCTGCCAGAATGCCCTGCTTCAGCACAGACCAGAAAGGCATTGTGATAAGCGTATCCCCGGTATAGTCAGGGGTTTATGGGAGTCGTCCCCGTCCCCCCAGTATACGGCCAGAACCATGGACCCGGTACTTGTGGTTCGGACTCTCTCCAACCAGCCATAATGTTGTGAGAGTGAAATTATGTCTAAGTCCAGCTTTGGTACATTAGAAGCAACTCTGAAACTTAACCTAAGCGTTATTCGAAGCTACTTTTTGGCTAACTTCTTATAGAAAGGTCTAGAAGCTCTGAAAATGAACGTGCGCGTCTTTTACTCTTCCCGAGGGACTTAGAAGAATTTTGTGATATTTTTTATTAAAATGGTGTATAAGGGTATATATATAAATATATTTTATGCACTGTATATGAGCTGGCGATTTCTAAGTCTGTGGTTCCGAGAGGGGGTAACCAGGCTCACTAATAAAGGTCAAGCCACTTGGCTGCCAGAATGCCCTGCTTCAGCACAGACCAGAAAGGCATTGTGATAAGCGTATCCCCGGTATAGTCAGGGGTTAATGGGAGTCGTCCCCGTCCCCCCAGTATACGCCCAGAACCATGGACCCGGTACTTGTGGTTCGGATTCTCTCCAACCAGCCATAATGTTGTGAGAGTGAAATTATGTCTAAGTCCAGCTTTGGTACATTAGAAGCAACTCTGAAACTTAACCTAAGCGTTTTTCGAAGCTACTTCTTGGCTAACTTCTTATAGAAAGGTCTAGGAGCTCTGAAAATGAACGTGCGCGTCTTTCACTCTTCCCGAGGGACTTAGAAGAATTTTGTGATATTTTTTATTAAAATGGTGTATAAGGGTATATATATATAAATATATTGTATGCACTATATATGAGCTGGCGATTTCTAAGTCTGTGGTTCCGAGAGGGGGTAACCAGGCTCACTAATAAAGGTCAAGCCACTTGGCTGCCAGAATGCCCTGCTTCAGCACAGACCAGAAAGGCATTGTGATAAGCGTATCCCCGGTATAGTCAGGGGTTAATGGGAGTCGTCCCCGTCCCCCCAGTATACGCCCAGAACCATGGACCCGGTACTTGTGGTTCGGATTCTCTCCAACCAGCCATAATGTTGTGAGAGTGAAATTATGTCTAAATCAAGCTTTGGTACATTAGAAGCAACTCTGAAACTTAACCTAAGCGTTTTTCGAAGCTACT
Source organism: Ascaphus truei (assembly GCF_040206685.1). Classification (NCBI taxonomy): domain Eukaryota; kingdom Metazoa; phylum Chordata; class Amphibia; order Anura; family Ascaphidae; genus Ascaphus; species Ascaphus truei. The sequence goes on along the minus strand of NC_134485.1, from coordinate 172,509,444 downwards.
TTTTGGCTAACTTCTTATAGAAAGGTCTAGGAGCTCTGAAAATGAACGTGCGCGTCTTTTACTCTTCCCGAGGGACTTAGAAGAATTTTGTGATATTTTTTATTAAAATGGTGTATAAGGGTATATATATAAATATATTTTATGCACTGTATATGAGCTGGCGATTTCTAAGTCTGTGGTTCCGAGAGGGGGTAACCAGGCTCACTAATAAAGGTCAAGCCACTTGGTTGCCAGAATGCCCTGCTTCAGCACAGACCAGAAAGGCATTGTGATAAGCGTATCCCTGGTATAGTCAGGGGTTAATGGGAGTCGTCCCCGTCCCCCCAGTATACGCCCAGAACCATGGACCCGGTACTTGTGGTTCGGATTCTCTCCAACCAGCCATAATGTTGTGAGAGTGAAATTATGTCTAAATCAAGCTTTGGTACATTAGAAGCAACTCTGAAACTTAACCTAAGCGTTTTTCGAAGCTACTTTTTGGCTAACTTCTTATAGGAAGGTCTAGGAGCTCTGATAATGAACGTGCGCGTCTTTCCCTCTTCCCGAGGGACTTAGAAGAATTTTGTGATATTTTTTATTAAAATGGTGTATAAGGGTATATATATAAATATATTTTAGTCACTGTATATGAGCTGGCGATTTCTAAGTCTGTGGTTCCGAGAGGGGGTAACCAGGCTCACTAATAAAGGTCAAGCCACTAGGCTGCCAGAATGCCCTGCTTCAGCACAGACCAGAAAGGCATTGTGATAAGCGTATCCCCGGTATAGTCAGGGGTTTATGGGAGTCGTCCCCGTCCCCCCAGTATACGGCCAGAACCATGGACCCGGTACTTGTGGTTCGGACTCTCTCCAACCAGCCATAATGTTGTGAGAGTGAAATTATGTCTAAGTCCAGCTTTGGTACATTAGAAGCAACTCTGAAACTTAACCTAAGCGTTATTCGAAGCTACTTTTTGGCTAACTTCTTATAGAAAGGTCTAGAAGCTCTGAAAATGAACGTGCGCGTCTTTTACTCTTCCCGAGGGACTTAGAAGAATTTTGTGATATTTTTTATTAAAATGGTGTATAAGGGTATATATATAAATATATTTTATGCACTGTATATGAGCTGGCGATTTCTAAGTCTGTGGTTCCGAGAGGGGGTAACCAGGCTCACTAATAAAGGTCAAGCCACTTGGCTGCCAGAATGCCCTGCTTCAGCACAGACCAGAAAGGCATTGTGATAAGCGTATCCCCGGTATAGTCAGGGGTTAATGGGAGTCGTCCCCGTCCCCCCAGTATACGCCCAGAACCATGGACCCGGTACTTGTGGTTCGGATTCTCTCCAACCAGCCATAATGTTGTGAGAGTGAAATTATGTCTAAGTCCAGCTTTGGTACATTAGAAGCAACTCTGAAACTTAACCTAAGCGTTTTTCGAAGCTACTTCTTGGCTAACTTCTTATAGAAAGGTCTAGGAGCTCTGAAAATGAACGTGCGCGTCTTTCACTCTTCCCGAGGGACTTAGAAGAATTTTGTGATATTTTTTATTAAAATGGTGTATAAGGGTATATATATATAAATATATTGTATGCACTATATATGAGCTGGCGATTTCTAAGTCTGTGGTTCCGAGAGGGGGTAACCAGGCTCACTAATAAAGGTCAAGCCACTTGGCTGCCAGAATGCCCTGCTTCAGCACAGACCAGAAAGGAATTGTGATAAGCGTATCCCCGGTATAGTCAGGGGTTAATGGCAGTCGTCCCCGTCCCCCCAGTATACGGCCAGAACCATGGACCCGGTACTTGTGGTTCGGACTCTCTCCAACCAGCCATAATGTTGTGAGAGTGAAATTATGTCTAAGTCCAGCTTTGGTACATTAGAAGCAACTCTGAAACTTAACCTAAGCGTTATTCGAAGCTACTTTTTGGCTAACTTCTTATAGAAAGGTCTAGGAGCACTGAAAATGAACGTGCGCGTCTTTTACTCTTTCCGAGGGACTTAGAAGAATTTTGTGATATTTTTTATTAAAATGGTGTATAAGGGTATATATATAAATATATTTTATGCACTGTATATGAGCTGGCGATTTCTAAGTCTGTGGTTCCGAGAGGGGGTAACCAGGCTCACTAATAAAGGTCAAGCCACTTGGTTGCCAGAATGCCCTGCTTCAGCACAGACCAGAAAGGCATTGTGATAAGCGTATCCCCGGTATAGTCAGGGGTTAATGGGAGTCGTCCCCGTCCCCCCAGTATACGTCCAGAACCATGGACCCGGTACTTGTGGTTCGGATTCTCTCCAACCAGCCATAATGTTGTGAGAGTGAAATTATGTCTAAATCAAGCTTTGGTACATTAGAAGCAACTCTGAAACTTAACCTAAGCGTTTTTCGAAGCTACTTTTTGGCTAACTTCTTATAGAAAGGTCTAGGAGCTCTGAAAATGAACGTGCGCGTCTTTTACTCTTCCTGAGGGACTTAGAAGAATTTTGTGATATTTTTTATTAAAATGGTGTATAAGGGTAGATATATAAATATATTTTATGCACTGTATATGAGCTGGCGATTTCTAAGTCTGTGGTTCCGAGAGGGGGTAACCAGGCTCACTAATAAAGGTCAAGCCACTTGGTTGCCAGAATGCCCTGCTTCAGCACAGACCAGAAAGGCATTGTGATAAGCGTATCCCTGGTATAGTCAGGGGTTAATGGGAGTCGTCCCCGTCCCCCCAGTATACGCCCAGAACCATGGACCCGGTACTTGTGGTTCGGATTCTCTCCAACCAGCCATAATGTTGTGAGAGTGAAATTATGTCTAAATCAAGCTTTGGTACATTAGAAGCAACTCTGAAACTTAACCTAAGCGTTTTTCGAAGCTACTTTTTGGCTAACTTCTTATAGGAAGGTCTAGGAGCTCTGATAATGAACGTGCGCGTCTTTCCCTCTTCCCGAGGGACTTAGAAGAATTTTGTGATATTTTTTATTAAAATGGTGTATAAGGGTATATATATAAATATATTTTAGTCACTGTATATGAGCTGGCGATTTCTAAGTCTGTGGTTCCGAGAGGGGGTAACCAGGCTCACTAATAAAGGTCAAGCCACTAGGCTGCCAGAATGCCCTGCTTCAGCACAGACCAGAAAGGCATTGTGATAAGCGTATCCCCGGTATAGTCAGGGGTTTATGGGAGTCGTCCCCGTCCCCCCAGTATACGGCCAGAACCATGGACCCGGTACTTGTGGTTCGGACTCTCTCCAACCAGCCATAATGTTGTGAGAGTGAAATTATGTCTAAGTCCAGCTTTGGTACATTAGAAGCAACTCTGAAACTTAACCTAAGCGTTATTCGAAGCTACTTTTTGGCTAACTTCTTATAGAAAGGTCTAGAAGCTCTGAAAATGAACGTGCGCGTCTTTTACTCTTCCCGAGGGACTTAGAAGAATTTTGTGATATTTTTTATTAAAATGGTGTATAAGGGTATATATATAAATATATTTTATGCACTGTATATGAGCTGGCGATTTCTAAGTCTGTGGTTCCGAGAGGGGGTAACCAGGCTCACTAATAAAGGTCAAGCCACTTGGTTTCCAGAATGCCCTGCTTCAGCACAGACCAGAAAGGCATTGTGATAAGCGTATCCCCGGTATAGTCAGGGGTTAATGGGAGTCGTCCCCGTCCCCCCAGTATACGCCCAGAACCATGGACCCGGTACTTGTGGTTCGGATTCTCTCCAACCAGCCATAATGTTGTGAGAGTGAAATTATGTCTAAGTCCAGCTTTGGTACATTAGAAGCAACTCTGAAACTTAACCTAAGCGTTTTTCGAAGCTACTTCTTGGCTAACTTCTTATAGAAAGGTCTAGGAGCTCTGAAAATGAACGTGCGCGTCTTTCACTCTTCCCGAGGGACTTAGAAGAATTTTGTGATATTTTTTATTAAAATGGTGTATAAGGGTATATATATATAAATATATTGTATGCACTATATATGAGCTGGCGATTTCTAAGTCTGTGGTTCCGAGAGGGGGTAACCAGGCTCACTAATAAAGGTCAAGCCACTTGGCTGCCAGAATGCCCTGCTTCAGCACAGACCAGAAAGGAATTGTGATAAGCGTATCCCCGGTATAGTCAGGGGTTAATGGCAGTCGTCCCCGTCCCCCCAGTATACGGCCAGAACCATGGACCCGGTACTTGTGGTTCGGACTCTCTCCAACCAGCCATAATGTTGTGAGAGTGAAATTATGTCTAAGTCCAGCTTTGGTACATTAGAAGCAACTCTGAAACTTAACCTAAGCGTTATTCGAAGCTACTTTTTGGCTAACTTCTTATAGAAAGGTCTAGGAGCACTGAAAATGAACGTGCGCGTCTTTTACTCTTTCCGAGGGACTTAGAAGAATTTTGTGATATTTTTTATTAAAATGGTGTATAAGGGTATATATATAAATATATTTTATGCACTGTATATGAGCTGGCGATTTCTAAGTCTGTGGTTCCGAGAGGGGGTAACCAGGCTCACTAATAAAGGTCAAGCCACTTGGTTGCCAGAATGCCCTGCTTCAGCACAGACCAGAAAGGCATTGTGATAAGCGTATCCCCGGTATAGTCAGGGGTTAATGGGAGTCGTCCCCGTCCCCCCAGTATACGTCCAGAACCATGGACCCGGTACTTGTGGTTCGGATTCTCTCCAACCAGCCATAATGTTGTGAGAGTGAAATTATGTCTAAATCAAGCTTTGGTACATTAGAAGCAACTCTGAAACTTAACCTAAGCGTTTTTCGAAGCTACTTTTTGGCTAACTTCTTATAGGAAGGTCTAGGAGCTCTGAAAATGAACGTGCGCGTCTTTCCCTCTTCCCGAGGGACTTAGAAGAATTTTGTGATATTTTTTATTAAAATGGTGTATAAGGGTATATATATAAATATATTTTATGCACTGTATATGAGCTGGCGATTTCTAAGTCTGTGGTTCCGAGAGGGGGTAACCAGGCTCACTAATAAAGGTCAAGCCACTTGGCTGCCAGAATGCCCTGCTTCAGCACAGACCAGAAAGGCATTGTGATAAGCGTATCCCCGGTATAGACAGGGGTTTATGGGAGTCGTCCCCGTCCCCCCAGTATACGGCCAGAACCATGGACCCGGTACTAGTGGTTCGGACTCTCTCCAACCAGCCATAATGTTGTGAGAGTGAAATTATGTCTAAGTCCAGCTTTGGTACATTAGAAGCAACTCTGAAACTTAACCTAAGCGTTTTTCGAAGCTACTTTTTGGCTAACTTCTTATAGAAAGGTCTAGGAGCTCTGAAAATGAACGTGCGCGTCTTTCACTCTTCCCGAGGGACTTAGAAGAATTTTGTGATATTTTTTATTAAAATGGTGTATAAGGGTATATATATATAAATATATTTTATGCACTATATATGAGCTGGCGATTTCTAAGTCTGTGGTTCCGAGAGGGGGTAACCAGGCTCACTAATAAAGGTCAAGCCACTTGGCTGCCAGAATGCCCTGCTTCAGCACAGACCAGAAAGGAATTGTGATAAGCGTATCCCCGGTATAGTCAGGGGTTAATGGCAATCGTCCCCGTCCCCCCAGTATACGGCCAGAACCATGGACCCGGTACTTGTGGTTCGGACTCTCTCCAACCAGCCATAATGTTGTGAGAGTGAAATTATGTCTAAGTCCAGCTTTGGTACATTAGAAGCAACTCTGAAACTTAACCTAAGCGTTATTCGAAGCTACTTTTTGGCTAACTTCGTATAGGAAGGTCTAGGAGCTCTGAAAATGAACGTGCACGTCTTTCACTCTTACCGAGGGACTTAGAAGAATTTTGTGATATTTTTTATTAAAATGGTGTATAAGGGTATATATATAAATATATTTTATGCACTGTATATGAGCTGGCGATTTCTAAGTCTGTGGTTCCGAGAGGGGGTAACCAGGCTCACTAATAAAGGTCAAGCCACTTGGTTGCCAGAATGCCCTGCTTCAGCACAGACCAGAAAGGCATTGTGATAAGCGTATCCCTGGTATAGTCAGGGGTTAATGGGAGTCGTCCCCGTACCCCCAGTATACGCCCAGAACCATGGACCCGGTACTTGTGGTTCGGATTCTCTCCAACCAGCCATAATGTTGTGAGAGTGAAATTATGTCTAAATCAAGCTTTGGTACATTAGAAGCAACTCTGAAACTTAACCTAAGCGTTTTTCGAAGCTACTTTTTGGCTAACTTCTTATAGGAAGGTCTAGGAGCTCTGAAAATGAACGTGCGCGTCTTTCCCTCTTCCCGAGGGACTTAGAAGAATTTTGTGATATTTTTTATTAAAATGGTGTATAAGGGTATATATATAAATATATTTTAGTCACTGTATATGAGCTGGCGATTTCTAAGTCTGTGGTTCCGAGAGGGGGTAACCAGGCTCACTAATAAAGGTCAAGCCACTAGGCTGCCAGAATGCCCTGCTTCAGCACAGACCAGAAAGGCATTGTGATAAGCGTATCCCCGGTATAGTCAGGGGTTTATGGGAGTCGTCCCCGTCCCCCCAGTGTACGGCCAGAACCATGGACCCGGTACTTGTGGTTCGGACTCTCTCCAACCAGCCATAATGTTGTGAGAGTGAAATTATGTCTAAGTCCAGCTTTGGTACATTAGAAGCAACTCTGAAACTTAACCTAAGCGTTATTCGAAGCTACTTTTTGGCTAACTTCTTATAGAAAGGTCTAGAAGCTCTGAAAATGAACGTGCGCGTCTTTTACTCTTCCCGAGGGACTTAGAAGAATTTTGTGATATTTTTTATTAAAATGGTGTATAAGGGTATATATATAAATATATTTTATGCACTGTATATGAGCTGGCGATTTCTAAGTCTGTGGTTCCGAGAGGGGGTAACCAGGCTCACTAATAAAGGTCAAGCCACTTGGCTGCCAGAATGCCCTGCTTCAGCACAGACCAGAAAGGAATTGTGATAAGCGTATCCCCGGTATAGTCAGGGGTTAATGGCAATCGTCCCCGTCCCCCCAGTATACGGCCAGAACCATGGACCCGGTACTTGTGGTTCGGATTCTCTCCAACCAGCCATAATGTTGTGAGAGTGAAATTATGTCTAAATCAAGCTTTGGTACATTAGAAGCAACTCTGAAACTTAACCTAAGCGTTTTTCGAAGCTACTTTTTGGCTAACTTCTTATAGGAAGGTCTAGGAGCTCTGAAAATGAACGTGCGCGTCTTTCCCTCTTCCCGAGGGACTTAGAAGAATTTTGTGATATTTTTTATTAAAATGGTGTATAAGGGTATATATATAAATATATTTTATGCACTGTATATGAGCTGGCGATTTCTAAGTCTGTGGTTCCGAGAGGGGGTAACCAGGCTCACTAATAAAGGTCAAGCCACTTGGCTGCCAGAATGCCCTGCTTCAGCACAGACCAGAAAGGCATTGTGATAAGCGTATCCCCGGTATAGTCAGGGGTTTATGGGAGTCGTCCCCGTCCCCCCAGTATACTGCCAGAACCATGGACCCGGTACTTGTGGTTCGGACTCTCTCCAACCAGCCATAATGTTGTGAGAGTGAAATTATGTCTAAATCAAGCTTTGGTACATTAGAAGCAACTCTGAAACTTAACCTAAGCGTTTTTCGAAGCTACTTTTTGGCTAACTTCTTATAGGAAGGTCTAGGAGCTCTTAAAATGAACGTGCGCGTCTTTCCCTCTTCCCAAGGGACTTAGAAGAATTTTGTGATATTTTTTATTAAAATGGTGTATAAGGGTATATATATAAATATATTTTATGCACTGTATATGAGCTGGCGATTTCTAAGTCTGTGGTTCCGAGAGGGGGTAACCAGGCTCACTAATAAAGGTCAAGCCACTTGGCTGCCAGAATGCCCTGCTTCAGCACAGACCAGAAAGGCATTGTGATAAGCGTATCCCCGGTATAGACAGGGGTTTATGGGAGTCGTCCCCGTCCCCCCAGTATACGGCCAGAACCATGGACCCGGTACTTGTGGTTCGGACTCTCTCCAACCAGCCATAATGTTGTGAGAGTGAAATTATGTCTAAGTCCAGCTTTGGTACATTAGAAGCAACTCTGAAACTTAACCTAAGCGTTTTTCGAAGCTACTTTTTGGCTAACTTCTTATAGAAAGGTCTAGGAGCTCTGAAAATGAACGTGCGCGTCTTTCACTCTTCCCGAGGGACTTAGAAGAATTTTGTGATATTTTTTATTAAAATGGTGTATAAGGGTATATATATATAAATATATTTTATGCACTATATATGAGCTGGCGATTTCTAAGTCTGTGGTTCCGAGAGGGGGTAACCAGGCTCACTAATAAAGGTCAAGCCACTTGGCTGCCAGAATGCCCTGCTTCAGCACAGACCAGAAAGGAATTGTGATAAGCGTATCCCCGGTATAGTCAGGGGTTAATGGCAATCGTCCCCGTCCCCCCAGTATACGGCCAGAACCATGGACCCGGTACTTGTGGTTCGGACTCTCTCCAACCAGCCATAATGTTGTGAGAGTGAAATTATGTCTAAGTCCAGCTTTGGTACATTAGAAGCAACTCTGAAACTTAACCTAAGCGTTATTCGAAGCTACTTTTTGGCTAACTTCGTATAGGAAGGTCTAGGAGCTCTGAAAATGAACGTGCACGTCTTTCACTCTTACCGAGGGACTTAGAAGAATTTTGTGATATTTTTTATTAAAATGGTGTATAAGGGTATATATATAAATATATTTTATGCACTGTATATGAGCTGGCGATTTCTAAGTCTGTGGTTCCGAGAGGGGGTAACCAGGCTCACTAATAAAGGTCAAGCCACTTGGTTGCCAGAATGCCCTGCTTCAGCACAGACCAGAAAGGCATTGTGATAAGCGTATCCCTGGTATAGTCAGGGGTTAATGGGAGTCGTCCCCGTACCCCCAGTATACGCCCAGAACCATGGACCCGGTACTTGTGGTTCGGATTCTCTCCAACCAGCCATAATGTTGTGAGAGTGAAATTATGTCTAAATCAAGCTTTGGTACATTAGAAGCAACTCTGAAACTTAACCTACTGTAAGCGTTTTTCGAAGCTACTTTTTGGCTAACTTCTTATAGGAAGGTCTAGGAGCTCTGAAAATGAACGTGCGCGTCTTTCCCTCTTCCCGAGGGACTTAGAAGAATTTTGTGATATTTTTTATTAAAATGGTGTATAAGGGTATATATATAAATATATTTTAGTCACTGTATATGAGCTGGCGATTTCTAAGTCTGTGGTTCCGAGAGGGGGTAACCAGGCTCACTAATAAAGGTCAAGCCACTAGGCTGCCAGAATGCCCTGCTTCAGCACAGACCAGAAAGGCATTGTGATAAGCGTATCCCCGGTATAGTCAGGGGTTTATGGGAGTCGTCCCCGTCCCCCCAGTGTACGGCCAGAACCATGGACCCGGTACTTGTGGTTCGGACTCTCTCCAACCAGCCATAATGTTGTGAGAGTGAAATTATGTCTAAGTCCAGCTTTGGTACATTAGAAGCAACTCTGAAACTTAACCTAAGCGTTATTCGAAGCTACTTTTTGGCTAACTTCTTATAGAAAGGTCTAGAAGCTCTGAAAATGAACGTGCGCGTCTTTTACTCTTCCCGAGGGACTTAGAAGAATTTTGTGATATTTTTTATTAAAATGGTGTATAAGGGTATATATATAAATATATTTTATGCACTGTATATGAGCTGGCGATTTCTAAGTCTGTGGTTCCGAGAGGGGGTAACCAGGCTCACTAATAAAGGTCAAGCCACTTGGCTGCCAGAATGCCCTGCTTCAGCACAGACCAGAAAGGCATTGTGATAAGCGTATCCCCGGTATAGTCAGGGGTTTATGGGAGTCGTCCCCGTCCCCCCAGTATACGGCCAGAACCATGGACCCGGTACTTGTGGTTCGGACTCTCTCCAACCAGCCATAATGTTGTGAGAGTGAAATTATGTCTAAGTCCAGCTTTGGTACATTAGAAGCAACTCTGAAACTTAACCTAAGCGTTTTTCGAAGCTACTTTTTGGCTAACTTCTTATAGAAAGGTCTAGGAGCTCTGAAAATGAACGTGCGCGTCTTTCACTCTTCCCGAGGGACTTAGAAGAATTTTGTGATATTTTTTATTAAAATGGTGTATAAGGGTATATATATATAAATATATTTTATGCACTATATATGAGCTGGCGATTTCTAAGTCTGTGGTTCCGAGAGGGGGTAACCAGGCTCACTAATAAAGGTCAAGCCACTTGGCTGCCAGAATGCCCTGCTTCAGCACAGACCAGAAAGGAATTGTGATAAGCGTATCCCCGGTATAGTCAGGGGTTAATGGCAATCGTCCCCGTCCCCCCAGTATACGGCCAGAACCATGGACCCGGTACTTGTGGTTCGGACTCTCTCCAACCAGCCATAATGTTGTGAGAGTGAAATTATGTCTAAGTCCAGCTTTGGTACATTAGAAGCAACTCTGAAACTTAACCTAAGCGTTATTCGAAGCTACTTTTTGGCTAACTTCTTATAGAAAGGTCTAGAAGCTCTGAAAATGAACGTGCGCGTCTTTTACTCTTCCCGAGGGACTTAGAAGAATTTTGTGATATTTTTTATTAAAATGGTGTATAAGGGTATATATATAAATATATTTTATGCACTGTATATGAGCTGGCGATTTCTAAGTCTGTGGTTCCGAGAGGGGGTAACCAGGCTCACTAATAAAGGTCAAGCCACTTGGCTGCCAGAATGCCCTGCTTCAGCACAGACCAGAAAGGCATTGTGATAAGCGTATCCCCGGTATAGTCAGGGGTTAATGGGAGTCCCCCCCGTCCCCCCAGTATACGCCCAGAACCATGGACCCGGTACTTGTGGTTCGGATTCTCTCCAACCAGCCATAATGTTGTGAGAGTGAAATTATGTCTAAGTCCAGCTTTGGTACATTAGAAGCAACTCTGAAACTTAACCTAAGCGTTTTTCGAAGCTACTTTTTGGCTAACTTCTTATAGAAAGGTCTAGGAGATCTGAAAATGAACGTGCGCGTCTTTCATTCTTCCCGAGGGACTTAGAAGAATTTTGTGATATTTTTTATTAAAATGGTGTATAAGGGTATATATATATAAATATATTTTATGCACTATATATGAGCTGGCGATTTCTAAGTCTGTGGTTCCGAGAGGGGGTAACCAGGCTCACTAATAAAAGTGAAGCCACTTGGCTGCCAGAATGCCCTGCTTCAGCACAGACCAGAAAGGAATTGTGATAAGCGTATCCCCGGTATAGTCAGGGGTTAATGGCAGTCGTCCCCGTCCCCCCAGTATACGGCCAGAACCATGGACCCGGTACTTGTGGTTCGGACTGTCTCCAACCAGCCATAATGTTGTGAGAGTGAAATTATGTCTAAGTCCAGCTTTGGTACATTAGAAGCAACTCTGAAACTTAACCTAAGCGTTATTCGAAGCTACTTTTTGGCTAACTTCGTATAGGAAGGTCTAGGAGCTCTGAAAATGAACGTGCACGTCTTTCACTCTTACCGAGGGACTTAGAAGAATTTTGTGATATTTTTTATTAAAATGGTGTATAAGGGTATATACAGTATATAAATATATTTTATGCACTGTATATGAGCTGGCGATTTCTAAGTCTGTGGTTCCGAGAGGGGGTAACCAGGCTCACTAATAAAGGTCAAGCCACTTGGTTGCCAGAATGCCCTGCTTCAGCACAGACCAGAAAGGCATTGTGATAAGCGTATCCCCGGTATAGTCAGGGGTTAATGGGAGTCGTCCCCGTCCCCCCAGTATACGCCCAGAACTATGGACCCGGTACTTGTGGTTCGGATTCTCTCCAACCAGCCATAATGTTGTGAGAGTGAAATTATGTCTAAATCAAGCTTTGGTACATTAGAAGCAACTCTGAAACTTAACCTAAGCGTTTTTCGAAGCTACTTTTTGGCTAACTTCTTATAGAAAGGTCTAGGAGCTCTGAAAATGAACGTGCGCGTCTTTTACTCTTCCCGAGGGACTTAGAAGAATTTTGTGATATTTTTTATTAAAATGGTGTATAAGGGTATATATATAAATATATTTTATGCACTGTATATGAGCTGGCGATTTCTAAGTCTGTGGTTCCGAGAGGGGGTAACCAGGCTCACTAATAAAGGTCAAGCCACTTGGTTGCCAGAATGCCCTGCTTCAGCACAGACCAGAAAGGCATTGTGATAAGCGTATCCCTGGTATAGTCAGGGGTTAATGGGAGTCGTCCCCGTCCCCCCAGTATACGCCCAGAACCATGGACCCGGTACTTGTGGTTCGGACTGTCTCCAACCAGCCATAATGTTGTGAGAGTGAAATTATGTCTAAGTCCAGCTTTGGTACATTAGAAGCAACTCTGAAACTTAACCTAAGCGTTATTCGAAGCTACTTTTTGGCTAACTTCGTATAGGAAGGTCTAGGAGCTCTGAAAATGAACGTGCACGTCTTTCACTCTTACCGAGGGACTTAGAAGAATTTTGTGATATTTTTTATTAAAATGGTGTATAAGGGTATATACAGTATATAAATATATTTTATGCACTGTATATGAGCTGGCGATTTCTAAGTCTGTGGTTCCGAGAGGGGGTAACCAGGCTCACTAATAAAGGTCAAGCCACTTGGTTGCCAGAATGCCCTGCTTCAGCACAGACCAGAAAGGCATTGTGATAAGCGTATCCCCGGTATAGTCAGGGGTTAATGGGAGTCGTCCCCGTCCCCCCAGTATACGCCCAGAACTATGGACCCGGTACTTGTGGTTCGGATTCTCTCCAACCAGCCATAATGTTGTGAGAGTGAAATTATGTCTAAATCAAGCTTTGGTACATTAGAAGCAACTCTGAAACTTAACCTAAGCGTTTTTCGAAGCTACTTTTTGGCTAACTTCTTATAGAAAGGTCTAGGAGCTCTGAAAATGAACGTGCGCGTCTTTTACTCTTCCCGAGGGACTTAGAAGAATTTTGTGATATTTTTTATTAAAATGGTGTATAAGGGTATATATATAAATATATTTTATGCACTGTATATGAGCTGGCGATTTCTAAGTCTGTGGTTCCGAGAGGGGGTAACCAGGCTCACTAATAAAGGTCAAGCCACTTGGTTGCCAGAATGCCCTGCTTCAGCACAGACCAGAAAGGCATTGTGATAAGCGTATCCCTGGTATAGTCAGGGGTTAATGGGAGTCGTCCCCGTCCCCCCAGTATACGCCCAGAACCATGGACCCGGTACTTGTGGTTCGGATTCTCTCCAACCAGCCATAATGTTGTGAGAGTGAAATTATGTCTAAATCAAGCTTTGGTACATTAGAAGCAACTCTGAAACTTAACCTAAGCGTTTTTCGAAGCTACTTTTTGGCTAACTTCTTATAGGAAGGTCTAGGAGCTCTGAAAATGAACGTGCGCGTCTTTCCCTCTTCCCGAGGGACTTAGAAGAATTTTGTGATATTTTTTATTAAAATGGTGTATAAGGGTATATATATAAATATATTTTAGTCACTGTATATGAGCTGGCGATTTCTAAGTCTGTGGTTCCGAGAGGGGGTAACCAGGCTCACTAATAAAGGTCAAGCCACTAGGCTGCCAGAATGCCCTGCTTCAGCACAGACCAGAAAGGCATTGTGATAAGCGTATCCCCGGTATAGTCAGGGGTTTATGGGAGTCGTCCCCGTCCCCCCAGTATACGGCCAGAACCATGGACCCGGTACTTGTGGTTCGGACTCTCTCCAACCAGCCATAATGTTGTGAGAGTGAAATTATGTCTAAGTCCAGCTTTGGTACATTAGAAGCAACTCTGAAACTTAACCTAAGCGTTATTCGAAGCTACTTTTTGGCTAACTTCTTATAGAAAGGTCTAGAAGCTCTGAAAATGAACGTGCGCGTCTTTTACTCTTCCCGAGGGACTTAGAAGAATTTTGTGATATTTTTTATTAAAATGGTGTATAAGGGTATATATATAAATATATTTTATGCACTGTATATGAGCTGGCGATTTCTAAGTCTGTGGTTCCGAGAGGGGGTAACCAGGCTCACTAATAAAGGTCAAGCCACTTGGCTGCCAGAATGCCCTGCTTCAGCACAGACCAGAAAGGCATTGTGATAAGCGTATCCCCGGTATAGTCAGGGGTTTATGGGAGTCGTCCCCGTCCCCCCAGTATACGGCCAGAACCATGGACCCGGTACTTGTGGTTCGGACTCTCTCCAACCAGCCATAATGTTGTGAGAGTGAAATTATGTCTAAGTCCAGCTTTGGTACATTAGAAGCAACTCTGAAACTTAACCTAAGCGTTTTTCGAAGCTACTTTTTGGCTAACTTCTTATAGAAAGGTCTAGGAGCTCTGAAAATGAACGTGCGCGTCTTTCACTCTTCCCGAGGGACTTAGAAGAATTTTGTGATATTTTTTATTAAAATGGTGTATAAGGGTATATATATATAAATATATTTTATGCACTATATATGAGCTGGCGATTTCTAAGTCTGTGGTTCCGAGAGGGGGTAACCAGGCTCACTAATAAAGGTCAAGCCACTTGGCTGCCAGAATGCCCTGCTTCAGCACAGACCAGAAAGGAATTGTGATAAGCGTATCCCCGGTATAGTCAGGGGTTAATGGCAATCGTCCCCGTCCCCCCAGTATACGGCCAGAACCATGGACCCGGTACTTGTGGTTCGGACTCTCTCCAACCAGCCATAATGTTGTGAGAGTGAAATTATGTCTAAGTCCAGCTTTGGTACATTAGAAGCAACTCTGAAACTTAACCTATGCGTTATTCGAAGCTACTTTTTGGCTAACTTCGTATAGGAAGGTCTAGGAGCTCTGAAAATGAACGTGCACGTCTTTCACTCTTACCGAGGGACTTAGAAGAATTTTGTGATATTTTTTATTAAAATGGTGTATAAGGGTATATATATAAATATATTTTATGCACTGTATATGAGCTGGCGATTTCTAAGTCTGTGGTTCCGAGAGGGGGTAACCAGGCTCACTAATAAAGGTCAAGCCACTTGGTTGCCAGAATGCCCTGCTTCAGCACAGACCAGAAAGGCATTGTGATAAGCGTATCCCTGGTATAGTCAGGGGTTAATGGGAGTCGTCCCCGTCCCCCCAGTATACGCCCAGAACCATGGACCCGGTACTTGTGGTTCGGATTCTCTCCAACCAGCCATAATGTTGTGAGAGTGAAATTATGTCTAAATCAAGCTTTGGTACATTAGAAGCAACTCTGAAACTTAACCTAAGCGTTTTTCGAAGCTACTTTTTGGCTAACTTCTTATAGGAAGGTCTAGGAGCTCTGAAAATGAACGTGCGCGTCTTTCCCTCTTCCCGAGGGACTTAGAAGAATTTTGTGATATTTTTTATTAAAATGGTGTATAAGGGTATATATATAAATATATTTTAGTCACTGTATATGAGCTGGCGATTTCTAAGTCTGTGGTTCCGAGAGGGGGTAACCAGGCTCACTAATAAAGGTCAAGCCACTTGGCTGCCAGAATGCCCTGCTTCAGCACAGACCAGAAAGGCATTGTGATAAGCGTATCCCCGGTATAGTCAGGGGTTTATGGGAGTCGTCCCCGTCCCCCCAGTATACGGCCAGAACCATGGACCCGGTACTTGTGGTTCGGACTCTCTCCAACCAGCCATAATGTTGTGAGAGTGAAATTATGTCTAAGTCCAGCTTTGGTACATTAGAAGCAACTCTGAAACTTAACCTAAGCGTTATTCGAAGCTACTTTTTGGCTAACTTCTTATAGAAAGGTCTAGAAGCTCTGAAAATGAACGTGCGCGTCTTTTACTCTTCCCGAGGGACTTAGAAGAATTTTGTGATATTTTTTATTAAAATGGTGTATAAGGGTATATATATAAATATATTTTATGCACTGTATATGAGCTGGCGATTTCTAAGTCTGTGGTTCCGAGAGGGGGTAACCAGGCTCACTAATAAAGGTCAAGCCACTTGGTTGCCAGAATGCCCTGCTTCAGCACAGACCAGAAAGGCATTGTGATAAGCGTATCCCCGGTATAGTCAGGGGTTAATGGGAGTCGTCCCCGTCCCCCCAGTATACGCCCAGAACCATGGACCCGGTACTTGTGGTTCGGATTCTCTCCAACCAGCCATAATGTTGTGAGAGTGAAATTATGTCTAAGTCCAGCTTTGGTACATTAGAAGCAACTCTGAAACTTAACCTAAGCGTTTTTCGAAGCTACTTTTTGGCTAACTTCTTATAGAAAGGTCTAGGAGCTCTGAAAATGAACGTGCGCGTCTTTCACTCTTCCCGAGGGACTTAGAAGAATTTTGTGATATTTTTTATTAAAATGGTGTATAAGGGTATATATATATAAATATATTTTATGCACTATATATGAGCTGGCGATTTCTAAGTCTGTGGTTCCGAGAGGGGGTAACCAGGCTCACTAATAAAGGTCAAGCCACTTGGCTGCCAGAATGCCCTGCTTCAGCACAGACCAGAAAGGAATTGTGATAAGCGTATCCCCGGTATAGTCAGGGGTTAATGGCAATCGTCCCCGTCCCCCCAGTATACGGCCAGAACCATGGACCCGGTACTTGTGGTTCGGACTCTCTCCAACCAGCCACAATGTTGTGAGAGTGAAATTATGTCTAAGTCCAGCTTTGGTACATTAGAAGCAACTCTGAAACTTAACCTAAGCGTTATTCGAAGCTACTTTTTGGCTAACTTCGTATAGGAAGGTCTAGGAGCTCTGAAAATGAACGTGCACGTCTTTCACTCTTACCGAGGGACTTAGAAGAATTTTGTGATATTTTTTATTAAAATGGTGTATAAGGGTATATATATAAATATATTTTATGCACTGTATATGAGCTGGCGATTTCTAAGTCTGTGGTTCCGAGAGGGGGTAACCAGGCTCACTAATAAAGGTCAAGCCACTTGGTTGCCAGAATGCCCTGCTTCAGCACAGACCAGAAAGGCATTGTGATAAGCGTATCCCCGGTATAGTCAGGGGTTAATGGGAGTCGTCCCCGTCCCCCCAGTATACGCCCAGAACCATGGACCCGGTACTTGTGGTTCGGATTCTCTCCAACCAGCCATAATGTTGTGAGAGTGAACTTATGTCTAAATCAAGCTTTGGTACATTAGAAGCAACTCTGAAACTTAACCTAAGCGTTTTTCGAAGCTACTTTTTGGCTAACTTCTTATAGAAAGGTCTAGGAGCTCTGAAAATGAACGTGCGCGTCTTTTACTCTTCCCGAGGGACTTAGAAGAATTTTGTGATATTTTTTATTAAAATGGTGTATAAGGGTATATATATATAAATATATTTTATGCACTATATATGAGCTGGCGATTTCTAAGTCTGTGGTTCCGAGAGGGGGTAACCAGGCTCACTAATAAAGGTCAAGCCACTTGGCTGCCAGAATGCCCTGCTTCAGCACAGACCAGAAAGGAATTGTGATAAGCGTATCCCCGGTATAGTCAGGGGTTAATGGCAATCGTCCCCGTCCCCCCAGTATACGGCCAGAACCATGGACCCGGTACTTGTGGTTCGGACTCTCTCCAACCAGCCATAATGTTGTGAGAGTGAAATTATGTCTAAGTCCAGCTTTGGTACATTAGAAGCAACTCTGAAACTTAACCTAAGCGTTATTCGAAGCTACTTTTTGGCTAACTTCGTATAGGAAGGTCTAGGAGCTCTGAAAATGAACGTGCACGTCTTTCACTCTTACCGAGGGACTTAGAAGAATTTTGTGATATTTTTTATTAAAATGGTGTATAAGGGTATATATATAAATATATTTTATGCACTGTATATGAGCTGGCGATTTCTAAGTCTGTGGTTCCGAGAGGGGGTAACCAGGCTCACTAATAAAGGTCAAGCCACTTGGTTGCCAGAATGCCCTGCTTCAGCACAGACCAGAAAGGCATTGTGATAAGCGTATCCCCGGTATAGTCAGGGGTTAATGGGAGTCGTCCCCGTCCCCCCAGTATACGCCCAGAACCATGGACCCGGTACTTGTGGTTCGGATTCTCTCCAACCAGCCATAATGTTGTGAGAGTGAAATTATGTCTAAATCAAGCTTTGGTACATTAGAAGCAACTCTGAAACTTAACCTAAGCGTTTTTCGAAGCTACTTTTTGGCTAACTTCTTATAGAAAGGTCTAGGAGCTCTGAAAATGAACGTGCGCGTCTTTTACTCTTCCCGAGGGACTTAGAAGAATTTTGTGATATTTTTTATTAAAATGGTGTATAAGGGTATATATATAAATATATTTTATGCACTGTATATGAGCTGGCGATTTCTAAGTCTGTGGTTCCGAGAGGGGGTAACCAGGCTCACTAATAAAGGTCAAGCCACTTGGTTGCCAGAATGCCCTGCTTCAGCACAGACCAGAAAGGCATTGTGATAAGCGTATCCCTGGTATAGTCAGGGGTTAATGGGAGTCGTCCCCGTCCCCCCAGTATACGCCCAGAACCATGGACCCGGTACTTGTGGTTCGGATTCTCTCCAACCAGCCATAATGTTGTGAGAGTGAAATTATGTCTAAATCAAGCTTTGGTACATTAGAAGCAACTCTGAAACTTAACCTAAGCGTTTTTCGAAGCTACTTTTTGGCTAACTTCTTATAGGAAGGTCTAGGAGCTCTGATAATGAACGTGCGCGTCTTTCCCTCTTCCCGAGGGACTTAGAAGAATTTTGTGATATTTTTTATTAAAATGGTGTATAAGGGTATATATATAAATATATTTTAGTCACTGTATATGAGCTGGCGATTTCTAAGTCTGTGGTTCCGAGAGGGGGTAACCAGGCTCACTAATAAAGGTCAAGCCACTAGGCTGCCAGAATGCCCTGCTTCAGCACAGACCAGAAAGGCATTGTGATAAGCGTATCCCCGGTATAGTCAGGGGTTTATGGGAGTCGTCCCCGTCCCCCCAGTATACGGCCAGAACCATGGACCCGGTACTTGTGGTTCGGACTCTCTCCAACCAGCCATAATGTTGTGAGAGTGAAATTATGTCTAAGTCCAGCTTTGGTACATTAGAAGCAACTCTGAAACTTAACCTAAGCGTTATTCGAAGCTACTTTTTGGCTAACTTCTTATAGAAAGGTCTAGAAGCTCTGAAAATGAACGTGCGCGTCTTTTACTCTTCCCGAGGGACTTAGAAGAATTTTGTGATATTTTTTATTAAAATGGTGTATAAGGGTATATATATAAATATATTTTATGCACTGTATATGAGCTGGCGATTTCTAAGTCTGTGGTTCCGAGAGGGGGTAACCAGGCTCACTAATAAAGGTCAAGCCACTTGGCTGCCAGAATGCCCTGCTTCAGCACAGACCAGAAAGGCATTGTGATAAGCGTATCCCCGGTATAGTCAGGGGTTAATGGGAGTCGTCCCCGTCCCCCCAGTATACGCCCAGAACCATGGACCCGGTACTTGTGGTTCGGATTCTCTCCAACCAGCCATAATGTTGTGAGAGTGAAATTATGTCTAAGTCCAGCTTTGGTACATTAGAAGCAACTCTGAAACTTAACCTAAGCGTTTTTCGAAGCTACTTCTTGGCTAACTTCTTATAGAAAGGTCTAGGAGCTCTGAAAATGAACGTGCGCGTCTTTCACTCTTCCCGAGGGACTTAGAAGAATTTTGTGATATTTTTTATTAAAATGGTGTATAAGGGTATATATATATAAATATATTGTATGCACTATATATGAGCTGGCGATTTCTAAGTCTGTGGTTCCGAGAGGGGGTAACCAGGCTCACTAATAAAGGTCAAGCCACTTGGCTGCCAGAATGCCCTGCTTCAGCACAGACCAGAAAGGAATTGTGATAAGCGTATCCCCGGTATAGTCAGGGGTTAATGGCAGTCGTCCCCGTCCCCCCAGTATACGGCCAGAACCATGGACCCGGTACTTGTGGTTCGGACTCTCTCCAACCAGCCATAATGTTGTGAGAGTGAAATTATGTCTAAGTCCAGCTTTGGTACATTAGAAGCAACTCTGAAACTTAACCTAAGCGTTATTCGAAGCTACTTTTTGGCTAACTTCTTATAGAAAGGTCTAGGAGCACTGAAAATGAACGTGCGCGTCTTTTACTCTTTCCGAGGGACTTAGAAGAATTTTGTGATATTTTTTATTAAAATGGTGTATAAGGGTATATATATAAATATATTTTATGCACTGTATATGAGCTGGCGATTTCTAAGTCTGTGGTTCCGAGAGGGGGTAACCAGGCTCACTAATAAAGGTCAAGCCACTTGGTTGCCAGAATGCCCTGCTTCAGCACAGACCAGAAAGGCATTGTGATAAGCGTATCCCCGGTATAGTCAGGGGTTAATGGGAGTCGTCCCCGTCCCCCCAGTATACGTCCAGAACCATGGACCCGGTATTTGTGGTTCGGATTCTCTCCAACCAGCCATAATGTTGTGAGAGTGAAATTATGTCTAAATCAAGCTTTGGTACATTAGAAGCAACTCTGAAACTTAACCTAAGCGTTTTTCGAAGCTACTTTTTGGCTAACTTCTTATAGAAAGGTCTAGGAGCTCTGAAAATGAACGTGCGCGTCTTTTACTCTTCCTGAGGGACTTAGAAGAATTTTGTGATATTTTTTATTAAAATGGTGTATAAGGGTAGATATATAAATATATTTTATGCACTGTATATGAGCTGGCGATTTCTAAGTCTGTGGTTCCGAGAGGGGGTAACCAGGCTCACTAATAAAGGTCAAGCCACTTGGTTGCCAGAATGCCCTGCTTCAGCACAGACCAGAAAGGCATTGTGATAAGCGTATCCCTGGTATAGTCAGGGGTTAATGGGAGTCGTCCCCGTCCCCCCAGTATACGCCCAGAACCATGGACCCGGTACTTGTGGTTCGGATTCTCTCCAACCAGCCATAATGTTGTGAGAGTGAAATTATGTCTAAATCAAGCTTTGGTACATTAGAAGCAACTCTGAAACTTAACCTAAGCGTTTTTCGAAGCTACTTTTTGGCTAACTTCTTATAGGAAGGTCTAGGAGCTCTGATAATGAACGTGCGCGTCTTTCCCTCTTCCCGAGGGACTTAGAAGAATTTTGTGATATTTTTTATTAAAATGGTGTATAAGGGTATATATATAAATATATTTTAGTCACTGTATATGAGCTGGCGATTTCTAAGTCTGTGGTTCCGAGAGGGGGTAACCAGGCTCACTAATAAAGGTCAAGCCACTAGGCTGCCAGAATGCCCTGCTTCAGCACAGACCAGAAAGGCATTGTGATAAGCGTATCCCCGGTATAGTCAGGGGTTTATGGGAGTCGTCCCCGTCCCCCCAGTATACGGCCAGAACCATGGACCCGGTACTTGTGGTTCGGACTCTCTCCAACCAGCCATAATGTTGTGAGAGTGAAATTATGTCTAAGTCCAGCTTTGGTACATTAGAAGCAACTCTGAAACTTAACCTAAGCGTTATTCGAAGCTACTTTTTGGCTAACTTCTTATAGAAAGGTCTAGAAGCTCTGAAAATGAACGTGCGCGTCTTTTACTCTTCCCGAGGGACTTAGAAGAATTTTGTGATATTTTTTATTAAAATGGTGTATAAGGGTATATATATAAATATATTTTATGCACTGTATATGAGCTGGCGATTTCTAAGTCTGTGGTTCCGAGAGGGGGTAACCAGGCTCACTAATAAAGGTCAAGCCACTTGGTTTCCAGAATGCCCTGCTTCAGCACAGACCAGAAAGGCATTGTGATAAGCGTATCCCCGGTATAGTCAGGGGTTAATGGGAGTCGTCCCCGTCCCCCCAGTATACGCCCAGAACCATGGACCCGGTACTTGTGGTTCGGATTCTCTCCAACCAGCCATAATGTTGTGAGAGTGAAATTATGTCTAAGTCCAGCTTTGGTACATTAGAAGCAACTCTGAAACTTAACCTAAGCGTTTTTCGAAGCTACTTCTTGGCTAACTTCTTATAGAAAGGTCTAGGAGCTCTGAAAATGAACGTGCGCGTCTTTCACTCTTCCCGAGGGACTTAGAAGAATTTTGTGATATTTTTTATTAAAATGGTGTATAAGGGTATATATATATAAATATATTGTATGCACTATATATGAGCTGGCGATTTCTAAGTCTGTGGTTCCGAGAGGGGGTAACCAGGCTCACTAATAAAGGTCAAGCCACTTGGCTGCCAGAATGCCCTGCTTCAGCACAGACCAGAAAGGAATTGTGATAAGCGTATCCCCGGTATAGTCAGGGGTTAATGGCAGTCGTCCCCGTCCCCCCAGTATACGGCCAGAACCATGGACCCGGTACTTGTGGTTCGGACTCTCTCCAACCAGCCATAATGTTGTGAGAGTGAAATTATGTCTAAGTCCAGCTTTGGTACATTAGAAGCAACTCTGAAACTTAACCTAAGCGTTATTCGAAGCTACTTTTTGGCTAACTTCTTATAGAAAGGTCTAGGAGCACTGAAAATGAACGTGCGCGTCTTTTACTCTTTCCGAGGGACTTAGAAGAATTTTGTGATATTTTTTATTAAAATGGTGTATAAGGGTATATATATAAATATATTTTATGCACTGTATATGAGCTGGCGATTTCTAAGTCTGTGGTTCCGAGAGGGGGTAACCAGGCTCACTAATAAAGGTCAAGCCACTTGGTTGCCAGAATGCCCTGCTTCAGCACAGACCAGAAAGGCATTGTGATAAGCGTATCCCCGGTATAGTCAGGGGTTAATGGGAGTCGTCCCCGTCCCCCCAGTATACGTCCAGAACCATGGACCCGGTACTTGTGGTTCGGATTCTCTCCAACCAGCCATAATGTTGTGAGAGTGAAATTATGTCTAAATCAAGCTTTGGTACATTAGAAGCAACTCTGAAACTTAACCTAAGCGTTTTTCGAAGCTACTTTTTGGCTAACTTCTTATAGGAAGGTCTAGGAGCTCTGAAAATGAACGTGCGCGTCTTTCCCTCTTCCTGAGGGACTTAGAAGAATTTTGTGATATTTTTTATTAAAATGGTGTATAAGGGTATATATATAAATATATTTTATGCACTGTATATGAGCTGGCGATTTCTAAGTCTGTGGTTCCGAGAGGGGGTAACCAGGCTCACTAATAAAGGTCAAGCCACTTGGCTGCCAGAATGCCCTGCTTCAGCACAGACCAGAAAGACATTGTGATAAGCGTATCCCCGGTATAGTCAGGGGTTTATGGGAGTCGTCCCCGTCCCCCCAGTATACGGCCAGAACCATGGACCCGGTACTTGTGGTTCGGACTCTCTCCAACCAGCCATAATGTTGTGAGAGTGAAATTATGTCTAAATCAAGATTTGGTACATTAGAAGCAACTCTGAAACTTAACCTAAGCGTTTTTCGAAGCTACTTTTTGGCTAACTTCTTATAGGAAGGTCTAGGAGCTCTGAAAATGAACGTGCGCGTCTTTCCCTCTTCCTGAGGGACTTAGAAGAATTTTGTGATATTTTTTATTAAAATGGTGTATAAGGGTATATATATAAATATATTTTATGCACTGTATATGAGCTGGCGATTTCTAAGTCTGTGGTTCCGAGAGGGGGTAACCAGGCTCACTAATAAAGGTCAAGCCACTTGGCTGCCAGAATGCCCTGCTTCAGCACAGACCAGAAAGGCATTGTGATAAGCGTATCCCCGGTATAGTCAGGGGTTTATGGGAGTCGTCCCCGTCCCCCCAGTATACGGCCAGAACCATGGACCCGGTACTTGTGGTTCGGACTCTCTCCAACCAGCCATAATGTTGTGAGAGTGAAATTATGTCTAAATCAAGCTTTGGTACATTAGAAGCAACTCTGAAACTTAACCTAAGCGTTTTTCGAAGCTACTTTTTGGCTAACTTCTTATAGGAAGGTCTAGGAGCTCTGAAAATGAACGTGCGCGTCTTTCCTCTTCCCGAGGGACTTAGAAGAATTTTGTGATATTTTTTATTAAAATGGTGTATAAGGGTATATATATAAATATTTTTTATGCACTGTATATGAGCTGGCGATTTCTAAGTCTGTGGTTCCGAGAGGGGGTAACCAGGCTCACTAATAAAGGTCAAACCACTTGGTTGCCAGAATGCCCTGCTTCAGCACAGACCAGAAAGGCATTGTGATAAGCGTATCCCCGGTATAGTCAGGGGTTAATGGGAGTCGTCCCCGTCCCCCCAGTATACGCCCAGAACCATGGACCCGGTACTTGTGGTTCGGATTCTCTCCAACCAGCCATAATGTTGTGAGAGTGAAATTATGTCTAAGTCCAGCTTTGGTACATTAGAAGCAACTCTGAAACTTAACCTAAGCGTTTTTCGAAGCTACTTTTTGGCTAACTTCTAATAGAAAGGTCTAGGAGCTCTGAAAATGAACGTGCGCGTCTTTCACTCTTCCCGAGGGACTTAATAGAATTTTGTGATATTTTTTATTAAAATGGTGTATAAGGGTATATATATATAAATATATTTTATGCACTATATATGAGCTGGCGATTTCTAAGTCTGTGGTTCCGAGAGGGGGTAACCAGGCTCACTAATAAAAGTCAAGACACTTGGCTGCCAGAATGCCCTGCTTCAGCACAGACCAGAAAGGAATTGAGATAAGCGTATCCCCGGTATAGTCAGGGGTTAATGGCAGTCGTCCCCGTCCCCCCAGTATACGGCCAGAACCATGGACCCGGTACTTGTGGTTCGGACTGTCTCCAACCAGCCATAATGTTGTGAGAGTGAAATTATGTCTAAGTCCAGCTTTGGTACATTAGAAGCAACTCTGAAACTTAACCTAAGCGTTTTTCGAAGCTACTTTTTGGCTAACTTCTTATAGGAAGGTCTAGGAGCTCTGAAAATGAACGTGCACGTCTTTCACTCTTCCCGAGGGACTTAGAAGAATTTTGTGATATTTTTTATTAAAATGGTGTATAAGGGTATATATATACAGTAAATATATTTTATGCAGTGTATATGAGCTGGCGATTTCTAAGTCTGTGGTTCCGAGAGGGGGTAACCAGGCTCACTAATAAAGGTCAAGCCACTTGGCTGCCAGAATGCCCTGCTTCAGCACAGACCAGAAAGGCATTGTGATAAGAGTATCCCCGGTATAGTCAGGGGTTAATGGGAGTCGTCCCCGTCCCCCCAGTATACGCCCAGAACCATGGACCCGGTACTTGTGGTTCGGACTGTCTCCAACCAGCCATAATGTTGTGAGAGTGAAATTATGTCTAAGTCCAGCTTTGGTACATTAGAAGCAACTCTGAAACTTAACCTAAGCGTTTTTCGAAGCTACTTTTTGGCTAACTTCTTATAGAAAGGTCTAGGAGCTCTGAAAATGAACGTGCGCGTCTTTCACTCTTCCCGAGGGACTTAGAAGAATTTTGTGATATTTTTTATTAAAATGGTGTATAAGGGTATATATATAAATATATTTTATGCACTGTATATTAGCTGGCGATTTCTAAGTCTGTGGTTCCGAGAGGGGGTAACCAGGCTCACTAATAAAGGTCAAGCCACTTGGTTGCCAGAATGCCCTGCTTCAGCACAGACCAGAAAGGCATTGTGATAAGCGTATCCCCGGTATAGTCAGGGGTTAATGGGAGTCGTCCCCGTCCCCCTAGTATACGCCCAGATCCATGGACCCGGTACTTGTGGTTCGGATTCTCTCCAACCAGCCATAATGTTGTGAGAGTGAAATTATGTCTAAATCAAGCTTTGGTACATTAGAAGCAACTCTGAAACTTAACCTAAGCGTTTTTCGAAGCTACTTTTTGGCTAACTTCTTATAGGAAGGTCTAGGAGCTCTGAAAATGAACGTGCGCGTCTTTCCCTCTTTTCGAGGGACTTAGAAGAATTTTGTGATATTTTTTATTAAAATGGTGTATAAGGGTATATATATAAATATATTTTATGCACTGTATATGAGCTGGCGATTTCTAAGTCTGTGGTTCCGAGAGGGGGTAACAAGGCTCACTAATAAAGGTCAAGCCACTTGGTTGCCAGAATGCCCTGCTTCAGCACAGACCAGAAAGGCATTGTGATAAGCGTATCCCCGGTATAGTCAGGGGTTAATGGGAGTGGTCCCCATCCCCCCAGTATACGCCCAGAACCATGGACCCGGTACTTGTGGTTCGGATTCTCTCCAACCAGCCATAATGTTGTGAGAGTGAAATTATGTCTAAATCAAGCTTTGGTACATTAGAAGCAACTCTGAAACTTAACCTAAGCGTTTTTCGAAGCTACTTTTTGGCTAACTTCTTATAGGAAGGTCTAGGAGCTCTGAAAATGAACGTGCGCGTCTTTCCCTCTTCCCGAGGGATTTAGAAGAATTTTGTGATATTTTTTATTAAAATGGTGTATAAGGGTATATATATAAATATATTTTATGCACTGTATATGAGCTGGCGATTTCTAAGTCTGTGGTTCCGAGAGGGGGTAACCAGGCTCACTAATAAAGGTCAAGCCACTTGGCTGCCAGAATGCCCTGCTTCAGCACAGACCAGAAAGGCATTGTGATAAGCGTATCCCCGGTATAGTCAGGGGTTAATGGGAGTCGTCCCCGTCCCCCCAGTATACGGCCAGAACCATGGACCCAGTACTTGTGGTTCGGACTCTCTCCAACCAGCCATAATGTTGTGAGAGTGAAATTATGTTAAAGTCCAGCTTTGGTACATTAGAAGCAACTCTGAAATTTAACCTAAGCGTTATTCGAAGCTACTTTTTGGCTAACTTCTTATAGAAAGGTCTAGGAGCACTGAAAATGAACGTGCGCGTCTTTTACTCTTTCCGAGGGACTTAGAAGAATTTTGTGATATTTTTTATTAAAATGGTGTATAAGGGTATATATATAAATATATTTTATGCACTGTATATGAGCTGGCGATTTCTAAGTCTGTGGTTCCGAGAGGGGGTAACCAGGCTCACTAATAAAGGTCAAGCCACTTGGTTGCCAGAATGCCCTGCTTCAGCACAGACCAGAAAGGCATTGTGATAAGCGTATCCCCGGTATAGTCAGGGGTTAATGGGAGTCGTCCCCGTCCCCCCAGTATACGCCCAGAACCATGGACCCGGTACTTGTGGTTCGGATTCTCTCCAACCAGCCATAATGTTGTGAGAGTGAAATTATGTCTAAATCAAGCTTTGGTACATTAGAAGCAACTCTGAAACTTAACCTAAGCGTTTTTCGAAGCTACTTTTTGGCTAACTTCTTATAGGAAGGTCTAGGAGCTCTGAAAATGAACGTGCGCGTCTTTCCCTCTTCCCTAGGGACTTAGAAGAATTTTGTGATATTTTTTATTAAAATGGTGTATAAGGGTATATATATAAATATATTTTATGCACTGTATATGAGCTGGCGATTTCTAAGTCTGTGGTTCCGAGAGGGGGTAACCAGGCTCACTAATAAAGGTCAAGCCACTTGGCTGCCAGAATGCCCTGCTTCAGCACAGACCAGAAAGGCATTGTGATAAGCGTATCCCCGGTATAGTCAGGGGTTTATGGGAGTCGTCCCCGTCCCCCCAGTATACGGCCAGAACCATGGACCCGGTACTTGTGGTTCGGACTCTCTCCAACCAGCCATAATGTTGTGAGAGTGAAATTATGTCTAAGTCCAGCTTTGGTACATTAGAAGCAACTCTGAAACTTAACCTAAGCGTTTTTCGAAGCTACTTTTTGGCTAACTTCTTATAGGAAGGTCTAGGAGCTCTGAAAATGAACGTGCGCGTCTTTCCCTCTTCCCGAGGGACTTAGAAGAATTTTGTGATATTTTTTATTAAAATGGTGTATAAGGGTATATATATAAATATATTTTATGCACTGTATATGAGCTGGCGATTTCTAAGTCTGTGGTTCCGAGAGGGGGTAACCAGGCTCACTAATAAAGGTCAAGCAACTTGGCTGCCAGAATGCCCTGCTTCAGCACAGACCAGAAAGGCATTGTGATAAGCGTATCCCCGGTATAGTCAGGGGTTAATGGGAGTCGTCCCCGTCCCCCCAGTATACGGCCAGAACCATGGACCCGGTACTTGTGGTTCGGACTCTCTCCAACCAGCCATAATGTTGTGAGAGTGAAATTATGTCTAAGTCCAGCTTTGGTACATTAGAAGCAACTCTGAAACTTAACCTAAGCGTTTTTCGAAGCTACTTTTTGGCTAACTTCTTATAGAAAGGACTAGGAGCTCTGAAAATGAACGTGCGCGTCTTTCACTCTTCCCGAGGGACTTAGAAGAATTTTGTGATATTTTTTATTAAAATGGTGTATAAGGGTATATATATAAATATATTTTATGCACTGTATATGAGCTGGCGATTTCTAAGTCTGTGGTTCCGAGAGGGGGTAACCAGGCTCACTAATAAAGGTCAAGCCACTTGGTTGCCAGAATGCCCTGCTTCAGCACAGACCAGAAAGGCATTGTGATAAGAGTATCCCCGGTATAGTCAGGGGTTAATGGGAGTCGTCCCCGTCCCCCCAGTATACGCCCAGAACCATGGACCCGGTACTTGTGGTTCGGACTGTCTCCAACCAGCCATAATGTTGTGAGAGTGAAATTATGTCTAAGTCCAGCTTTGGTACATTAGAAGCAACTCTGAAACTTAACCTAAGCGTTTTTCGAAGCTACTTTTTGGCTAACTTCTTATAGAAAGGTCTAGGAGCTCTGAAAATGAACGTGCGCGTCTTTCACTCTTCCCGAGGGACTTAGAAGAATTTTGTGATATTTTTTATTAAAATGGTGTATAAGGGTATATATATAAATTTATTTTATGCACTGTATATGAGCTGGCGATTTCTAAGTCTGTGGTTCCGAGAGGGGGTAACCAGGCTCACTAATAAAGGTCAAGCCACTTGGTTGCCAGAATGCCCTGCTTCAGCACAGACCAGAAAGGCATTGTGATAAGCGTATCCCCGGTATAGTCAGGGGTTAATGGGAGTCGTCCCCGTCCCCCCAGTATACGCCCAGAACCATGGACCCGGTACTTGTGGTTCGGATTCTCTCCAACCAGCCATAATGTTGTGAGAGTGAAATTATGTCTAAATCAAGCTTTGGTACATTAGAAGCAACTCTGAAACTTAACCTAAGCGTTTTTCAAAGCTACTTTTTGGCTAACTTCTTATAGGAAGGTCTAGGAGCTCTGAAAATGAACATGCGCGTCTTTCCCTCTTCCCGAGGGACTTAGAAGAATTTTGTGATATTTTTTATTAAAATGGTGTATAAGGGTATATATATAAATATATTTTATGCACTGTATATGAGCTGGCGATTTCTAAGTCTGTGGTTCCGAGAGGGGGTAACCAGGCTCACTAATAAAGGTCAAGCCACTTGGCTGCCAGAATGCCCTGCTTCAGCACAGACCAGAAAGGCATTGTGATAAGCGTATCCCCGGTATAGTCAGGGGTTTATGGGAGTCGTCCCCGTCCCCCCAGTATACGGCCAGAACCATGGACCCGGTACTTGTGGTTCGGATTCTCTCCAACCAGCCATAATGTTGTGAGAGTGAAATTATGTCTAAGTCCAGCTTTGGTACATTAGAAGCAACTCTGAAACTTAACCTAAGCGTTTTTCGAAGCTACTTTTTGGCTAACTTCTTATAGAAAGGTCTAGGAGCTCTGAAAATGAACGTGCGCGTCTTTCACTCTTCCCGAGGGACTTAGAAGAATTTTGTGATATTTTTTATTAAAATGGTGTATAAGGGTATATATATAAATTTACTTTATGCACTGTATATGAGCTGGCGATTTCTAAGTCTGTGGTTCCGAGAGGGGGTAACCAGGCTCACTAATAAAGGTCAAGCCACTTGGTTGCCAGAATGCCCTGCTTCAGCACAGACCAGAAAGGCATTGTGATAAGCGTATCCCCGGTATAGTCAGGGGTTAATGGGAGTCGTCCCCGTCCCCCCAGTATACGCCCAGAACCATGGACCCGGTACTTGTGGTTCGGATTCTCTCCAACCAGCCATAATGTTGTGAGAGTGAAATTATGTCTAAGTCCAGCTTTGGTACATTAGAAGCAACTCTGAAACTTAACCTAAGCGTTTTTCGAAGCTACTTTTTGGCTAACTTCTTATAGGAAGGTCTAGGAGCTCTGAAAATGAACGTGCGCGTCTTTCCCTCTTCCCGAGGGACTTAGAAGAATTTTGTGATATTTTTTATTAAAATGGTGTATAAGGGTATATATATAAATATATTTTATGCACTGTATATGAGCTGGCGATTTCTAAGTCTGTGGTTCCGAGAGGGGGTAACCAGGCTCACTAATAAAGGTCAAGCAACTTGGCTGCCAGAATGCCCTGCTTCAGCACAGACCAGAAAGGCATTGTGATAAGCGTATCCCCGGTATAGTCAGGGGTTAATGGGAGTCGTCCCCGTCCCCCCAGTATACGGCCAGAACCATGGACCCGGTACTTGTGGTTCGGACTCTCTCCAACCAGCCATAATGTTGTGAGAGTGAAATTATGTCTAAGTCCAGCTTTGGTACATTAGAAGCAACTCTGAAACTTAACCTAAGCGTTTTTCGAAGCTACTTTTTGGCTAACTTCTTATAGAAAGGACTAGGAGCTCTGAAAATGAACGTGCGCGTCTTTCACTCTTCCCGAGGGACTTAGAAGAATTTTGTGATATTTTTTATTAAAATGGTGTATAAGGGTATATATATAAATATATTTTATGCACTGTATATGAGCTGGCGATTTCTAAGTCTGTGGTTCCGAGAGGGGGTAACCAGGCTCACTAATAAAGGTCAAGCCACTTGGTTGCCAGAATGCCCTGCTTCAGCACAGACCAGAAAGGCATTGTGATAAGAGTATCCCCGGTATAGTCAGGGGTTAATGGGAGTCGTCCCCGTCCCCCCAGTATACGCCCAGAACCATGGACCCGGTACTTGTGGTTCGGACTGTCTCCAACCAGCCATAATGTTGTGAGAGTGAAATTATGTCTAAGTCCAGCTTTGGTACATTAGAAGCAACTCTGAAACTTAACCTAAGCGTTTTTCGAAGCTACTTTTTGGCTAACTTCTTATAGAAAGGTCTAGGAGCTCTGAAAATGAACGTGCGCGTCTTTCACTCTTCCCGAGGGACTTAGAAGAATTTTGTGATATTTTTTATTAAAATGGTGTATAAGGGTATATATATAAATTTATTTTATGCACTGTATATGAGCTGGCGATTTCTAAGTCTGTGGTTCCGAGAGGGGGTAACCAGGCTCACTAATAAAGGTCAAGCCACTTGGTTGCCAGAATGCCCTGCTTCAGCACAGACCAGAAAGGCATTGTGATAAGCGTATCCCCGGTATAGTCAGGGGTTAATGGGAGTCGTCCCCGTCCCCCCAGTATACGCCCAGAACCATGGACCCGGTACTTGTGGTTCGGATTCTCTCCAACCAGCCATAATGTTGTGAGAGTGAAATTATGTCTAAATCAAGCTTTGGTACATTAGAAGCAACTCTGAAACTTAACCTAAGCGTTTTTCAAAGCTACTTTTTGGCTAACTTCTTATAGGAAGGTCTAGGAGCTCTGAAAATGAACATGCGCGTCTTTCCCTCTTCCCGAGGGACTTAGAAGAATTTTGTGATATTTTTTATTAAAATGGTGTATAAGGGTATATATATAAATATATTTTATGCACTGTATATGAGCTGGCGATTTCTAAGTCTGTGGTTCCGAGAGGGGGTAACCAGGCTCACTAATAAAGGTCAAGCCACTTGGCTGCCAGAATGCCCTGCTTCAGCACAGACCAGAAAGGCATTGTGATAAGCGTATCCCCGGTATAGTCAGGGGTTTATGGGAGTCGTCCCCGTCCCCCCAGTATACGGCCAGAACCATGGACCCGGTACTTGTGGTTCGGATTCTCTCCAACCAGCCATAATGTTGTGAGAGTGAAATTATGTCTAAGTCCAGCTTTGGTACATTAGAAGCAACTCTGAAACTTAACCTAAGCGTTTTTCGAAGCTACTTTTTGGCTAACTTCTTATAGAAAGGTCTAGGAGCTCTGAAAATGAACGTGCGCGTCTTTCACTCTTCCCGAGGGACTTAGAAGAATTTTGTGATATTTTTTATTAAAATGGTGTATAAGGGTATATATATAAATTTACTTTATGCACTGTATATGAGCTGGCGATTTCTAAGTCTGTGGTTCCGAGAGGGGGTAACCAGGCTCACTAATAAAGGTCAAGCCACTTGGTTGCCAGAATGCCCTGCTTCAGCACAGACCAGAAAGGCATTGTGATAAGCGTATCCCCGGTATAGTCAGGGGTTAATGGGAGTCGTCCCCGTCCCCCCAGTATACGCCCAGAACCATGGACCCGGTACTTGTGGTTCGGATTCTCTCCAACCAGCCATAATGTTGTGAGAGTGAAATTATGTCTAAATCAAGCTTTGGTACATTAGAAGCAACTCTGAAACTTAACCTAAGCGTTTTTCGAAGCTACTTTTTGGCTAACTTCTTATAGGAAGGTCTAGGAGCTCTGAAAATGAACGTGCGCGTCTTTCCCTCTTCCCGAGGGACTTAGAAGAATTTTGTGATATTTTTTATTAAAATGGTGTATAAGGGTATATATATAAATATATTTTATGCACTGTATATGAGCTGGCGATTTCTAAGTCTGTGGTTCCGAGAGGGGGTAACCAGGCTCACTAATAAAGGTCAAGCCACTTGGCTGCCAGAATGCCCTGCTTCAGCACAGACCAGAAAGGCATTGTGATAAGCGTATCCCCGGTATAGTCAGGGGTTTATGGGAGTCGTCCCCGTCCCCCCAGTATACGGCCAGAACCATGGACCCGGTACTTGTGGTTCGGACTGTCTCCAACCAGCCATAATGTTGTGAGAGTGAAATTATGTCTAAGTCCAGCTTTGGTACATTAGAAGCAACTCTGAAACTTAACCTAAGCGTTTTTCGAAGCTACTTTTTGGCTAACTTCTTATAGAAAGGTCTAGGAGCTCTGAAAATGAACGTGCGCGTCTTTCCCTCTTTTCGAGGGACTTAGAAGAATTTTGTGATATTTTTTATTAAAATGGTGTATAAGGGTATATATATAAATATATTTTATGCACTGTATATGAGCTGGCGATTTCTAAGTCTGTGGTTCCGAGAGGGGGTAACAAGGCTCACTAATAAAGGTCAAGCCACTTGGTTGCCAGAATGCCCTGCTTCAGCAAAGACCAGAAAGGCATTGTGATAAGCGTATCCCCGGTATAGTCAGGGGTTAATGGGAGTGGTCCCCGTCCCCCCAGTATACGCCCAGAACCATGGACCCGGTACTTGTGGTTCGGATTCTCTCCAACCAGCCATAATGTTGTGAGAGTGAAATTATGTCTAAATCAAGCTTTGGTACATTAGAAGCAACTCTGAAACTTAACCTAAGCGTTTTTCGAAGCTACTTTTTGGCTAACGTCTTATAGGAAGGTCTAGGAGCTCTGAAAATGAACGTGCGCGTCTTTCCCTCTTCCCGAGGGACTTAGAAGAATTTTGTGATATTTTTTATTAAAATGGTGTATAAGGGTATATATATAAATATATTTTATGCACTGTATATGAGCTGGCGATTTCTAAGTCTGTGGTTCCGAGAGGGGGTAACCAGGCTCACTAATAAAGGTCAAGCAACTTGGCTGCCAGAATGCCCTGCTTCAGCACAGACCAGAAAGGCATTGTGATAAGCGTATCCCCGGTATAGTCAGGGGTTTATGGGAGTCGTCCCCGTCCCCCCAGTATACGGCCAGAACCATGGACCCGGTACTTGTGGTTCGGACTCTCTCCAACCAGCCATAATGTTGTGAGAGTGAAATTATGTCTAAGTCCAGCTTTGGTACATTAGAAGCAACTCTGAAACTTAACCTAAGCGTTTTTCGAAGCTACTTTTTGGCTAACTTCTTATAGGAAGGTCTAGGAGCTCTGAAAATGAACGTGCGCGTCTTTCCCTCTTCCCGAGGGACTTAGAAGAATTTTGTGATATTTTTTATTAAAATGGTGTATAAGGGTATATATATAAATATATTTTATGCACTGTATATGAGCTGGCGATTTCTAAGTCTGTGGTTCCGAGAGGGGGTAACCAGGCTCACTAATAAAGGTCAAGCAACTTGGCTGCCAGAATGCCCTGCTTCAGCACAGACCAGAAAGGCATTGTGATAAGCGTATCCCCGGTATAGTCAGGGGTTAATGGGAGTCGTCCCCGTCCCCCCAGTATACGGCCAGAACCATGGACCCGGTACTTGTGGTTCGGACTCTCTCCAACCAGCCATAATGTTGTGAGAGTGAAATTATGTCTAAGTCCAGCTTTGGTACATTAGAAGCAACTCTGAAACTTAACCTAAGCGTTTTTCGAAGCTACTTTTTGGCTAACTTCTTATAGAAAGGACTAGGAGCTCTGAAAATGAACGTGCGCGTCTTTCACTCTTCCCGAGGGACTTAGAAGAATTTTGTGATATTTTTTATTAAAATGGTGTATAAGGGTATATATATAAATATATTTTATGCACTGTATATGAGCTGGCGATTTCTAAGTCTGTGGTTCCGAGAGGGGGTAACCAGGCTCACTAATAAAGGTCAAGCCACTTGGTTGCCAGAATGCCCTGCTTCAGCACAGACCAGAAAGGCATTGTGATAAGAGTATCCCCGGTATAGTCAGGGGTTAATGGGAGTCGTCCCCGTCCCCCCAGTATACGCCCAGAACCATGGACCCGGTACTTGTGGTTCGGACTGTCTCCAACCAGCCATAATGTTGTGAGAGTGAAATTATGTCTAAGTCCAGCTTTGGTACATTAGAAGCAACTCTGAAACTTAACCTAAGCGTTTTTCGAAGCTACTTTTTGGCTAACTTCTTATAGAAAGGTCTAGGAGCTCTGAAAATGAACGTGCGCGTCTTTCACTCTTCCCGAGGGACTTAGAAGAATTTTGTGATATTTTTTATTAAAATGGTGTATAAGGGTATATATATAAATTTATTTTATGCACTGTATATGAGCTGGCGATTTCTAAGTCTGTGGTTCCGAGAGGGGGTAACCAGGCTCACTAATAAAGGTCAAGCCACTTGGTTGCCAGAATGCCCTGCTTCAGCACAGACCAGAAAGGCATTGTGATAAGCGTATCCCCGGTATAGTCAGGGGTTAATGGGAGTCGTCCCCGTCCCCCCAGTATACGCCCAGAACCATGGACCCGGTACTTGTGGTTCGGATTCTCTCCAACCAGCCATAATGTTGTGAGAGTGAAATTATGTCTAAATCAAGCTTTGGTACATTAGAAGCAACTCTGAAACTTAACCTAAGCGTTTTTCAAAGCTACTTTTTGGCTAGCTTCTTATAGGAAGGTCTAGGAGCTCTGAAAATGAACGTGCGCGTCTTTCCCTCTTCCCGAGGGACTTAGAAGAATTTTGTGATATTTTTTATTAAAATGGTGTATAAGGGTATATATATAAATATATTTTATGCACTGTATATGAGCTGGCGATTTCTAAGTCTGTGGTTCCGAGAGGGGGTAACCAGGCTCACTAATAAAGGTCAAGCCACTTGGCTGCCAGAATGCCCTGCTTCAGCACAGACCAGAAAGGCATTGTGATAAGCGTATCCCCGGTATAGTCAGGGGTTTATGGGAGTCGTCCCCGTCCCCCCAGTATACGCCCAGAACCATGGACCCGGTACTTGTGGTTCGGACTGTCTCCAACCAGCCATAATGTTGTGAGAGTGAAATTATGTCTAAGTCCAGCTTTGGTACATTAGAAGCAACTCTGAAACTTAACCTAAGCGTTTTTCGAAGCTACTTTTTGGCTAACTTCTTATAGAAAGGTCTAGGAGCTCTGAAAATGAACGTGCGCGTCTTTCACTCTTCCCGAGGGACTTAGAAGAATTTTGTGATATTTTTTATTAAAATGGTGTATAAGGGTATATATATAAATTTATTTTATGCACTGTATATGAGCTGGCGATTTCTAAGTCTGTGGTTCCGAGAGGGGGTAACCAGGCTCACTAATAAAGGTCAAGCCA
The DNA here is from genome assembly GCF_040206685.1 of Ascaphus truei. Lineage (NCBI taxonomy): Eukaryota > Metazoa > Chordata > Amphibia > Anura > Ascaphidae > Ascaphus > Ascaphus truei. The sequence continues at coordinate 172,473,554 of NC_134485.1, read as the reverse complement.
CTTGGTTGCCAGAATGCCCTGCTTCAGCACAGACCAGAAAGGCATTGTGATAAGCGTATCCCCGGTATAGTCAGGGGTTAATGGGAGTCGTCCCCGTCCCCCCAGTATACGCCCAGAACCATGGACCCGGTACTTGTGGTTCGGATTCTCTCCAACCAGCCATAATGTTGTGAGAGTGAAATTATGTCTAAATCAAGCTTTGGTACATTAGAAGCAACTCTGAAACTTAACCTAAGCGTTTTTCAAAGCTACTTTTTGGCTAGCTTCTTATAGGAAGGTCTAGGAGCTCTGAAAATGAACGTGCGCGTCTTTCCCTCTTCCCGAGGGACTTAGAAGAATTTTGTGATATTTTTTATTAAAATGGTGTATAAGGGTATATATATAAATATATTTTATGCACTGTATATGAGCTGGCGATTTCTAAGTCTGTGGTTCCGAGAGGGGGTAACCAGGCTCACTAATAAAGGTCAAGCCACTTGGCTGCCAGAATGCCCTGCTTCAGCACAGACCAGAAAGGCATTGTGATAAGCGTATCCCCGGTATAGTCAGGGGTTTATGGGAGTCGTCCCCGTCCCCCCAGTATACGGCCAGAACCATGGACCCGGTACTTGTGGTTCGGATTCTCTCCAACCAGCCATAATGTTGTGAGAGTGAAATTATGTCTAAATCAAGCTTTGGTACATTAGAAGCAACTCTGAAACTTAACCTAAGCGTTTTTCGAAGCTACTTTTTGGCTAACTTCTTATAGGAAGGTCTAGGAGCTCTGAAAATGAACGTGCGCGTCTTTCCCTCTTCCCGAGGGACTTAGAAGAATTTTGTGATATTTTTTATTAAAATGGTGTATAAGGGTATATATATAAATATATTTTATGCACTGTATATGAGCTGGCGATTTCTAAGTCTGTGGTTCCGAGAGGGGGTAACCAGGCTCACTAATAAAGGTCAAGCCACTTGGCTGCCAGAATGCCCTGCTTCAGCACAGACCAGAAAGGCATTGTGATAAGCGTATCCCCGGTATAGTCAGGGGTTTATGGGAGTCGTCCCCGTCCCCCCAGTATACGGCCAGAACCATGGACCCGGTACTTGTGGTTCGGACTGTCTCCAACCAGCCATAATGTTGTGAGAGTGAAATTATGTCTAAGTCCAGCTTTGGTACATTAGAAGCAACTCTGAAACTTAACCTAAGCGTTTTTCGAAGCTACTTTTTGGCTAACTTCTTATAGAAAGGTCTAGGAGCTCTGAAAATGAACGTGCGCGTCTTTCCCTCTTCCCGAGGGACTTAGAAGAATTTTGTGATATTTTTTATTAAAATGGTGTATAAGGGTATACAGTATATATAAATATATTTTATGCACTGTATATGAGCTGGCGATTTCTAAGTCTGTGGTTCCGAGAGGGGGTAACCAGGCTCACTAATAAAGGTCAAGCCACTTGGCTGCCAGAATGCCCTGCTTCAGCACAGACCAGAAAGGCATTGTGATAAGCGTATCCCCGGTATAGTCAGGGGTTTATGGGAGTCGTCCCCTTCCCCCAGTATACGGCCAGAACCATGGACCCGGTACTTGTAGTTCGGATTCTCTCCAACCAGCCATAATGTTGTGAGAGTGAAATTATGTCTAAGTCCAGCTTTGGTACATTAGAAGCAACTCTGAAACTTAACCTAAGCGTTTTTCGAAGCTACTTTTTGGCTAACTTCTTATAGGAAGGTCTAGGAGCTCTGAAAATGAACGTGCGCGTCTTTCACTCTTCGCGAGGGACTTAGAAGAATTTTGTGATATTTTTTATTAAAATGGTGTATAAGGGTATATATATAAATATATTTTATGCACTGTATATGAGCTGGCGATTTCTAAGTCTGTGGTTCCGAGAGGGGGTAACCAGGCTCACTAATAAAGGTCAAGCCACTTGGCTGCCAGAATGCCCTGCTTCAGCACAGACCAGAAAGGCATTGTGATAAGCGTATCCCCGGTATAGTCAGGGGTTTATGGGAGTCGTCCCCGTCCCCCCAGTATACGGCCAGAACCATGGACCCGGTACTTGTGGTTCGGACTGTCTCCAACCAGCCATAATGTTGTGAGAGTGAAATTATGTCTAAGTCCAGCTTTGGTACATTAGAAGCAACTCTGAAACTTAACCTAAGCGTTTTTCGAAGCTACTTTTTGGCTAACTTCTTATAGAAAGGTCTAGGAGCTCTGAAAATGAACGTGCGCGTCTTTCCCTCTTCCCGAGGGACTTAGAAGAATTTTGTGATATTTTTTATTAAAATGGTGTATAAGGGTATACAGTATATATAAATATATTTTATGCACTGTATATGAGCTGGCGATTTCTAAGTCTGTGGTTCCGAGAGGGGGTAACCAGGCTCACTAATAAAGGTCAAGCCACTTGGCTGCCAGAATGCCCTGCTTCAGCACAGACCAGAAAGGCATTGTGATAAGCGTATCCCCGGTATAGTCAGGGGTTTATGGGAGTCGTCCCCTTCCCCCAGTATACGGCCAGAACCATGGACCCGGTACTTGTAGTTCGGATTCTCTCCAACCAGCCATAATGTTGTGAGAGTGAAATTATGTCTAAGTCCAGCTTTGGTACATTAGAAGCAACTCTGAAACTTAACCTAAGCGTTTTTCGAAGCTACTTTTTGGCTAACTTCTTATAGGAAGGTCTAGGAGCTCTGAAAATGAACGTGCGCGTCTTTCACTCTTCCCGAGGGACTTAGAAGAATTTTGTGATATTTTTTATTAAAATGGTGTATAAGGGTATATATACAGTATAAATATATTTTATGCACTGTATATGAGCTGGCGATTTCTAAGTCTGTGGTTCCGAGAGGGGGTAACCAGGCTCACTAATAAAGGTCAAGCCACTTGGCTGCCAAAATGCCCTGCTTCAGCACAGACCAGAAAGAAATTGTGATAAGCGTATCCCCGGTATAGTCAGGGGTTAATGGCAGTCGTCCCCGTCCCCCCAGTATACGCCCAGAACCATGGACCCGGTACTTGTGGTTCGAACTCTCTCCAACCAGCCATAATGTTGTGAGAGTGAAATTATGTCTAAGTCCAGCTTTGGTACATTAGAAGCGACTCTGAAACTTAACCTAAGCATTTTTCGAAGCTACTTTTTGGCTAACTTCTTATAGGAAGGTCTAGGAGCTCTGAAAATGAACGTGCGCGTTTTACACTCTTCCCGAGGGACTTAGAAGAATTTTGTGATATTTTTTATTAAAATGGTGTATAAGGGTATATATATAAATATATTTTATGCACTGTATATGAGCTGGCGATTTCTAAGTCTGTGGTTCCGAGAGGGGGTAACCAGGCTCCCTAATAAAGGTCAAGCCACTTGGCTGCCAGAATGCCCTGCTTCAGCACAGACCAGAAAGGAATTGTGATAAGCGTATCCCCGGTATAGTCAGGGGTTAATGGCAGTCGTCCCCGTCCCCCCAGTATACGCCCAGAACCATGGACCCGGTACTTGTGGTTCGAACTCTAACCAACCAGCCATAATGTTGTGAGAGTGAAATTATGTCTAAGTCCAGCTTTGGTACATTAGAAGCGACTCTGAAACTTAACCTAAGCGTTTTTCGAAGCTACTTTTTGGCTAACTTCTTATAGGAAGGTCTAGGAGCTCTGAAAATGAACGTGCGCGTCTTTCACTCTTCCCGATGGACTTAGAAGAATTTTGTGATATTTTTTATTAAAATGGTGTATAAGGGTATATATATATATAAATATATTTTATGCACTATATATGAGCTGGCGATTTCTAAGTCTGTGGTTCCGAGAGGGGGTAACCAGGCTCACTAATAAAGGTCAAGCCACTTGGCTGCCAGAATGCCCTGCTTCAGCACAGACCAGAAAGGCATTGTGATAAGCATATCCCCGGTATAGTCAGGGGTTAATGGGACTCGTCCCCGTCCCCCCAGTATACGCCCAGAACCATGGACCCGGTACTTGTGGTTCGGACTCTCTCCAACCAGCCATAATGTTGTGAGAGTGAAATTATGTCTAAGTCCAGCTTTGGTACATTAGAAGCAACTCTGAAACTTAACCTAAGCGTTTTTCGAAGCTACTTTTTGGCTAACTTCTTATAGGAAGGTTTAGGAGCTCTAAAAATGAACGTGCGCGTCTTTCACTCTTCCCGAGGAACTTAGAAGAATTTTGTGATATTTTTTATTAAAATGGTGTATAAGGGTATATATATAAATATATTTTATGCACTGTATATGAGCTGGCGATTTCTAAGTCTGTGGTTCCGAGAGGGGGTAACCAGGCTCAATAATAAAGGTCAAGCCACTTGGCTGCCAGAATGCCCTGCTTCAGCACAGACCAGAAAGGCATTGTGATAAGCGTATCCCCGGTATAGTCAGGGGTTAATGGGAGTCTTCCCCGTCCCCCCAGTAAACGCCCAGAACCATGGACCCGGTACTTGTGGTTCGGACTGTCTCCAACCAGCCATAATGTTGTGAGAGTGAAATTATGTCTAAGTCCAGCTTTGGTACATTAGAAGCAACTCTGAAACTTAACCTAAGCGTTTTTCGAAGCTACTTTTTGGCTAACTTCTTATAGGAAAGTCTAGGAGCTCTGAAAATGAATGTGCGCATCTTTCACTCTTCCCGAGGGACTTAGAAGAATTTTGTGATATTTTTTATTAAAATGGTGTATAAGGGTATACATATAAATATATTTTATGCACTGTATATGAGCTAGCGATTTCTAAGTCTGTGGTTCCGAGAGGGGGTAACCAGGCTCACTAATAAAGGTCAAGCCACTTGGCTGCCAGAATGCCCTGCTTCAGCACAGACCAGAAAGGCATTGTGATAAGCGTATCCCCGGTATAGTCAGGGGTTTATGAGAGTCGTCCCCGTCCCCCCAGTATACGGCCAGAACCATGGACCCGGTAATTGTGGTTCGGACGGTCTCCAACCAGCGATAATGTTGTGAGAGTGAAATTATGTCTAAGTCCAGCTTTGGTACATTAGAAGCAACTCTGAAACTTAACCTAAGCGTTTTTCGAAGCTACTTTTTGGCTAACTTCTTATAGGAAGGTCTAGGAGCTCTAAAAATGAACGTGCGCGTCTTTCACTCTTCCCGAGGGACTTAGAAGAATTTTGTGATATTTTTTATTAAAATGGTGTATAAGGGTATATATATAAATATATTTTATGCACTGTATATGAGCTGGCGATTTCTAAGTCTGTGGTTCCGAGAGGGGGTAACGAGGCTCACTAATAAAGGTCAAGCCACTTGGCTGCCAGAATGCCCTGCCTCAGCACAGACCAGAAAGGCATTGTGATAAGCGTATCCCCGGTATAGTCAGGGGTTAATGGGAGTCGTCCCCGTCCCCCCAGTATACGCCCAGAACCATGGACCCGGTACTTGTGGTTCGGACTGTCTCCAACCAGCCATAATGTTGTGAGAGTGAAATTATGTCTAAGTCCAGCTTTGGTACATTAGAAGCAACTCTGAAACTTAACCTAAGCGTTTTTCGAAGCTACTTTTTGGCTAACTTCTTATAGGAAGGTCTAGGAGCTCTAAAAATGAACGTGCGCGTCTTTCACTCTTCCCGAGGGACTTAGAAGAATGTTGTGATATTTTTTATTAAAATGGTGTATAAGGGTATATATATAAATATATTTTATGCACTGTATATGAGCTGGCGATTTCTAAGTCTGTGGTTCCGAGAGGGGGTAACCAGGCTCACTAATAAAGGTCAAGCCACTTGGCTGCCAGAATGCCCTGCTTCAGCACAGACCAGAAAGGAATTGTGATAAGCGTATCCCCGGTATAGTCAGGGGTTAATGGCAGTCGTCCCCGTCCCCCCAGTATACGTCCAGAACCATGGACCCGGTACTTGTGGTTCGAACTCTCTCCAACCAGCCATAATGTTGTGAGAGTGAAATTATGTCTAAGTCCAGCTTTGGTACATTAGAAGCGACTCTGAAACTTAACCTAAGCGTTTTTCGAAGCTACTTTTTGGCTAACTTCTTATAGGAAGGTCTAGGAGCTCTGAAAATGAACGTGCGCGTCTTTCACTCTTCCCGATGGACTTAGAAGAATTTTGTGATATTTTTTATTAAAATGGTGTATAAGGGTATATATATATAAATATATTTTATGCACTATATATGAGCTGGCGATTTCTAAGTCTGTGGTTCCGAGAGGGGGTAACCAGGCTCACTAATAAAGGTCAAGCCACTTGGCTGCCAGAATGCCCTGCTTCAGCACAGACCAGAAAGGCATTGTGATAAGCATATCCCCGGTATAGTCAGGGGTTAATGGGACTCGTCCCCGTCCCCCCAGTATACGCCCAGAACCATGGACCCGGTACTTGTGGTTCGGACTCTCTCCAACCAGCCATAATGTTGTGAGAGTGAAATTATGTCTAAGTCCAGCTTTGGTACATTAGAAGCAACTCTGAAACTTAACCTAAGCGTTTTTCGAAGCTACTTTTTGGCTAACTTCTTATAGGAAGGTTTAGGAGCTCTAAAAATGAACGTGCGCGTCTTTCACTCTTCCCGAGGAACTTAGAAGAATTTTGTGATATTTTTTATTAAAATGGTGTATAAGGGTATATATATAAATATATTTTATGCACTGTATATGAGCTGGCGATTTCTAAGTCTGTGGTTCCGAGAGGGGGTAACCAGGCTCACTAATAAAGGTCAAGCCACTTGGCTGCCAGAATGCCCTGCTTCAGCACAGACCAGAAAGGCATTGTGATAAGCGTATCCCCGGTATAGTCAGGGGTTAATGGGATTCATCCCCGTCCCCCCAGTATACGCCCAGAACCATGGACCCGGTACTTGTGGTTCGGACTCTCTCCAACCAGCCATAATGTTGTGAGAGTGAAATTATGTCTAAGTCCAGCTTTGGTACATTAGAAGCAACTCTGAAACTTAACCTAAGCGTTTTTCGAAGCTACTTTTTGGCTAACTTCTTATAGGAAGGTCTAGGAGCTCTAAAAATGAACGTGCGCGTCTTTCACTCTTCCCGAGGGACTTAGAAGAATTTTGTGATATTTTTTATTAAAATGGTGTATAAGGGTATATATATAAATATATTTTATGCACTGTATATGAGCTGGCGATTTCTAAGTCTGTGGTTCCGAGAGGGGGTAACCAGGATCACTAATAAAGGTCAAGCCACTTGGCTGCCAGAATGCCCTGCCTCAGCACAGACCAGAAAGGCATTGTGATAAGCGTATCCCCGGTATAGTCAGGGGTTAATGGGAGTCGTCCCCGTCCCCCCAGTATACGCCCAGAACCATGGACCCGGTACTTGTGGTTCGGACTGTCTCCAACCAGCCATAATGTTGTGAGAGTGAAATTATGTCTAAGTCCAGCTTTGGTACATTAGAAGCAACTCTGAAACTTAACCTAAGAGTTTTTCGAAGCTACTTTTTGGCTAACTTCTTATAGGAAGGTCTAGGAGCTCTAAAAATGAACGTGCGCGTCTTTCACTCTTCCCGAGGGACTTAGAAGAATTTTGTGATATTTTTTATTAAAATGGTGTATAAGGGTATATATATAAATATATTTTATGCACTGTATATGAGCTGGCGATTTCTAAGTCTGTGGTTCCGAGAGGGGGTAACCAGGCTCACTAATAAAGATCAAGCCACTTGGCTGCCAGAATGCCCTGCCTCAGCACAGACCAGAAAGGCATTGTGATAAGCGTATCCCCGGTATAGTCAGGGGTTAATGGGAGTCGTCCCCGTCCCCCCAGTATACGCCCAGAACCATGGACCCGGTACTTGTGGTTCGGACTGTCTCCAACCAGCCATAATGTTGTGAGAGTGAAATTATGTCTAAGTCCAGCTTTGGTACATTAGAAGCAACTCTGAAACTTAACCTAAGAGTTTTTCGAAGCTACTTTTTGGCTAACTTCTTATAGGAAGGTCTAGGAGCTCTAAAAATGAACGTGCGCGTCTTTCACTCTTCCCGAGGGACTTAGAAGAATTTTGTGATATTTTTTATTAAAATGGTGTATAAGGGTATATATATAAATATATTTTATGCACTGTATATGAGCTGGCGATTTCTAAGTCTGTGGTTCCGAGAGGGGGTAACCAGGCTCACTAATAAAGGTCAAGCCACTTGGTTGCCAGAATGCCCTGCTTCAGCACAGACCAGAAAGGAATTGTGATAAGCGTATCCCCGGTATAGTCAGGGGTTAATGGCAGTCGTCCCCGTCCCCCCAGTATACGCCCAGAACCATGGACCCGGTACTTGTGGTTCGAACTCTCTCCAACCAGCCATAATGTTGTGAGAGTGAAATTATGTCTAAGTCCAGCTTTGGTACATTAGAAGCGACTCTGAAACTTAACCTAAGCGTTTTTCGAAGCTACTTTTTGGCTAACTTCTTATAGGAAGGTCTAGGAGCTCTAAAAATGAACGTGCGCGTCTTTCACTCTTCCCGAGGGACTTACAAGAATTTTGTGATATTTTTTATTAAAATGGTGTATAAGGGTATATATATAAATATATTTTATGCACTGTATATGAGCTGGCGATTTCTAAGTCTGTGGTTCCGAGAGGGGGTAACCAGGCTCACTAATAAAGGTCAAGCCACTTGGCTGCCAGAATGCCCTGCTTCAGCACAGACCAGAAAGGAATTGTGATAAGCGTATCCCCGGTATAGTCAGGGTTTATTGCAGTCGTCCCCGTCCCCCCAGTATACGCCCAGAACCATGGACCCGGTACTTGTGGTTCGAACTCTCTCCAACCAGCCATAATGTTGTGAGAGTGAAATTATGTCTAAGTCCAGCTTTGGTACATTAGAAGCAACTCTGAAACTTAACCTAAGCGTTTTTCGAAGCTACTTTTTGGCTAACTTCTTATAGGAAGGTCTAGGAGCTCTAAAAATGAACGTGCGCGTCTTTCACTCTTCCCGAGGGACTTAGAAGAATTTTGTGATATTTTTTATTAAAATGGTGTATAAGGGTATATATATAAATATATTTTATGCACTGTATATGAGCTGGCGATTTCTAAGTCTGTGGTTCCGAGAGGGGGTAACCAGGCTCACTAATAAAGGTCAAGCCACTTGGCTGCCAGAATGCCCTGCTTCAGCACAGACCAGAAAGGAATTGTGATAAGCGTATCCCCGGTATAGTCAGGGGTTAATGGCAGTCGTCCCCGTCCCCCCAGTATACGCCCAGAACCATGGACCCGGTACTTGTGGTTCGAACTCTCTCCAACCAGCCATAATGTTGTGAGAGTGAAATTATGTCTAAGTCCAGCTTTGGTACATTAGAAGCAACTCTGAAACTTAACCTAAGCGTTTTTCGAAGCTACTTTTTGGCTAACTTCTTATAGGAAGGTCTAGGAGCTCTAAAAATGAACGTGCGCGTCTTTCACTCTTCCCGAGGGACTTAGAAGAATTTTGTGATATTTTTTATTAAAATGGTGTATAAGGGTATATATATAAATATATTTTATGCACTGTATATGAGCTGGCGATTTCTAAGTCTGTGGTTCCGAGAGGGGGTAACCAGGCTCACTAATAAAGGTCAAGCCACTTGGCTGCCAGAATGCCCTGCCTCAGCACAGACCAGAAAGGCATTGTGATAAGCGTATCCCCGGTATAGTCAGGGGTTAATGGGAGTCGTCCCCGTCCCCCCAGTATACGCCCAGAACCATGGACCCGGTACTTGTGGTTCGGACTGTCTCCAACCAGCCATAATGTTGTGAGAGTGAAATTATGTCTAAGTCCAGCTTTGGTACATTAGAAGCAACTCTGAAACTTAACCTAAGCGTTTTTCGAAGCTACTTTTTGGCTAACTTCTTATAGGAAGGTCTAGGAGCTCTAAAAATGAACGTGCGCGTCTTTCACTCTTCCCGAGGGACTTAGAAGAATTTTGTGATATTTTTTATTAAAATGGTGTATAAGGGTATATATATAAATATATTTTATGCACTGTATATGAGCTGGCGATTTCTAAGTCTGTGGTTCCGAGAGGGGGTAACCAGGCTCACTAATAAAGGTCAAGCCACTTGGCTGCCAGAATGCCCTGCTTCAGCACAGACCAGAAAGGAATTGTGATAAGCGTATCCCCGGTATAGTCAGGGGTTAATGGCAGTCGTCCCCGTCCCCCCAGTATACGCCCAGAACCATGGACCCGGTACTTGTGGTTCGAACTCTCTCCAACCAGCCATAATGTTGTGAGAGTGAAATTATGTCTAAGTCCAGCTTTGGTACATTAGAAGCGACTCTGAAACTTAACCTAAGCGTTTTTCGAAGCTACTTTTTGGCTAACTTCTTATAGGAAGGTCTAGGAGCTCTGAAAATGAACGTGCGCGTCTTTCACTCTTCCCGATGGACTTTGAAGAATTTTGTGATATTTTTTATTAAAATGGTGTATAAGGGTATATATATATAAATATATTTTATGCACTATATATGAGCTGGCGATTTCTAAGTCTGTGGTTCCGAGAGGGGGTAACCAGGCTCACTAATAAAGGTCAAGCCACTTGGCTGCCAGAATGCCCTGCTTCAGCACAGACCAGAAAGGCATTGTGATAAGCATATCCCCGGTATAGTCAGGGGTTAATGGGACTCGTCCCCGTCCCCCCAGTATACGCCCAGAACCATGGACCCGGTACTTGTGGTTCGGACTCTCTCCAACCAGCCATAATGTTGTGAGAGTGAAATTATGTCTAAGTCCAGCTTTGGTACATTAGAAGCAACTCTGAAACTTAACCTAAGCGTTTTTCGAAGCTACTTTTTGGCTAACTTCTTATAGGAAGGTTTAGGAGCTCTGAAAATGAACGTGCGCGTCTTTCACTCTTCCCGAGGGACTTAGAAGAATTTTGTGATATTTTTTATTAAAATGGTGTATAAGGGTATATATATAAATATATTTTATGCACTGTATATGAGCTGGCGATTTCTAAGTCTGTGGTTCCGAGAGGGGGTAACCAGGCTCACTAATAAAGGTCAAGCCACTTGGCTGCCAGAATGCCCTGCCTCAGCACAGACCAGAAAGGCATTGTGATAAGCGTATCCCCGGTATAGTCAGGGGTTAATGGGAGTCGTCCCCGTCCCCCCAGTATACGCCCAGAACCATGGACCCGGTACTTGTGGTTCGGACTGTCTCCAACCAGCCATAATGTTGTGAGAGTGAAATTATGTCTAAGTCCAGCTTTGGTACATTAGAAGCAACTCTGAAACTTAACCTAAGCGTTTTTCGAAGCTACTTTTTGGCTAACTTCTTATAGGAAGGTCTAGGAGCTCTGAAAATGAACGTGCGCGTCTTTCACTCTTCCCGAGGAACTTAGAAGAATTTTGTGATATTTTTTATTAAAATGGTGTATAAGGGTATATATATAAATATATTTTATGCATTGTATATGAGCTGGCGATTTCTAAGTCTGTGGTTCCGAGAGGGGGTAACCAGGCTCACTAATAAAGGTCAAGCCACTTGGCTGCCAGAATGCCCTGCTTCAGCACAGACCAGAAAGGCATTGTGATAAGCATATCCCCGGTATAGTCAGGGGTTAATGGGAGTCGTCCCCGTCCCCCCAGTATACGCCCAGAACCATGGACCCGGTACTTGTGGTTCGGACTGTCTCCAACCAGCCATAATGTTGTGAGAGTGAAATTATGTCTAAGTCCAGCTTTGGTACATTAGAAGCAACTCTGAAACTTAACCTAAGCGTTTTTCGAAGCTACTTTTTGGCTAACTTCTTATAGGAAGGTTTAGGAGCTCTGAAAATGAACGTGCGCGTCTTTCACTCTTCCCGAGGGACTTAGAAGAATTTTGTGATATTTTTTATTAAAATGGTGTATAAGGGTATATATATAAATATATTTTATGCACTGTATATGAGCTGGCGATTTCTAAGTCTGTGGTTCCGAGAGGGGGTAACCAGGCTCACTAATAAAGGTCAAGCCACTTGGCTGCCAGAATGCCCTGCTTCAGCACAGACCAGAAAGGCATTGTGATAAGCGTATCCCCGGTATAGTCAGGGGTTAATGGGACTCATCCCCGTCCCCCCAGTATACGCCCAGAACCATGGACCCGGTACTTGTGGTTCGGACTCTCTCCAACCAGCCATAATGTTGTCAGAGTGAAATTATGTCTAAGTCCAGCTTTGGTACATTAGAAGCAACTCTGAAACTTAACCTAAGCATTTTTCGAAGCTACTTTTTGGCTAACTTCTTATAGGAAGGTCTAGGAGCTCTAAAAATGAACATGCGCGTCTTTCACTCTTCCCGAGGGACTTAGAAGAATTTTGTGATATTTTTTATTAAAATGGTGTATAAGGGTATATATATAAATATATTTTATGCACTGTATATGAGCTGGCGATTTCTAAGTCTGTGGTTCCGAGAGGGGGTAACCAGGCTCACTAATAAAGGTCAAGCCACTTGGCTGCCAGAATGCCCTGCCTCAGCACAGACCAGAAAGGCATTGTGATAAGCGTATCCCCGGTATAGTCAGGGGTTAATGGGAGTCGTCCCCGTCCCCCCAGTATACGCCCAGAACCATGGACCCGGTACTTGTGGTTCGGACTGTCTCCAACCAGCCATAATGTTGTGAGAGTGAAATTATGTCTAAGTCCAGCTTTGGTACATTAGAAGCAACTCTGAAACTTAACCTAAGAGTTTTTCGAAGCTACTTTTTGGCTAACTTCTTATAGGAAGGTCTAGGAGCTCTAAAAATGAACGTGCGCGTCTTTCACTCTTCCCGAGGGACTTAGAAGAATTTTGTGATATTTTTTATTAAAATGGTGTATAAGGGTATATATATAAATATATTTTATGCACAGTATATGAGCTGGCGCTTTCTAAGTCTGTGGTTCCGAGAGGGGGTAACCAGGCTCACTAATAAAGGTCAAGCCACTTGGCTGCCAGAATGCCCTGCTTCAGCACAGACCAGAAAGGAATTGTGATAAGCGTATCCCCGGTATAGTCAGGGTTTATTGCAGTCGTCCCCGTCCCCCCAGTATACGCCCAGAACCATGGACCCGGTACTTGTGGTTCGAACTCTCTCCAACCAGCCATAATGTTGTGAGAGTGAAATTATGTCTAAGTCCAGCTTTGGTACATTAGAAGCAACTCTGAAACTTAACCTAAGCGTTTTTCGAAGCTACTTTTTGGCTAACTTCTTATAGGAAGGTTTAGGAGCTCTAAAAATGAACGTGCGCGTCTTTCACTCTTCCCGAGGAACTTAGAAGAATTTTGTGATATTTTTTATTAAAATGGTGTATAAGGGTATATATATAAATATATTTTATGCACTGTATATGAGCTGGCGATTTCTAAGTCTGTGGTTCCGAGAGGGGGTAACCAGGCTCACTAATAAAGGTCAAGCCACTTGGCTGCCAGAATGCCCTGCTTCAGCACAGACCAGAAAGGAATTGTGATAAGCGTATCCCCGGTATAGTCAGGGGTTAATGGCAGTCGTCCCCGTCCCCCCAGTATACGCCCAGAACCATGGACCCGGTACTTGTGGTTCGAACTCTCTCCAACCAGCCATAATGTTGTGAGAGTGAAATTATGTCTAAGTCCAGCTTTGGTACATTAGAAGCGACTCTGAAACTTAACCTAAGCGTTTTTCGAAGCTACTTTTTGGCTAACTTCTTATAGGAAGGTCTAGGAGCTCTGAAAATGAACGTGCGCGTCTTTCACTCTTCCCGATGGACTTAGAAGAATTTTGTGATATTTTTTATTAAAATGGTGTATAAGGGTATATATATATAAATATATTTTATGCACTATATATGAGCTGGCGATTTCTAAGTCTGTGGTTCCGAGAGGGGGTAACCAGGCTCACTAATAAAGGTCAAGCCACTTGGCTGCCAGAATGCCCTGCTTCAGCACAGACCAGAAAGGCATTGTGATAAGCGTATCCCCGGTATAGTCAGGGGTTAATGGGAGTCGTCCCCGTCCCCCCAGTATACGCCCAGAACCATGGACCCGGTACTTGTGGTTCGGACTGTCTCCAACCAGCCATAATGTTGTGAGAGTGAAATTATGTCTAAGTCCAGCTTTGGTACATTAGAAGCAACTCTGAAACTTAACCTAAGAGTTTTTCGAAGCTACTTTTTGGCTAACTTCTTATAGGAAGGTCTAGGAGCTCTAAAAATGAACGTGCGCGTCTTTCACTCTTCCCGAGGGACTTAGAAGAATTTTGTGATATTTTTTATTAAAATGGTGTATAAGGGTATATATATAAATATATTTTATGCACAGTATATGAGCTGGCGCTTTCTAAGTCTGTGGTTCCGAGAGGGGGTAACCAGGCTCACTAATAAAGGTCAAGCCACTTGGCTGCCAGAATGCCCTGCTTCAGCACAGACCAGAAAGGAATTGTGATAAGCGTATCCCCGGTATAGTCAGGGTTTATTGCAGTCGTCCCCGTCCCCCCAGTATACGCCCAGAACCATGAACCCGGTACTTGTGGTTCGAACTCTCTCCAACCAGCCATAATGTTGTGAGAGTGAAATTATGTCTAAGTCCAGCTTTGGTACATTAGAAGCAACTCTGAAACTTAACCTAAGCGTTTTTCGAAGCTACTTTTTGGCTAACTTCTTATAGGAAGGTCTAGGAGCTCTGAAAATGAACGTGCGCGTCTTTCACTCTTCCCGATGGACTTAGAAGAATTTTGTGATATTTTTTATTAAAATGGTGTATAAGGGTATATATATATAAATATATTTTATGCACTATATATGAGCTGGCGATTTCTAAGTCTGTGGTTCCGAGAGGGGGTAACCAGGCTCACTAATAAAGGTCAAGCCACTTGGCTGCCAGAATGCCCTGCCTCAGCACAGACCAGAAAGGCATTGTGATAAGCGTATCCCCGGTATAGTCAGGGGTTAATGGGAGTCGTCCCCGTCCCCCCAGTATACGCCCAGAACCATGGACCCGGTACTTGTGGTTCGGACTGTCTCCAACCAGCCATAATGTTGTGAGAGTGAAATTATGTCTAAGTCCAGCTTTGGTACATTAGAAGCAACTCTGAAACTTAACCTAAGCGTTTTTCGAAGCTACTTTTTGGCTAACTTCTTATAGGAAGGTCTAGGAGCTCTGAAAAATGAACGTGCGCGTCTTTCACTCTTCCCGAGGAACTTAGAAGAATTTTGTGATATTTTTTATTAAAATGGTGTATAAGGGTATATATATATAAATATATTTTATGCACTGTATATGAGCTGGCGATTTCTAAGTCTGTGGTTCCGAGAGGGGGTAACCAGGCTCACTAATAAAGGTCAAGCCACTTGGCTGCCAGAATGCCCTGCTTCAGCACAGACCAGAAAGGCATTGTGATAAGCATATCCCCGGTATAGTCAGGGGTTAATGGGAGTCGTCCCCGTCCCCCCAGTATACGCCCAGAACCATGGACCCGGTACTTGTGGTTCGAACTCTCTCCAACCAGCCATAATGTTGTGAGAGTGAAATTATGTCTAAGTCCAGCTTTGGTACATTAGAAGCGACTCTGAAACTTAACCTAAGCGTTTTTCGAAGCTACTTTTTGGCTAACTTCTTATAGGAAGGTCTAGGAGCTCTAAAAATGAACGTGCGCGTCTTTCACTCTTCCCGAGGGACTTAGAAGAATTTTGTGATATTTTTTATTAAAATGGTGTATAAGGGTATATATATAAATATATTTTATGCACTGTATATGAGCTGGCGATTTCTAAGTCTGTGGTTTCGAGAGGGGGTAACCAGGCTCACTAATAAAGGTCAAGCCACTTGGCTGCCAGAATGCCCTGCTTCAGCACAGACCAGAAAGGAATTGTGATAAGCGTATCCCCGGTATAGTCAGGGGTTAATGGCAGTCGTCCCCGTCCCCCCAGTATACGCCCAGAACCATGGACCCGGTACTTGTGGTTCGAACTCTCTCCAACCAGCCATAATGTTGTGAGAGTGAAATTATGTCTAAGTCCAGCTTTGGTACATTAGAAGCGACTCTGAAACTTAACCTAAGCGTTTTTCGAAGCTACTTTTTGGCTAACTTCTTATAGGAAGGTCTAGGAGCTCTGAAAATGAACGTGCGCGTCTTTCACTCTTCCCGATGGACTTTGAAGAATTTTGTGATATTTTTTATTAAAATGGTGTATAAGGATATATATATATAAATATATTTTATGCACTATATATGAGCTGGCGATTTCTAAGTCTGTGGTTCCGAGAGGGGGTAACCAGGCTCACTAATAAAGGTCAAGCCACTTGGCTGCCAGAATGCCCTGCTTCAGCACAGACCAGAAAGGCATTGTGATAAGCATATCCCCGGTATAGTCAGGGGTTAATGGGACTCGTCCCCGTCCCCCCAGTATACGCCCAGAACCATGGACCCGGTACTTGTGGTTCGGACTCTCTCCAACCAGCCATAATGTTGTGAGAGTGAAATTATGTCTAAGTCCAGCTTTGGTACATTAGAAGCAACTCTGAAACTTAACCTAAGCGTTTTTCGAAGCTACTTTTTGGCTAACTTCTTATAGGAAGGTTTAGGAGCTCTGAAAATGAACGTGCGCGTCTTTCACTCTTCCCGAGGGACTTAGAAGAATTTTGTGATATTCTTTATTAAAATGGTGTATAAGGGTATATATATAAATATATTTTATGCACTGTATATGAGCTGGCGATTTCTAAGTCTGTGGTTCCGAGAGGGGGTAACCAGGCTCACTAATAAAGGTCAAGCCACTTGGCTGCCAGAATGCCCTGCTTCAGCACAGACCAGAAAGGCATTGTGATAAGCATATCCCCGGTATAGTCAGGGGTTAATGGGAGTCGTCCCCGTCCCCCCAGTATACAGTACGCCCAGAACCATGGACCCGGTACTTGTGGTTCGGACTCTCTCCAACCAGCCATAATGTTGTGAGAGTGAAATTATGTCTAAGTCCAGCTTTGGTACATTAGAAGCAACTCTGAAACTTAACCTAAGCGTTTTTCGAAGCTACTTTTTGGCTAACTTCTTATAGGAAGGTTTAGGAGCTCTGAAAATGAACGTGCGCGTCTTTCACTCTTCCCGAGGGACTTAGAAGAATTTTGTGATATTTTTTATTAAAATGGTGTATAAGGGTATATATATAAATATATTTTATGCACTGTATATGAGCTGGCGATTTCTAAGTCTGTGGTTCCGAGAGGGGGTAACCAGGCTCACTAATAAAGGTCAAGCCACTTGGCTGCCAGAATGCCCTGCCTCAGCACAGACCAGAAAGGCATTGTGATAAGCGTATCCCCGGTATAGTCAGGGGTTAATGGGAGTCGTCCCCGTCCCCCCAGTATACGCCCAGAACCATGGACCCGGTACTTGTGGTTCGGACTGTCTCCAACCAGCCATAATGTTGTGAGAGTGAAATTATGTCTAAGTCCAGCTTTGGTACATTAGAAGCAACTCTGAAACTTAACCTAAGCGTTTTTCGAAGCTACTTTTTGGCTAACTTCTTATAGGAAGGTCTAGGAGCTCTAAAAATGAACGTGCGCGTCTTTCACTCTTCCCGAGGGACTTAGAAGAATTTTGTGATATTTTTTATTAAAATGGTGTATAAGGGTATATATATAAATATATTTTATGCACTGTATATGAGCTGGCGATTTCTAAGTCTGTGGTTCCGAGAGGGGGTAACCAGGCTCACTAATAAAGGTCAAGCCACTTGGCTGCCAGAATGCCCTGCTTCAGCACAGACCAGAAAGGAATTGTGATAAGCGTATCCCCGGTATAGTCAGGGGTTAATGGCAGTCGTCCCCGTCCCCCCAGTATACGCCCAGAACCATGGACCCGGTACTTGTGGTTCGAACTCTCTCCAACCAGCCATAATGTTGTGAGAGTGAAATTATGTCTAAGTCCAGCTTTGGTACATTAGAAGCGACTCTGAAACTTAACCTAAGCGTTTTTCGAAGCTACTTTTTGGCTAACTTCTTATAGGAAGGTCTAGGAGCTCTGAAAATGAACGTGCGCGTCTTTCACTCTTCCCGATGGACTTTGAAGAATTTTGTGATATTTTTTATTAAAATGGTGTATAAGGGTATATATATATAAATATATTTTATGCACTATATATGAGCTGGCGATTTCTAAGTCTGTGGTTCCGAGAGGGGGTAACCAGGCTCACTAATAAAGGTCAAGCCACTTGGCTGCCAGAATGCCCTGCTTCAGCACAGACCAGAAAGGCATTGTGATAAGCATATCCCCGGTATAGTCAGGGGTTAATGGGACTCGTCCCCGTCCCCCCAGTATACGCCCAGAACCATGGACCCGGTACTTGTGGTTCGGACTGTCTCCAACCAGCCATAATGTTGTGAGAGTGAAATTATGTCTAAGTCCAGCTTTGGTACATTAGAAGCAACTCTGAAACTTAACCTAAGCGTTTTTCGAAGCTACTTTTTGGCTAACTTCTTATAGGAAGGTTTAGGAGCTCTGAAAATGAACGTGCGCGTCTTTCACTCTTCCCGAGGGACTTAGAAGAATTTTGTGATATTTTTTATTAAAATGGTGTATAAGGGTATATATATAAATATATTTTATGCACTGTATATGAGCTGGCGATTTCTAAGTCTGTGGTTCCGAGAGGGGGTAACCAGGCTCACTAATAAAGGTCAAGCCACTTGGCTGCCAGAATGCCCTGCCTCAGCACAGACCAGAAAGGCATTGTGATAAGCGTATCCCCGGTATAGTCAGGGGTTAATGGGAGTCGTCCCCGTCCCCCCAGTATACGCCCAGAACCATGGACCCGGTACTTGTGGTTCGGACTGTCTCCAACCAGCCATAATGTTGTGAGAGTGAAATTATGTCTAAGTCCAGCTTTGGTACATTAGAAGCAACTCTGAAACTTAACCTAAGCGTTTTTCGAAGCTACTTTTTGGCTAACTTCTTATAGGAAGGTCTAGGAGCTCTGAAAATGAACGTGCGCGTCTTTCACTCTTCCCGAGGGACTTAGAAGAATTTTGTGATATTTTTTATTAAAATGGTGTATAAGGGTATATATATAAATATATTTTATGCACTGTATATGAGCTGGCGATTTCTAAGTCTGTGGTTCCGAGAGGGGGTAACCAGGCTCACTAATAAAGGTCAAGCCACTTGGCTGCCAGAATGCCCTGCTTCAGCACAGACCAGAAAGGCATTGTGATAAGCGTATCCCCGGTATAGTCAGGGGTTAATGGGACTCATCCCCGTCCCCCCAGTATACGCCCAGTACCATGGACCCGGTACTTGTGGTTCGGACTCTCTCCAACCAGCCATAATGTTGTGAGAGTGAAATTATGTCTAAGTCCAGCTTTGGTACATTAGAAGCAACTCTGAAACTTAACCTAAGCGTTTTTCGAAGCTACTTTTTGGCTAACTTCTTATAGGAAGGTTTAGGAGCTCTGAAAATGAACGTGCGCGTCTTTCACTCTTCCCGAGGGACTTAGAAGAATTTTGTGATATTTTTTATTAAAATGGTGTATAAGGGTATATATATATAAATATATTGTATGCACTATATATGAGCTGGCGATTTCTAAGTCTGTGGTTCCGAGAGGGGGTAACCAGGCTCACTAATAAAGGTCAAGCCACTTGGCTGCCAGAATGCCCTGCTTCAGCACAGACCAGAAAGGAATTGTGATAAGCGTATCCCCGGTATAGTCAGGGGTTAATGGCAGTCGTCCCCGTCCCCCCAGTATACGGCCAGAACCATGGACCCGGTACTTGTGGTTCGGACTCTCTCCAACCAGCCATAATGTTGTGAGAGTGAAATTATGTCTAAGTCCAGCTTTGGTACATTAGAAGCAACTCTGAAACTTAACCTAAGCGTTATTCGAAGCTACTTTTTGGCTAACTTCTTATAGAAAGGTCTAGGAGCACTGAAAATGAACGTGCGCGTCTTTTACTCTTTCCGAGGGACTTAGAAGAATTTTGTGATATTTTTTATTAAAATGGTGTATAAGGGTATATATATAAATATATTTTATGCACTGTATATGAGCTGGCGATTTCTAAGTCTGTGGTTCCGAGAGGGGGTAACCAGGCTCACTAATAAAGGTCAAGCCACTTGGTTGCCAGAATGCCCTGCTTCAGCACAGACCAGAAAGGCATTGTGATAAGCGTATCCCCGGTATAGTCAGGGGTTAATGGGAGTCGTCCCCGTCCCCCCAGTATACGTCCAGAACCATGGACCCGGTACTTGTGGTTCGGATTCTCTCCAACCAGCCATAATGTTGTGAGAGTGAAATTATGTCTAAATCAAGCTTTGGTACATTAGAAGCAACTCTGAAACTTAACCTAAGCGTTTTTCGAAGCTACTTTTTGGCTAACTTCTTATAGAAAGGTCTAGGAGCTCTGAAAATGAACGTGCGCGTCTTTCACTCTTCCCGAGGGACTTAGAAGAATTTTGTGATATTCTTTATTAAAATGGTGTATAAGGGTATATATATAAATATATTTTATGCACTGTATATGAGCTGGCGATTTCTAAGTCTGTGGTTCCGAGAGGGGGTAACCAGGCTCACTAATAAAGGTCAAGCCACTTGGCTGCCAGAATGCCCTGCTTCAGCACAGACCAGAAAGGCATTGTGATAAGCATATCCCCGGTATAGTCAGGGGTTAATGGGAGTCGTCCCCGTCCCCCCAGTATACAGTACGCCCAGAACCATGGACCCGGTACTTGTGGTTCGGACTCTCTCCAACCAGCCATAATGTTGTGAGAGTGAAATTATGTCTAAGTCCAGCTTTGGTACATTAGAAGCAACTCTGAAACTTAACCTAAGCGTTTTTCGAAGCTACTTTTTGGCTAACTTCTTATAGGAAGGTTTAGGAGCTCTGAAAATGAACGTGCGCGTCTTTCACTCTTCCCGAGGGACTTAGAAGAATTTTGTGATATTTTTTATTAAAATGGTGTATAAGGGTATATATATAAATATATTTTATGCACTGTATATGAGCTGGCGATTTCTAAGTCTGTGGTTCCGAGAGGGGGTAACCAGGCTCACTAATAAAGGTCAAGCCACTTGGCTGCCAGAATGCCCTGCCTCAGCACAGACCAGAAAGGCATTGTGATAAGCGTATCCCCGGTATAGTCAGGGGTTAATGGGAGTCGTCCCCGTCCCCCCAGTATACGCCCAGAACCATGGACCCGGTACTTGTGGTTCGGACTGTCTCCAACCAGCCATAATGTTGTGAGAGTGAAATTATGTCTAAGTCCAGCTTTGGTACATTAGAAGCAACTCTGAAACTTAACCTAAGCGTTTTTCGAAGCTACTTTTTGGCTAACTTCTTATAGGAAGGTCTAGGAGCTCTAAAAATGAACGTGCGCGTCTTTCACTCTTCCCGAGGGACTTAGAAGAATTTTGTGATATTTTTTATTAAAATGGTGTATAAGGGTATATATATAAATATATTTTATGCACTGTATATGAGCTGGCGATTTCTAAGTCTGTGGTTCCGAGAGGGGGTAACCAGGCTCACTAATAAAGGTCAAGCCACTTGGCTGCCAGAATGCCCTGCTTCAGCACAGACCAGAAAGGAATTGTGATAAGCGTATCCCCGGTATAGTCAGGGGTTAATGGCAGTCGTCCCCGTCCCCCCAGTATACGCCCAGAACCATGGACCCGGTACTTGTGGTTCGAACTCTCTCCAACCAGCCATAATGTTGTGAGAGTGAAATTATGTCTAAGTCCAGCTTTGGTACATTAGAAGCGACTCTGAAACTTAACCTAAGCGTTTTTCGAAGCTACTTTTTGGCTAACTTCTTATAGGAAGGTCTAGGAGCTCTGAAAATGAACGTGCGCGTCTTTCACTCTTCCCGATGGACTTTGAAGAATTTTGTGATATTTTTTATTAAAATGGTGTATAAGGGTATATATATATAAATATATTTTATGCACTATATATGAGCTGGCGATTTCTAAGTCTGTGGTTCCGAGAGGGGGTAACCAGGCTCACTAATAAAGGTCAAGCCACTTGGCTGCCAGAATGCCCTGCTTCAGCACAGACCAGAAAGGCATTGTGATAAGCATATCCCCGGTATAGTCAGGGGTTAATGGGACTCGTCCCCGTCCCCCCAGTATACGCCCAGAACCATGGACCCGGTACTTGTGGTTCGGACTCTCTCCAACCAGCCATAATGTTGTGAGAGTGAAATTATGTCTAAGTCCAGCTTTGGTACATTAGAAGCAACTCTGAAACTTAACCTAAGCGTTTTTCGAAGCTACTTTTTGGCTAACTTCTTATAGGAAGGTTTAGGAGCTCTGAAAATGAACGTGCGCGTCTTTCACTCTTCCCGAGGGACTTAGAAGAATTTTGTGATATTTTTTATTAAAATGGTGTATAAGGGTATATATATAAATATATTTTATGCACTGTATATGAGCTGGCGATTTCTAAGTCTGTGGTTCCGAGAGGGGGTAACCAGGCTCACTAATAAAGGTCAAGCCACTTGGCTGCCAGAATGCCCTGCCTCAGCACAGACCAGAAAGGCATTGTGATAAGCGTATCCCCGGTATAGTCAGGGGTTAATGGGAGTCGTCCCCGTCCCCCCAGTATACGCCCAGAACCATGGACCCGGTACTTGTGGTTCGGACTGTCTCCAACCAGCCATAATGTTGTGAGAGTGAAATTATGTCTAAGTCCAGCTTTGGTACATTAGAAGCAACTCTGAAACTTAACCTAAGCGTTTTTCGAAGCTACTTTTTGGCTAACTTCTTATAGGAAGGTCTAGGAGCTCTGAAAATGAACGTGCGCGTCTTTCACTCTTCCCGAGGGACTTAGAAGAATTTTGTGATATTTTTTATTAAAATGGTGTATAAGGGTATATATATAAATATATTTTATGCACTGTATATGAGCTGGCGATTTCTAAGTCTGTGGTTCCGATAGGGGGTAACCAGGCTCACTAATAAAGGTCAAGCCACTTGGCTGCCAGAATGCCCTGCTTCAGCACAGACCAGAAAGGCATTGTGATAAGCGTATCCCCGGTATAGTCAGGGGTTAATGGGACTCATCCCCGTCCCCCCAGTATACGCCCAGTACCATGGACCCGGTACTTGTGGTTCGGACTCTCTCCAACCAGCCATAATGTTGTGAGAGTGAAATTATGTCTAAGTCCAGCTTTGGTACATTAGAAGCAACTCTGAAACTTAACCTAAGCGTTTTTCGAAGCTACTTTTTGGCTAACTTCTTATAGGAAGGTTTAGGAGCTCTGAAAATGAACGTGCGCGTCTTTCACTCTTCCCGAGGGACTTAGAAGAATTTTGTGATATTTTTTATTAAAATGGTGTATAAGGGTATATATATAAATATATTTTATGCACTGTATATGAGCTGGCGATTTCTAAGTCTGTGGTTCCGAGAGGGGGTAACCAGGCTCACTAATAAAGGTCAAGCCACTTGGCTGCCAGAATGCCCTGCCTCAGCACAGACCAGAAAGGCATTGTGATAAGCGTATCCCCGTTATAGTCAGGGGATAATGGGAGTCGTCCCCGTCCCCCCAGTATACGCCCAGAACCATGGACCCGGTACTTGTGGTTCGGACTGTCTCCAACCAGCCATAATGTTGTGAGAGTGAAATTATGTCTAAGTCCAGCTTTGGTACATTAGAAGCAACTCTGAAACTTAACCTAAGCGTTTTTCGAAGCTACTTTTTGGCTAACTTCTTATAGGAAGGTCTAGGAGCTCTAAAAATGAACGTGCGCGTCTTTCACTATTCCCGAGGGACTTACAAGAATTTTGTGATATTTTTTATTAAAATGGTGTATAAGGGTATATATATAAATATATTTTATGCACTGTATATGAGCTGGCGATTTCTAAGTCTGTGGTTCCGAGAGGGGGTAACCAGGCTCACTAATAAAGGTCAAGCCACTTGGCTGCCAGAATGCCCTGCCTCAGCACAGACCAGAAAGGCATTGTGATAAGCGTATCCCCGGTATAGTCAGGGGTTAATGGGAGTCGTCCCCGTCCCCCCAGTATACGCCCAGAACCATGGACCCGGTACTTGTGGTTCGGACTGTCTCCAACCAGCCATAATGTTGTGAGAGTGAAATTATGTCTAAGTCCAGCTTTGGTACATTAGAAGCAACTCTGAAACTTAACCTAAGCGTTTTTCGAAGCTACTTTTTGGCTAACTTCTTATAGGAAGGTCTAGGAGCTCTAAAAATGAACGTGCGCGTCTTTCACTCTTCCCGAGGGACTTAGAAGAATTTTGTGATATTTTTTATTAAAATGGTGTATAAGGGTATATATATAAATATATTTTATGCACTGTATATGAGCTGGCGATTTCTAAGTCTGTGGTTTCGAGAGGGGGTAACCAGGCTCACTAATAAAGGTCAAGCCACTTGGCTGCCAGAATGCCCTGCTTCAGCACAGACCAGAAAGGAATTGTGATAAGCGTATCCCCGGTATAGTCAGGGGTTAATGGCAGTCGTCCCCGTCCCCCCAGTATACGCCCAGAACCATGGACCCGGTACTTGTGGTTCGAACTCTCTCCAACCAGCCATAATGTTGTGAGAGTGAAATTATGTCTAAGTCCAGCTTTGGTACATTAGAAGCGACTCTGAAACTTAACCTAAGCGTTTTTCGAAGCTACTTTTTGGCTAACTTCTTATAGGAAGGTCTAGGAGCTCTGAAAATGAACGTGCGCGTCTTTCACTCTTCCCGATGGACTTTGAAGAATTTTGTGATATTTTTTATTAAAATGGTGTATAAGGATATATATATATAAATATATTTTATGCACTATATATGAGCTGGCGATTTCTAAGTCTGTGGTTCCGAGAGGGGGTAACCAGGCTCACTAATAAAGGTCAAGCCACTTGGCTGCCAGAATGCCCTGCTTCAGCACAGACCAGAAAGGCATTGTGATAAGCATATCCCCGGTATAGTCAGGGGTTAATGGGACTCGTCCCCGTCCCCCCAGTATACGCCCAGAACCATGGACCCGGTACTTGTGGTTCGGACTCTCTCCAACCAGCCATAATGTTGTGAGAGTGAAATTATGTCTAAGTCCAGCTTTGGTACATTAGAAGCAACTCTGAAACTTAACCTAAGCGTTTTTCGAAGCTACTTTTTGGCTAACTTCTTATAGGAAGGTTTAGGAGCTCTGAAAATGAACGTGCGCGTCTTTCACTCTTCCCGAGGGACTTAGAAGAATTTTGTGATATTTTTTATTAAAATGGTGTATAAGGGTATATATATAAATATATTTTATGCACTGTATATGAGCTGGCGATTTCTAAGTCTGTGGTTCCGAGAGGGGGTAACCAGGCTCACTAATAAAGGTCAAGCCACTTGGCTGCCAGAATGCCCTGCCTCAGCACAGACCAGAAAGGCATTGTGATAAGCGTATCCCCGTTATAGTCAGGGGATAATGGGAGTCGTCCCCGTCCCCCCAGTATACGCCCAGAACCATGGACCCGGTACTTGTGGTTCGGACTGTCTCCAACCAGCCATAATGTTGTGAGAGTGAAATTATGTCTAAGTCCAGCTTTGGTACATTAGAAGCAACTCTGAAACTTAACCTAAGCGTTTTTCGAAGCTACTTTTTGGCTAACTTCTTATAGGAAGGTCTAGGAGCTCTAAAAATGAACGTGCGCGTCTTTCACTATTCCCGAGGGACTTACAAGAATTTTGTGATATTTTTTATTAAAATGGTGTATAAGGGTATATATATAAATATATTTTATGCACTGTATATGAGCTGGCGATTTCTAAGTCTGTGGTTCCGAGAGGGGGTAACCAGGCTCACTAATAAAGGTCAAGCCACTTGGCTGCCAGAATGCCCTGCCTCAGCACAGACCAGAAAGGCATTGTGATAAGCGTATCCCCGGTATAGTCAGGGGTTAATGGGAGTCGTCCCCGTCCCCCCAGTATACGCCCAGAACCATGGACCCGGTACTTGTTGTTCGGACTGTCTCCAACCAGCCATAATGTTGTGAGAGTGAAATTATGTCTAAGTCCAGCTTTGGTACATTAGAAGCAACTCTGAAACTTAACCTAAGCGTTTTTCGAAGCTACTTTTTGGCTAACTTCTTATAGGAAGGTCTAGGAGCTCTAAAAATGAACGTGCGCGTCTTTCACTCTTCCCGAGGGACTTAGAAGAATTTTGTGATATTTTTTATTAAAATGGTGTATAAGGGTATATATATAAATATATTTTATGCACTGTATATGAGCTGGCGATTTCTAAGTCTGTGGTTTCGAGAGGGGGTAACCAGGCTCACTAATAAAGGTCAAGCCACTTGGCTGCCAGAATGCCCTGCTTCAGCACAGACCAGAAAGGAATTGTGATAAGCGTATCCCCGGTATAGTCAGGGGTTAATGGCAGTCGTCCCCGTCCCCCCAGTATACGCCCAGAACCATGGACCCGGTACTTGTGGTTCGAACTCTCTCCAACCAGCCATAATGTTGTGAGAGTGAAATTATGTCTAAGTCCAGCTTTGGTACATTAGAAGCGACTCTGAAACTTAACCTAAGCGTTTTTCGAAGCTACTTTTTGGCTAACTTCTTATAGGAAGGTCTAGGAGCTCTGAAAATGAACGTGCGCGTCTTTCACTCTTCCCGATGGACTTTGAAGAATTTTGTGATATTTTTTATTAAAATGGTGTATAAGGATATATATATATAAATATATTTTATGCACTATATATGAGCTGGCGATTTCTAAGTCTGTGGTTCCGAGAGGGGGTAACCAGGCTCACTAATAAAGGTCAAGCCACTTGGCTGCCAGAATGCCCTGCTTCAGCACAGACCAGAAAGGCATTGTGATAAGCATATCCCCGGTATAGTCAGGGGTTAATGGGACTCGTCCCCGTCCCCCCAGTATACGCCCAGAACCATGGACCCGGTACTTGTGGTTCGGACTCTCTCCAACCAGCCATAATGTTGTGAGAGTGAAATTATGTCTAAGTCCAGCTTTGGTACATTAGAAGCAACTCTGAAACTTAACCTAAGCGTTTTTCGAAGCTACTTTTTGGCTAACTTCTTATAGGAAGGTTTAGGAGCTCTGAAAATGAACGTGCGCGTCTTTCACTCTTCCCGAGGGACTTAGAAGAATTTTGTGATATTTTTTATTAAAATGGTGTATAAGGGTATATATATAAATATATTTTATGCACTGTATATGAGCTGGCGATTTCTAAGTCTGTGGTTCCGAGAGGGGGTAACCAGGCTCACTAATAAAGGTCAAGCCACTTGGCTGCCAGAATGCCCTGCTTCAGCACAGACCAGAAAGGCATTGTGATAAGCATATCCCCGGTATAGTCAGGGGTTAATGGGAGTCGTCCCCGTCCCCCCAGTATACGCCCAGAACCATGGACCCGGTACTTGTGGTTCGGACTCTCTCCAACCAGCCATAATGTTGTGAGAGTGAAATTATGTCTAAGTCCAGCTTTGGTACATTAGAAGCAACTCTGAAACTTAACCTAAGCGTTTTTCGAAGCTACTTTTTGGCTAACTTCTTATAGGAAGGTTTAGGAGCTCTGAAAATGAACGTGCGCGTCTTTCACTCTTCCCGAGGGACTTAGAAGAATTTTGTGATATTTTTTATTAAAATGGTGTATAAGGGTATATATATAAATATATTTTATGCACTGTATATGAGCTGGCGATTTCTAAGTCTGTGGTTCCGAGAGGGGGTAACCAGGCTCACTAATAAAGGTCAAGCCACTTGGCTGCCAGAATGCCCTGCTTCAGCACAGACCAGAAAGGAATTGTGATAAGCGTATCCCCGGTATAGTCAGGGGTTAATGGGACTCGTCCCCGTCCCCCCAGTATACGCCCAGAACCATGGACCCGGTACTTGTGGTTCGGACTCTCTCCAACCAGCCATAATGTTGTGAGAGTGAAATTATGTCTAAGTCCAGCTTTGGTACATTAGAAGCAACTCTGAAACTTAACCTAAGCGTTTTTCGAAGCTACTTTTTGGCTAACTTCTTATAGGAAGGTTTAGGAGCTCTGAAAATGAACGTGCGCGTCTTTCACTCTTCCCGAGGGACTTAGAAGAATTTTGTGATATTTTTTATTAAAATGGTGTATAAGGGTATATATATAAATATATTTTATGCACTGTATATGAGCTGGCGATTTCTAAGTCTGTGGTTCCGAGAGGGGGTAACCAGGCTCACTAATAAAGGTCAAGCCACTTGGCTGCCAGAATGCCCTGCCTCAGCACAGACCAGAAAGGCATTGTGATAAGCGTATCCCCGGTATAGTCAGGGGTTAATGGGAGTCGTCCCCGTCCCCCCAGTATACGCCCAGAACCATGGACCCGGTACTTGTGGTTCGGACTGTCTCCAACCAGCCATAATGTTGTGAGAGTGAAATTATGTCTAAGTCCAGCTTTGGTACATTAGAAGCAACTCTGAAACTTAACCTAAGCGTTTTTCGAAGCTACTTTTTGGCTAACTTCTTATAGGAAGGTCTAGGAGCTCTGAAAATGAACGTGCGCGTCTTTCACTCTTCCCGAGGAACTTAGAAGAATTTTGTGATATTTTTTATTAAAATGGTGTATAAGGGTATATATATAAATATATTTTATGCACTGTATATGAGCTGGCGATTTCTAAGTCTGTGGTTCCGAGAGGGGGTAACCAGGCTCACTAATAAAGGTCAAGCCACTTGGCTGCCAGAATGCCCTGCTTCAGCACAGACCAGAAAGGCATTGTGATAAGCATATCCCCGGTATAGTCAGGGGTTAATGGGAGTCGTCCCCGTCCCCCCAGTATACGCCCAGAACCATGGACCCGGTACTTGTGGTTCGGACTCTCTCCAACCAGCCATAATGTTGTGAGAGTGAAATTATGTCTAAGTCCAGCTTTGGTACATTAGAAGCAAATCTGAAATTTAACCTAAGCGTTTTTCGAAGCTACTTTTTGGCTAACTTCTTATAGGAAGGTTTAGGAGCTCTGAAAATGAACGTGCGCGTCTTTCACTCTTCCCGAGGGACTTAGAAGAATTTTGTGATATTTTTTATTAAAATGGTGTATAAGGGTATATATATAAATATATTTTATGCACTGTATATGAGCTGGCGATTTCTAAGTCTGTGGTTCCGAGAGGGGGTAACCAGGCTCACTAATAAAGGTCAAGCCACTTGGCTGCCAGAATGCCCTGCTTCAGCACAGACCAGAAAGGAATTGTGATAAGCGTATCCCCGGTATAGTCAGGGGTTAATTTGAGTCGTCCCCGTCCCCCCAGTATACGCCCAGAACCATGGAACCGGTACTTGTGGTTCGGACTCTCTCCAACCAGCCATAATGTTGTGAGAGTGAAATTATGTCTAAGTCCAGCTTTGGTACATTAGAAGCAAATCTGAAACTTAACCTAAGCGTTTTTCGAAGCTACTTTTTGGCTAACTTCTTATAGGAAGGTCTAGGAGCTCTGAAAATGAACGTACGCGTCTTTCACTCTTCCCGAGGGACTTAGAAGAATTTTGTGATATTTTTTATTAAAATGGTGTATAAGGGTATATATATATAAATATATTTTATGCACTGTGTATGAGCTGGCGATTTCTAAGTCTGTGGTTCCGAGAGGGGGTAACCAGGCTCACTAATAAAGGTCAAGCCACTTGGCTGCCAGAATGCCCTGCTTCAGCACAGACCAGAAAGGAATTGTGATAAGCGTATCCCCGGTATAGTCAGGGGTTAATGGCAGTCGTCCCCGTCCCCCCAGTATACGCCCAGAACCATGGACCCGGTACTTGTGGTTCGAACTCTCTCCAACCAGCCATAATGTTGTGAGAGTGAAATTATGTCTAAGTCCAGCTTTGGTACATTAGAAGCGACTCTGAAACTTAACCTAAGCGTTTTTCGAAGCTACTTTTTGGCTAACTTCTTATAGGAAGGTCTAGGAGCTCTGAAAATGAACGTGCGCGTCTTTCACTCTTCCCGATGGACTTTGAAGAATTTTGTGATATTTTTTATTAAAATGGTGTATAAGGGTATATATATATAAATATATTTTATGCACAATATATGAGCTGGCGATTTCTAAGTCTGTGGTTCCGAGAGGGGGTAACCAGGCTCACTAATAAAGGTCAAGCCACTTGGCTGCCAGAATGCCCTGCTTCAGCACAGACCAGAAAGGCATTGTGATAAGCATATCCCCGGTATAGTCAGGGGTTAATGGGACTCGTCCCCGTCCCCCCAGTATACGCCCAGAACCATGGACCCGGTACTTGTGGTTCGGACTCTCTCCAACCAGCCATAATGTTGTGAGAGTGAAATTATGTCTAAGTCCAGCTTTGGTACATTAGAAGCGACTCTGAAACTTAACCTAAGCGTTTTTCGAAGCTACTTTTTGGCTAACTTCTTATAGGAAGGTTTAGGAGCTCTGAAAATGAACGTGCGCGTCTTTCACTCTTCCCGAGGGACTTAGAAGAATTTTGTGATATTTTTTATTAAAATGGTGAATAAGGGTATATATATAAATATATTTTATGCACTGTATATGAGCTGGCGATTTCTAAGTCTGTGGTTCCGAGAGGGGGTAACCAGGCTCACTAATAAAGGTCAAGCCACTTGGCTGCCAGAATGCCCTGCCTCAGCACAGACCAGAAAGGCATTGTGATAAGCGTATCCCCGGTATAGTCAGGGGTTAATGGGAGTCGTCCCCGTCCCCTCAGTATACGCCCAGAACCATGGACCCGGTACTTGTGGTTCGGACTGTCTCCAACCAGCCATAATGTTGTGAGAGTGAAATTATGTCTAAGTCCAGCTTTGGTACATTAGAAGCAACTCTGAAACTTAACCTAAGCGTTTTTCGAAGCTACTTTTTGGCTAACTTCTTATAGGAAGGTCTAGGAGCTCTGAAAATGAACGTGCGCGTATTTCACTCTTCCCGAGGAACTTAGAAGAATTTTGTGATATTTTTTATTAAAATGGTGTATAAGGGTATATATATAAATATATTTTATGCACTGTATATGAGCTGGCGATTTCTAAGTCTGTGGTTCCGAGAGGGGGTAACCAGGCTCACTAATAAAGGTCAAGCCACTTGGCTGCCAGAATGCCCTGCTTCAGCACAGACCAGAAAGGCATTGTGATAAGCATATCCCCGGTATAGTCAGGGGTTAATTTGAGTCGTCCCCGTCCCCCCAGTATACGCCCAGAACCATGGACCCGGTACTTGTGGTTCGGACTCTCTCCAACCAGCCATAATGTTGTGAGAGTGAAATTATGTCTAAGTCCAGCTTTGGTACATTAGAAGCAAATCTGAAACTTAACCTAAGCGTTTTTCGAAGCTACTTTTTGGCTAACTTCTTATAGGAAGGTCTAGGAGCTCTGAAAATGAACGTACGCGTCTTTCACTCTTCCCAAGGGACTTAGAAGAATTTTGTGATATTTTTTATTAAAATGGTGTATAAGGGTATATATATAAATATATTTTATGCACTGTATATGAGCTGGCGATTTCTAAGTCTGTGGTTCCGAGAGGGGGTAACCAGGCTCACTAATAAAGGTCAAGCCACTTGGCTGCCAGAATGCCCTGCTTCAGCACAGACCAGAAAGGAATTGTGATAAGCGTATCCCCGGTATAGTCAGGGGTTAATGGCAGTCGTCCCCGTCCCCCCAGTATACGCCCAGAACCATGGACCCGGTACTTGTGGTTCGAACTCTCTCCAACCAGCCATAATGTTGTGAGAGTGAAATTATGTCTAAGTCCAGCTTTGGTACATTAGAAGCAAATCTGAAACTTAACCTAAGCGTTTTTCGAAGCTACTTTTTGGCTAACTTCTTATAGGAAGGTCTAGGAGCTCTGAAAATGAACGTACGCGTCTTTCACTCTTCCCGAGGGACTTAGAAGAATTTTGTGATATTTTTTATTAAAATGGTGTATAAGGGTATATATATATAAATATATTTTATGCACTGTGTATGAGCTGGCGATTTCTAAGTCTGTGGTTCCGAGAGGGGGTAACCAGGCTCACTAATAAAGGTCAAGCCACTTGGCTGCCAGAATGCCCTGCTTCAGCACAGACCAGAAAGGAATTGTGATAAGCGTATCCCCGGTATAGTCAGGGGTTAATGGCAGTCGTCCCCGTCCCCCCAGTATACGCCCAGAACCATGGACCCGGTACTTGTGGTTCGAACTCTCTCCAACCAGCCATAATGTTGTGAGAGTGAAATTATGTCTATGTCCAGCTTTGGTACATTAGAAGCGACTCTGAAACTTAACCTAAGCGTTTTTCGAAGCTACTTTTTGGCTAACTTCTTATAGGAAGGTCTAGGAGCTCTGAAAATGAACGTGCGCGTCTTTCACTCTTCCCGATGGACTTTGAAGAATTTTGTGATATTTTTTATTAAAATGGTGTATAAGGGTATATATATATAAATATATTTTATGCACTATATATGAGCTGGCGATTTCTAAGTCTGTGGTTCCGAGAGGGGGTAACCAGGCTCACTAATAAAGGTCAAGCCACTTGGCTGCCAGAATGCCCTGCCTCAGCACAGACCAGAAAGGCATTGTGATAAGCGTATCCCCGGTATAGTCAGGGGTTAATGGGAGTCGTCCCCGTCCCCTCAGTATACGCCCAGAACCATGGACCCGGTACTTGTGGTTCGGACTGTCTCCAACCAGCCATAATGTTGTGAGAGTGAAATTATGTCTAAGTCCAGCTTTGGTACATTAGAAGCAACTCTGAAACTTAACCTAAGCGTTTTTCGAAGCTACTTTTTGGCTAACTTCTTATAGGAAGGTCTAGGAGCTCTGAAAATGAACGTGCGCGTCTTTCACTCTTCCCGAGGAACTTAGAAGAATTTTGTGATATTTTTTATTAAAATGGTGTATAAGGGTATATATATAAATATATTTTATGCACTGTATATGAGCTGGCGATTTCTAAGTCTGTGGTTCCGAGAGGGGGTAACCAGGCTCACTAATAAAGGTCAAGCCACTTGGCTGCCAGAATGCCCTGCTTCAGCACAGACCAGAAAGGCATTGTGATAAGCATATCCCCGGTATAGTCAGGGGTTAATTTGAGTCGTCCCCGTCCCCCCAGTATACGCCCAGAACCATGGACCCGGTACTTGTGGTTCGGACTCTCTCCAACCAGCCATAATGTTGTGAGAGTGAAATTATGTCTAAGTCCAGCTTTGGTACATTAGAAGCAAATCTGAAACTTAACCTAAGCGTTTTTCGAAGCTACTTTTTGGCTAACTTCTTATAGGAAGGTCTAGGAGCTCTGAAAATGAACGTACGCGTCTTTCACTCTTCCGGAGGGACTTAGAAGAATTTTGTGATATTTTTTATTAAAATGGTGTATAAGGGTATATATATAAATATATTTTATGCACTGTATATGAGCTGGCGATTTCTAAGTCTGTGGTTCCGAGAGGGGGTAACCAGGCTCACTAATAAAGGTCAAGCCACTTGGCTGCCAGAATGCCCTGCTTCAGCACAGACCAGAAAGGCATTGTGATAAGCGTATCCCCGGTATAGTCAGGGGTTAATGGGACTCATTCCCGTCCCCCCAGTATACGCCCAGAACCATGGACCCGGTACTTGTGGTTCGGACTCTCTCCAACCAGCCATAATGTTGTGAGAGTGAAATTATGTCTAAGTCCAGCTTTGGTACATTAGAAGCAACTCTGAAATTTAACCTAAGCGTTTTTCGAAGCTACTTTTTGGCTAACTTCTTATAGGAAGGTTTAGGAGCTCTGAAAATGAACGTGCGCGTCTTTCACTCTTCCCGAGGGACTTAGAAGAATTTTGTGATATTTTTTATTAAAATGGTGTATAAGGGTATATATATAAATATATTTTATGCACTGTATATGAGCTGGCGATTTCTAAGTCTGTGGTTCCGAGAGGGGGTAACCAGGCTCACTAATAAAGGTCAAGCCACTTGGCTGCCAGAATGCCCTGCTTCAGCACAGACCAGAAAGGAATTGTGATAAGCGTATCCCCGGTATAGTCAGGGGTTAATGGCAGTCGTCCCCGTCCCCCCAGTATACGCCCAGAACCATGGACCCGGTACTTGTGGTTCGAACTCTCTCCAACCAGCCATAATGTTGTGAGAGTGAAATTATGTCTAAGTCCAGCTTTGGTACATTAGAAGCAACTCTGAAATTTAACCTAAGCGTTTTTCGAAGCTACTTTTTGGCTAACTTCTTATAGGAAGGTTTAGGAGCTCTGAAAATGAACGTGCGCGTCTTTCACTCTTCCCGAGGGACTTAGAAGAATTTTGTGATATTTTTTATTAAAATGGTGTATAAGGGTATATATATAAATATATTTTATGCACTGTATATGAGCTGGCGATTTCTAAGTCTGTGGTTCCGAGAGGGGGTAACCAGGCTCACTAATAAAGGTCAAGCCACTTGGCTGCCAGAATGCCCTGCTTCAGCACAGACCAGAAAGGAATTGTGATAAGCGTATCCCCGGTATAGTCAGGGGTTAATGGCAGTCGTCCCCGTCCCCCCAGTATACGCCCAGAACCATGGACCCGGTACTTGTGGTTCGAACTCTCTCCAACCAGCCATAATGTTGTGAGAGTGAAATTATGTCTAAGTCCAGCTTTGGTACATTAGAAGCGACTCTGAAACTTAACCTAAGCGTTTTCGAAGCTACTTTTTGGCTAACTTCTTATAGGAAGGTCTAGGAGCTCTGAAAATGAACGTGCGCGTCTTTCACTCTTCCCGATGGACTTTGAAGAATTTTGTGATATTTTTTATTAAAATGGTGTATAAGGGTATATATATATAAATATATTTTATGCACTATATATGAGCTGGCGATTTCTAAGTCTGTGGTTCCGAGAGGGGGTAACCAGGCTCACTAATAAAGGTCAAGCCACTTGGCTGCCAGAATGCCCTGCTTCAGCACAGACCAGAAAGGCATTGTGATAAGCATATCCCCGGTATAGTCAGGGGTTAATGGGACTCGTCCCCGTCCCCCCAGTATACGCCCAGAACCATGGACCCGGTACTTGTGGTTCGGACTCTCTCCAACCAGCCATAATGTTGTGAGAGTGAAATTATGTCTAAGTCCAGCTTTGGTACATTAGAAGCAACTCTGAAACTTAACCTAAGCGTTTTTCGAAGCTACTTTTTGGCTAACTTCTTATAGGAAGGTTTAGGAGCTCTGAAAATGAACGTGCGCGTCTTTCACTCTTCCCGAGGGACTTAGAAGAATTTTGTGATATTTTTTATTAAAATGGTGAATAAGGGTATATATATAAATATATTTTATGCACTGTATATGAGCTGGCGATTTCTAAGTCTGTGGTTCCGAGAGGGGGTAACCAGGCTCACTAATAAAGGTCAAGCCACTTGGCTGCCAGAATGCCCTGCCTCAGCACAGACCAGAAAGGCATTGTGATAAGCGTATCCCCGGTATAGTCAGGGGTTAATGGGAGTCGTCCACGTCCCCTCAGTATACGCCCAGAACCATGGACCCGGTACTTGTGGTTCGGACTGTCTCCAACCAGCCATAATGTTGTGAGAGTGAAATTATTTCTAAGTCCAGCTTTGGTACATTAGAAGCAACTCTGAAACTTAACCTAAGCGTTTTTCGAAGCTACTTTTTGGCTAACTTCTTATAGGAAGGTCTAGGAGCTCTGAAAATGAACGTGCGCGTCTTTCACTCTTCCCGAGGAACTTAGAAGAATTTTGTGATATTTTTTATTAAAATGGTGTATAAGGGTATATATATAAATATATTTTATGCACTGTATATGAGCTGGCGATTTCTAAGTCTGTGGTTCCGAGAGGGGGTAACCAGGCTCACTAATAAAGGTCAAGCCACTTGGCTGCCAGAATGCCCTGCTTCAGCACAGACCAGAAAGGCATTGTGATAAGCATATCCCCGGTATAGTCAGGGGTTAATTTGAGTCGTCCCCGTCCCCCCAGTATACGCCCAGAACCATGGACCTGGTACTTGTGGTTCGGACTCTCTCCAACCAGCCATAATGTTGTGAGAGTGAAATTATGTCTAAGTCCAGCTTTGGTACATTAGAAGCAAATCTGAAACTTAACCTAAGCGTTTTTCGAAGCTACTTTTTGGCTAACTTCTTATAGGAAGGTCTAGGAGCTCTGAAAATGAACGTACGCGTCTTTCACTCTTCCCGAGGGACTTAGAAGAATTTTGTGATATTTTTTATTAAAATGGTGTATAAGGGTATATATATAAATATATTTTATGCACTGTATATGAGCTGGCGATTTCTAAGTCTGTGGTTCCGAGAGGGGGTAACCAGGCTCACTAATAAAGGTCAAGCCACTTGGCTGCCAGAATGCCCTGCTTCAGCACAGACCAGAAAGGCATTGTGATAAGCGTATCCCCGGTATAGTCAGGGGTTAATGGGACTCATCCCCGTCCCCCCAGTATACGCCCAGAACCATGGACCCGGTACTTGTGGTTCGGACTCTCTCCAACCAGCCATAATGTTGTGAGAGTGAAATTATGTCTAAGTCCAGCTTTGGTACATTAGAAGCAACTCTGAAATTTAACCTAAGCGTTTTTCGAAGCTACTTTTTGGCTAACTTCTTATAGGAAGGTTTAGGAGCTCTGAAAATGAACGTGCGCGTCTTTCACTCTTCCCGAGGGACTTAGAAGAATTTTGTGATATTTTTTATTAAAATGGTGTATAAGGGTATATATATAAAAAATATTTTATGCACTGTATATGAGCTGGCGATTTCTAAGTCTGTGGTTCCGAGAGGGGGTAACCAGGCTCACTAATAAAGGTCAAGCCACTTGGCTGCCAGAATGCCCTGCTTCAGCACAGACCAGAAAGGAATTGTGATAAGCGTATCCCCGGTATAGTCAGGGGTTAATGGCAGTCGTCCCCGTCCCCCCAGTATACGCCCAGAACCATGGACCCGGTACTTGTGGTTCGAACTCTCTCCAACCAGCCATAATGTTGTGAGAGTGAAATTATGTCTAAGTCCAGCTTTGGTACATTAGAAGCAACTCTGAAATTTAACCTAAGCGTTTTTCGAAGCTACTTTTTGGCTAACTTCTTATAGGAAGGTTTAGGAGCTCTGAAAATGAACGTGCGCGTCTTTCACTCTTCCCGAGGGACTTAGAAGAATTTTGTGATATTTTTTATTAAAATGGTGTATAAGGGTATATATATAAATATATTTTATGCACTGTATATGAGCTGGCGATTTCTAAGTCTGTGGTTCCGAGAGGGGGTAACCAGGCTCACTAATAAAGGTCAAGCCACTTGGCTGCCAGAATGCCCTGCTTCAGCACAGACCAGAAAGGAATTGTGATAAGCGTATCCCCGGTATAGTCAGGGGTTAATGGCAGTCGTCCCCGTCCCCCCAGTATACGCCCAGAACCATGGACCCGGTACTTGTGGTTCGAACTCTCTCCAACCAGCCATAATGTTGTGAGAGTGAAATTATGTCTAAGTCCAGCTTTGGTACATTAGAAGCGACTCTGAAACTTAACCTAAGCGTTTTTCGAAGCTACTTTTTGGCTAACTTCTTATAGGAAGGTCTAGGAGCTCTGAAAATGAACGTGCGCGTCTTTCACTCTTCCCGATGGATTTTGAAGAATTTTGTGATATTTTTAATTAAAATGGTGTATAAGGGTATATATATAAAAATATATTTTATGCACTATATATGAGCTGGCGATTTCTAAGTCTGTGGTTCCGAGAGGGGGTAACCAGGCTCACTAATAAAGGTCAAGCCACTTGGCTGCCAGAATGCCCTGCTTCAGCACAGACCAGAAAGGCATTGTGATAAGCATATCCCCGGTATAGTCAGGGGTTAATGGGACTCGTCCCCGTCCCCCCAGTATACGCCCAGAACCATGGACCCGGTACTTGTGGTTCGGACTCTCTCCAACCAGCCATAATGTTGTGAGAGTGAAATTATGTCTAAGTCCAGCTTTGGTACATTAGAAGCAACTCTGAAACTTAACCTAAGCGTTTTTCGAAGCTACTTTTTGGCTAACTTCTTATAGGAAGGTTTAGGAGCTCTGAAAATGAACGTGCGCGTCTTTCACTCTTCCCGAGGGACTTAGAAGAATTTTGTGATATTTTTTATTAAAATGGTGAATAAGGGTATATATATAAATATATTTTATGCACTGTATATGAGCTGGCGATTTCTAAGTCTGTGGTTCCGAGAGGGGGTAACCAGGCTCACTAATAAAGGTCAAGCCACTTGGCTGCCAGAATGCCCTGCCTCAGCACAGACCAGAAAGGCATTGTGATAAGCGTATCCCCGGTATAGTC
Source organism: Ascaphus truei (assembly GCF_040206685.1). NCBI lineage: Eukaryota > Metazoa > Chordata > Amphibia > Anura > Ascaphidae > Ascaphus > Ascaphus truei. The sequence continues at coordinate 172,435,423 of NC_134485.1, read as the reverse complement.
AGGGGTTAATTAGAGTCGTCCCCGTCCCCTCAGTATACGCCCAGAACCATGGACCCGGTACTTGTGGTTCGGACTGTCTCCAACCAGCCATAATGTTGTGAGAGTGAAATTATGTCTAAGTCCAGCTTTGGTACATTAGAAGCAACTCTGAAACTTAACCTAAGCGTTTTTCGAAGCTACTTTTTGGCTAACTTCTTATAGGAAGGTCTAGGAGCTCTGAAAATGAACGTGCGCGTCTTTCACTCTTCCCGAGGAACTTAGAAGAATTTTGTGATATTTTTTATTAAAATGGTGTATAAGGGTATACTGTATATATAAATATATTTTATGCACTGTATATGAGCTGGCGATTTCTAAGTCTGTGGTTCCGAGAGGGGGTAACCAGGCTCACTAATAAAGGTCAAGCCACTTGGCTGCCAGAATGCCCTGCTTCAGCACAGACCAGAAAGGCATTGTGATAAGCATATCCCCGGTATAGTCAGGGGTTAATGGGACTCGTCCCCGTCCCCCCAGTATACGCCCAGAACCATGGACCCGGTACTTGTGGTTCGGACTCTCTCCAACCAGCCATAATGTTGTGAGAGTGAAATTATGTCTAAGTCCAGCTTTGGTACATTAGAAGCAACTCTGAAACTTAACCTAAGCGTTTTTCGAAGCTACTTTTTGGCTAACTTCTTATAGGAAGGTTTAGGAGCTCTGAAAATGAACGTGCGCGTCTTTCACTCTTCCCGAGGGACTTAGAAGAATTTTGTGATATTTTTTATTAAAATGGTGAATAAGGGTATATATATAAATATATTTTATGCACTGTATATGAGCTGGCGATTTCTAAGTCTGTGGTTCCGAGAGGGGGTAACCAGGCTCACTAATAAAGGTCAAGCCACTTGGCTGCCAGAATGCCCTGCCTCAGCACAGACCAGAAAGGCATTGTGATAAGCGTATGCCCGGTATAGTCAGGGGTTAATTAGAGTCGTCCCCGTCCCCTCAGTATACGCCCAGAACCATGGACCCGGTACTTGTGGTTCGGACTGTCTCCAACCAGCCATAATGTTGTGAGAGTGAAATTATGTCTAAGTCCAGCTTTGGTACATTAGAAGCAACTCTGAAACTTAACCTAAGCGTTTTTCGAAGCTACTTTTTGGCTAACTTCTTATAGGAAGGTCTAGGAGCTCTGAAAATGAACGTGCGCGTCTTTCACTCTTCCCGAGGAACTTAGAAGAATTTTGTGATATTTTTTATTAAAATGGTGTATAAGGGTATATATATAAATATATTTTATGCACTGTATATGAGCTGGCGATTTCTAAGTCTGTGGTTCCGAGAGGGGGTAACCAGGCTCACTAATAAAGGTCAAGCCACTTGGCTGCCAGAATGCCCTGCTTCAGCACAGACCAGAAAGGCATTGTGATAAGCATATCCCCGGTATAGTCAGGGGTTAATTTGAGTCGTCCCCGTCCCCCCAGTATACGCCCAGAACCATGGACCCGGTACTTGTGGTTCGGACTCTCTCCAACCAGCCATAATGTTGTGAGAGTGAAATTATGTCTAAGTCCAGCTTTGGTACATTAGAAGCAAATCTGAAACTTAACCTAAGCGTTTTTCGAAGCTACTTTTTGGCTAACTTCTTATAGGAAGGTCTAGGAGCTCTGAAAATGAACGTACGCGTCTTTCACTCTTCCCGAGGGACTTAGAAGAATTTTGTGATATTTTTTATTAAAATGGTGTATAAGGGTATATATATAAATATATTTTATGCACTGTGTATGAGCTGGCGATTTCTAAGTCTGTGGTTCCGAGAGGGGGTAACCAGGCTCACTAATAAAGGTCAAGCCACTTGGCTGCCAGAATGCCCTGCTTCAGCACAGACCAGAAAGGCATTGTGATAAGCGTATCCCCGGTATAGTCAGGGGTTAATGGGACTCATCCCCGTCCCCCCAGTATACGCCCAGAACCATGGACCCGGTACTTGTGGTTCGGACTCTCTCCAACCAGCCATAATGTTGTGAGAGTGAAATTATGTCTAAGTCCAGCTTTGGTACATTAGAAGCAACTCTGAAATTTAACCTAAGCGTTTTTCGAAGCTACTTTTTGGCTAACTTCTTATAGGAAGGTTTAGGAGCTCTGAAAATGAACGTGCGCGTCTTTCACTCTTCCCGAGGGACTTAGAAGAATTTTGTGATATTTTTTATTAAAATGGTGTATAAGGGTATATATATAAATATATTTTATGCACTGTATATGAGCTGGCGATTTCTAAGTCTGTGGTTCCGAGAGGGGGTAACCAGGCTCACTAATAAAGGTCAAGCCACTTGGCTGCCAGAATGCCCTGCTTCAGCACAGACCAGAAAGGAATTGTGATAAGCGTATCCCCGGTATAGTCAGGGGTTAATGGCAGTCGTCCCCGTCCCCCCAGTATACGCCCAGAACCATGGACCCGGTACTTGTGGTTCGAACTCTCTCCAACCAGCCATAATGTTGTGAGAGTGAAATTATGTCTAAGTCCAGCTTTGGTACATTAGAAGCGACTCTGAAACTTAACCTAAGCGTTTTTCGAAGCTACTTTTTGGCTAACTTCTTATAGGAAGGTCTAGGAGCTCTGAAAATGAACGTTCGCGTCTTTCACTCTTCCCAATGGATTTTGAAGAATTTTGTGATATTTTTTATTAAAATGGTGTATAAGGGTATATATATATAAATATATTTTATGCACTATATATGAGCTGGCGATTTCTAAGTCTGTGGTTCCGAGAGGGGGTAACCAGGCTCACTAATAAAGGTCAAGCCACTTGGCTGCCAGAATGCCCTGCTTCAGCACAGACCAGAAAGGCATTGTGATAAGCATATCCCCGGTATAGTCAGGGGTTAATGGGACTCGTCCCCGTCCCCCCAGTATACGCCCAGAACCATGGACCCGGTACTTGTGGTTCGGACTCTCTCCAACCAGCCATAATGTTGTGAGAGTGAAATTATGTCTAAGTCCAGCTTTGGTACATTAGAAGCAACTCTGAAACTTAACCTAAGCGTTTTTCGAAGCTACTTTTTGGCTAACTTCTTATAGGAAGGTTTAGGAGCTCTGAAAATGAACGTGCGCGTCTTTCACTCTTCCCGAGGGACTTAGAAGAATTTTGTGATATTTTTTATTAAAATGGTGAATAAGGGTATATATATAAATATATTTTATGCACTGTATATGAGCTGGCGATTTCTAAGTCTGTGGTTCCGAGAGGGGGTAACCAGGCTCACTAATAAAGGTCAAGCCACTTGGCTGCCAGAATGCCCTGCCTCAGCACAGACCAGAAAGGCATTGTGATAAGCGTATCCCCGGTATAGTCAGGGGTTAATTAGAGTCGTCCCCGTCCCCTCAGTATACGCCCAGAACCATGGACCCGGTACTTGTGGTTCGGACTGTCTCCAACCAGCCATAATGTTGTGAGAGTGAAATTATGTCTAAGTCCAGCTTTGGTACATTAGAAGCAACTCTGAAACTTAACCTAAGCGTTTTTCGAAGCTACTTTTTGGCTAACTTCTTATAGGAAGGTCTAGGAGCTCTGAAAATGAACGTGCGCGTCTTTCACTCTTCCCGAGGAACTTAGAAGAATTTTGTGATATTTTTTATTAAAATGGTGTATAAGGGTATATATATAAATATATTTTATGCACTGTATATGAGCTGGCGATTTCTAAGTCTGTGGTTCCGAGAGGGGGTAACCAGGCTCACTAATAAAGGTCAAGCCACTTGGCTGCCAGAATGCCCTGCTTCAGCACAGACCAGAAAGGCATTGTGATAAGCATATCCCCGGTATAGTCAGGGGTTAATTTGAGTCGTCCCCGTCCCCCCAGTATACGCCCAGAACCATGGACCCGGTACTTGTGGTTCGGACTCTCTCCAACCAGCCATAATGTTGTGAGAGTGAAATTATGTCTAAGTCCAGCTTTGGTACATTAGAAGCAACTCTGAAATTTAACCTAAGCGTTTTTCGAAGCTACTTTTTGGCTAACTTCTTATAGGAAGGTTTAGGAGCTCTGAAAATGAACGTGCGCGTCTTTCACTCTTCCCGAGGGACTTAGAAGAATTTTGTGATATTTTTTATTAAAATGGTGTATAAGGGTATATATAAATATATTTTATGCACTGTATATGAGCTGGCGATTTCTAAGTCTGTGGTTCCGAGAGGGGGTAACCAGGCTCACTAATAAAGGTCAAGCCACTTGGCTGCCAGAATGCCCTGCTTCAGCACAGACCAGAAAGGAATTGTGATAAGCGTATCCCCGGTATAGTCAGGGGTTAATGGCAGTCGTCCCCGTCCCCCCAGTATACGCCCAGAACCATGGACCCGGTACTTGTGGTTCGAACTGTCTCCAACCAGCCATAATGTTGTGAGAGTGAAATTATGTCTAAGTCCAGCTTTGGTACATTAGAAGCGACTCTGAAACTTAACCTAAGCGTTTTTCGAAGCTACTTTTTGGCTAACTTCTTATAGGAAGGTCTAGGAGCTCTGAAAATGAACGTGCGCGTCTTTCACTCTTCCCGATGGACTTTGAAGAATTTTGTGATATTTTTTATTAAAATGGTGTATAAGGGTATATATATATAAATATATTTTATGCACTGTATATGAGCTGGCGATTTCTAAGTCTGTGGTTCCGAGAGGGGGTAACCAGGCTCACTAATAAAGGTCAAGCCACTTGGCTGCCAGAATGCCCTGCCTCAGCACAGACCAGAAAGGCATTGTGATAAGCGTATCCCCGGTATAGTCAGGGGTTAATGGGAGTCGTCCCCGTCCCCTCAGTATACGCCCAGAACCATGGACCCGGTACTTGTGGTTCGGACTGTCTCCAACCAGCCATAATGTTGTGAGAGTGAAATTATGTCTAAGTCCAGCTTTGGTACATTAGAAGCAACTCTGAAACTTAACCTAAGCGTTTTTCGAAGCTACTTTTTGGCTAACTTCTTCTAGGAAGGTCTAGGAGCTCTGAAAATGAACGTGCGCGTCTTTCACTCTTCCCGAGGGACTTAGAAGAATTTTGTGATATTTTTTATTAAAATGGTGTATAAGGGTATATATATAAATATATTTTATGCACTGTATATGAGCTGGCGATTTCTAAGTCTGTGGTTCCGAGAGGGGGTAACCAGGCTCACTAATAAAGGTCAAGCCACTTGGCTGCCAGAATGCCCTGCTTCAGCACAGACCAGAAAGGAATTGTGATAAGCGTATCCCCGGTATAGTCAGGGGTTAATGGCAGTCGTCCCCGTCCCCCCAGTATACGCCCAGAACCATGGACCCGGTACTTGTGGTTCGAACTCTCTCCAACCAGCCATAATGTTGTGAGAGTGAAATTATGTCTAAGTCCAGCTTTGGTACATTAGAAGCGACTCTGAAACTTAACCTAAGCGTTTTTCGAAGCTACTTTTTGGCTAACTTCTTATAGGAAGGTCTAGGAGCTCTGAAAATGAACGTGCGCGTCTTTCACTCTTCCCGATGGACTTTGAAGAATTTTGTGATATTTTTTATTAAAATGGTGTATAAGGGTATATATATATAAATATATTTTATGCACTATATATGAGCTGGCGATTTCTAAGTCTGTGGTTCCGAGAGGGGGTAACCAGGCTCACTAATAAAGGTCAAGCCACTTGGCTGCCAGAATGCCCTGCTTCAGCACAGACCAGAAAGGCATTGTGATAAGCATATCCCCGGTATAGTCAGGGGTTAATGGGACTCGTCCCCGTCCCCCCAGTATACGCCCAGAACCATGGACCCGGTACTTGTGGTTCGGACTCTCTCCAACCAGCCATAATGTTGTGAGAGTGAAATTATGTCTAAGTCCAGCTTTGGTACATTAGAAGCAACTCTGAAACTTAACCTAAGCGTTTTTCGAAGCTACTTTTTGGCTAACTTCTTATAGGAAGGTTTAGGAGCTCTGAAAATGAACGTGCGCGTCTTTCACTCTTCCCGAGGGACTTAGAAGAATTTTGTGATATTTTTTATTAAAATGGTGAATAAGGGTATATATATAAATATATTTTATGCACTGTATATGAGCTGGCGATTTCTAAGTCTGTGGTTCCGAGAGGGGGTAACCAGGCTCACTAATAAAGGTCAAGCCACTTGGCTGCCAGAATGCCCTGCCTCAGCACAGACCAGAAAGGCATTGTGATAAGCGTATCCCCGGTATAGTCAGGGGTTAATTAGAGTCGTCCCCGTCCCCTCAGTATACGCCCAGAACCATGGACCCGGTACTTGTGGTTCGGACTGTCTCCAACCAGCCATAATGTTGTGAGAGTGAAATTATGTCTAAGTCCAGCTTTGGTACATTAGAAGCAACTCTGAAACTTAACCTAAGCGTTTTTCGAAGCTACTTTTTGGCTAACTTCTTATAGGAAGGTCTAGGAGCTCTGAAAATGAACGTGCGCGTCTTTCACTCTTCCCGAGGAACTTAGAAGAATTTTGTGATATTTTTTATTAAAATGGTGTATAAGGGTATATATATAAATATATTTTATGCACTGTATATGAGCTGGCGATTTCTAAGTCTGTGGTTCCGAGAGGGGGTAACCAGGCTCACTAATAAAGGTCAAGCCACTTGGCTGCCAGAATGCCCTGCTTCAGCACAGACCAGAAAGGCATTGTGATAAGCATATCCCCGGTATAGTCAGGGGTTAATTTGAGTCCCCCCCGTCCCCCCAGTATACGCCCAGAACCATGGACCCGGTACTTGTGGTTCGGACTCTCTCCAACCAGCCATAATGTTGTGAGAGTGAAATTATGTCTAAGTCCAGCTTTGGTACATTAGAAGCAAATCTGAAACTTAACCTAAGCGTTTTTCGAAGCTACTTTTTGGCTAACTTCTTATAGGAAGGTCTAGGAGCTCTGAAAATGAACGTACGCGTCTTTCACTCTTCCCGAGGGACTTAGAAGAATTTTGTGATATTTTTTATTAAAATGGTGTATAAGGGTATATATATAAATATATTTTATGCACTGTGTCTGAGCTGGCGATTTCTAAGTCTGTGGTTCCGAGAGGGGGTAACCAGGCTCACTAATAAAGGTCAAGCCACTTGGCTGCCAGAATGCCCTGCTTCAGCACAGACCAGAAAGGCATTGTGATAAGCGTATCCCCGGTATAGTCAGGGGTTAATGGGACTCATCCCCGTCCCCCCAGTATACGCCCAGAACCATGGACCCGGTACTTGTGGTTCGGACTCTCTCCAACCAGCCATAATGTTGTGAGAGTGAAATTATGTCTAAGTCCAGCTTTGGTACATTAGAAGCAACTCTGAAATTTAACCTAAGCGTTTTTCGAAGCTACTTTTTGGCTAACTTCTTATAGGAAGGTTTAGGAGCTCTGAAAATGAACGTGCGCGTCTTTCACTCTTCCCGAGGGACTTAGAAGAATTTTGTGATATTTTTTATTAAAATGGTGTATAAGGGTATATATAAATATATTTTATGCACTGTATATGAGCTGGCGATTTCTAAGTCTGTGGTTCCGAGAGGGGGTAACCAGGCTCACTAATAAAGGTCAAGCCACTTGGCTGCCAGAATGCCCTGCTTCAGCACAGACCAGAAAGGAATTGTGATAAGCGTATCCCCGGTATAGTCAGGGGTTAATGGCAGTCGTCCCCGTCCCCCCAGTATACGCCCAGAACCATGGACCCGGTACTTGTGGTTCGAACTGTCTCCAACCAGCCATAATGTTGTGAGAGTGAAATTATGTCTAAGTCCAGCTTTGGTACATTAGAAGCGACTCTGAAACTTAACCTAAGCGTTTTTCGAAGCTACTTTTTGGCTAACTTCTTATAGGAAGGTCTAGGAGCTCTGAAAATGAACGTGCGCGTCTTTCACTCTTCCCGATGGACTTTGAAGAATTTTGTGATATTTTTTATTAAAATGGTGTATAAGGGTATATATATATAAATATATTTTATGCACTGTATATGAGCTGGCGATTTCTAAGTCTGTGGTTCCGAGAGGGGGTAACCAGGCTCACTAATAAAGGTCAAGCCACTTGGCTGCCAGAATGCCCTGCCTCAGCACAGACCAGAAAGGCATTGTGATAAGCGTATCCCCGGTATAGTCAGGGGTTAATGGGAGTCGTCCCCGTCCCCTCAGTATACGCCCAGAACCATGGACCCGGTACTTGTGGTTCGGACTGTCTCCAACCAGCCATAATGTTGTGAGAGTGAAATTATGTCTAAGTCCAGCTTTGGTACATTAGAAGCAACTCTGAAACTTAACCTAAGCGTTTTTCGAAGCTACTTTTTGGCTAACTTCTTCTAGGAAGGTCTAGGAGCTCTGAAAATGAACGTGCGCGTCTTTCACTCTTCCCGAGGGACTTAGAAGAATTTTGTGATATTTTTTATTAAAATGGTGTATAAGGGTATATATATAAATATATTTTATGCACTGTATATGAGCTGGCGATTTCTAAGTCTGTGGTTCCGAGAGGGGGTAACCAGGCTCACTAATAAAGGTCAAGCCACTTGGCTGCCAGAATGCCCTGCTTCAGCACAGACCAGAAAGGAATTGTGATAAGCGTATCCCCGGTATAGTCAGGGGTTAATGGCAGTCGTCCCCGTCCCCCCAGTATACGCCCAGAACCATGGACCCGGTACTTGTGGTTCGAACTCTCTCCAACCAGCCATAATGTTGTGAGAGTGAAATTATGTCTAAGTCCAGCTTTGGTACATTAGAAGCGACTCTGAAACTTAACCTAAGCGTTTTTCGAAGCTACTTTTTGGCTAACTTCTTATAGGAAGGTCTAGGAGCTCTGAAAATGAACGTGCGCGTCTTTCACTCTTCCCGATGGACTTTGAAGAATTTTGTGATATTTTTTATTAAAATGGTGTATAAGGGTATATATATATAAATATATTTTATGCACTATATATGAGCTGGCGATTTCTAAGTCTGTGGTTCCGAGAGGGGGTAACCAGGCTCACTAATAAAGGTCAAGCCACTTGGCTGCCAGAATGCCCTGCTTCAGCACAGACCAGAAAGGCATTGTGATAAGCATATCCCCGGTATAGTCAGGGGTTAATGGGACTCGTCCCCGTCCCCCCAGTATACGCCCAGAACCATGGACCCGGTACTTGTGGTTCGGACTCTCTCCAACCAGCCATAATGTTGTGAGAGTGAAATTATGTCTAAGTCCAGCTTTGGTACATTAGAAGCAACTCTGAAACTTAACCTAAGCGTTTTTCGAAGCTACTTTTTGGCTAACTTCTTATAGGAAGGTTTAGGAGCTCTGAAAATGAACGTGCGCGTCTTTCACTCTTCCCGAGGGACTTAGAAGAATTTTGTGATATTTTTTATTAAAATGGTGAATAAGGGTATATATATAAATATATTTTATGCACTGTATATGAGCTGGCGATTTCTAAGTCTGTGGTTCCGAGAGGGGGTAACCAGGCTCACTAATAAAGGTCAAGCCACTTGGCTGCCAGAATGCCCTGCCTCAGCACAGACCAGAAAGGCATTGTGATAAGCGTATCCCCGGTATAGTCAGGGGTTAATTAGAGTCGTCCCCGTCCCCTCAGTATACGCCCAGAACCATGGACCCGGTACTTGTGGTTCGGACTGTCTCCAACCAGCCATAATGTTGTGAGAGTGAAATTATGTCTAAGTCCAGCTTTGGTACATTAGAAGCAACTCTGAAACTTAACCTAAGCGTTTTTTGAAGCTACTTTTTGGCTAACTTCTTATAGGAAGGTCTAGGAGCTCTGAAAATGAACGTGCGCGTCTTTCACTCTTCCCGAGGAACTTAGAAGAATTTTGTGATATTTTTTATTAAAATGGTGTATAAGGGTATATATATAAATATATTTTATGCACTGTATATGAGCTGGCGATTTCTAAGTCTGTGGTTCCGAGAGGGGGTAACCAGGCTCACTAATAAAGGTCAAGCCACTTGGCTGCCAGAATGCCCTGCTTCAGCACAGACCAGAAAGGCATTGTGATAAGCATATCCCCGGTATAGTAAGGGGTTAATTTGAGTCGTCCCCGTCCCCCCAGTATACGCCCAGAACCATGGACCCGGTACTTGTGGTTCGGACTCTCTCCAACCAGCCATAATGTTGTGAGAGTGAAATTATGTCTAAGTCCAGCTTTGGTACATTAGAAGCAAATCTGAAACTTAACCTAAGCGTTTTTCGAAGCTACTTTTTGGCTAACTTCTTATAGGAAGGTCTAGGAGCTCTGAAAATGAACGTACGCGTCTTTCACTCTTCCCGAGGGACTTAGAAGAATTTTGTGATATTTTTTATTAAAATGGTGTATAAGGGTATATATATAAATATATTTTATGCACTGTGTATGAGCTGGCGATTTCTAAGTCTGTGGTTCCGAGAGGGGGTAACCAGGCTCACTAATAAAGGTCAAGCCACTTGGCTGCCAGAATGCCCTGCTTCAGCACAGACCAGAAAGGCATTGTGATAAGCGTATCCCCGGTATAGTCAGGGGTTAATGGGACTCATCCCCGTCCCCCCAGTATACGCCCAGAACCATGGACCCGGTACTTGTGGTTCGGACTCTCTCCAACCAGCCATAATGTTGTGAGAGTGAAATTATGTCTAAGTCCAGCTTTGGTACATTAGAAGCAACTCTGAAATTTAACCTAAGCGTTTTTCGAAGCTACTTTTTGGCTAACTTCTTATAGGAAGGTTTAGGAGCTCTGAAAATGAACGTGCGCGTCTTTCACTCTTCCCGAGGGACTTAGAAGAATTTTGTGATATTTTTTATTAAAATGGTGTATAAGGGTATATATATAAATATATTTTATGCACTGTATATGAGCTGGCGATTTCTAAGTCTGTGGTTCCGAGAGGGGGTAACCAGGCTCACTAATAAAGGTCAAGCCACTTGGCTGCCAGAATGCCCTGCTTCAGCACAGACCAGAAAGGAATTGTGATAAGCGTATCCCCGGTATAGTCAGGGGTTAATGGCAGTCGTCCCCGTCCCCCCAGTATACGCCCAGAACCATGGACCCGGTACTTGTGGTTCGAACTCTCTCCAACCAGCCATAATGTTGTGAGAGTGAAATTATGTCTAAGTCCAGCTTTGGTACATTAGAAGCGACTCTGAAACTTAACCTAAGCGTTTTTCGAAGCTACTTTTTGGCTAACTTCTTATAGGAAGGTCTAGGAGCTCTGAAAATGAACGTGCGCGTCTTTCACTCTTCCCGATGGACTTTGAAGAATTTTGTGATATTTTTTATTAAAATGGTGTATAAGGGTATATATATATAAATATATTTTATGCACTATATATGAGCTGGCGATTTCTAAGTCTGTGGTTCCGAGAGGGGGTAACCAGGCTCACTAATAAAGGTCAAGCCACTTGGCTGCCAGAATGCCCTGCTTCAGCACAGACCAGAAAGGCATTGTGATAAGCATATCCCCGGTATAGTCAGGGGTTAATGGGACTCGTCCCCGTCCCCCCAGTATACGCCCAGAACCATGGACCCGGTACTTGTGGTTCGGACTCGCTCCAACCAGCCATAATGTTGTGAGAGTGAAATTATGTCTAAGTCCAGCTTTGGTACATTAGAAGCAACTCTGAAACTTAACCCAAGCGTTTTTCGAAGCTACTTTTTGGCTAACTTCTTATAGGAAGGTCTAGGAGCTCTCAAAATGAACGTGCGCGTCTTTCACTCTTCCCGAGGGACTTAGAAGAATTTTGTGATATTTTTTATTAAAATGGTGTATAAGGGTATATATATATAAATATATTTTATGCACTATATATGAGCTGGCGATTTCTAAGTCTGTGGTTCCGAGAGGGGGTAACCAGGCTCACTAATAAAGGTCAAGCCACTTGGCTGCCAGAATGCCCTGCTTCAGCACAGACCAGAAAGGCATTGTGATAAGCGTATCCCCGGTATAGTCAGGGGTTAATGGGAGTCGTCCCCGTCCCCCCAGTATACGCCAAGAACCATGGACCCGGTACTTGCTGTTCGGACTGTCTCCAACCAGCCATAATGTTGTGAGAGTGAAATTATGTCTAAGTCCAGCTTTGGTACATTAGAAGCAACTCTGAAACTTTACCTAAGCGTTTTTCGAAGCTTCTTTTTGGCTAACTTCTTATAGGAAGGTCTAGGAGCTCTGAAAATGAACGTGCGCGTCTTTCACTCTTCCCGAGGGACTTAGAAGAATTTTGTGATATTTTTTATTAAAATGGTGTATAAGGGTATATATAAATATATTTTATGCACTGTATATGAGCTGGCGACTTCTAAGTCTGTGGTTCCGAGAGGGGGTAACCAGGCTCACTAATAAAGGTCAAGCCACTTGGCTGCCAGAATGCCCTGTTTCAGCACAGACCAGAAAGGCATTGTGATAAGCGTATCCCCGGTATAGTCAGGGGTTAATGGGAGTCGTCCCCGTCCCCCCAGTATACGCCCAGAACCATGGACCCGGTACTTGTGGTTCGGACTGTCTCCAACCAGCCATAATGTTGTGAGAGTGAAATTATGTCTAAGTCCAGCTTTGGTACATTAGAAGCAACTCTGAAACTTAACCTAAGCGTTTTTCGAAGCTACTTTTTGAGTAACTTCTTATAGGAAGGTCTAGGAGATCTGAAAATGAACGTGCGCGTCTTTCACTCTTCCCGAGGGACTTAGATTAATTTTGTGATATTTTTTATTAAAATGGTGTATAAGGGTATACTGTATATATAAATATATTTTATGCACTGTATATGAGCTGGCGATTTCTTAGTCTGTGGTTCCGAGAGGGGGTAACCAGGCTCACTAATAAAGGTCAAGCCACTTGGCTGCCAGAATGCCCTGCTTCAGCACAGACCAGAAAGGCATTGTGATAAGCGTATCCCCGGTATAGTCAGGGGTTAATGGGAGTCGTCCCCGTCCCCCCAGTATACGCCCAGAACCATGGACCCGGTACTTGTGGTTCGGACTGTCTCCAACCAGCCATAATGTTGTGAGAGTGAAATTATGTCTAAGTCCAGCTTTGGTACATTAGAAGCAACTCTGAAACTTAACCTAAGCGTTTTTCGAAGCTTCTTTTTGGCTAACTTCTTATAGGAAGGCCTAGGAGCTTTAAAAATGAACGTGCGCGTCTTTCACTCTTCCCGAGGGACTTAGAAGAATTTTGTGATATTTTTTATTAAAATGGTGTATAAGGGTATATATATAAATATATTTTATGCACTGTATATGAGCTGGCGATTTCTAAGTCTGTGGTTCCGAGAGGGGGTAACCAGGCTCACTAATAAAGGTCAAGCCACTTGGCTGCCAGAATGCCCTGCTTCAGCACAGACCAGAAAGGAATTGTGATAAGCGTATCCCCGGTATAGTCAGGGGTTAATGGGAGTCGTCCCCGTCCCCCCAGTATACGCCCAGAACCATGGACCCGGTACTTGTGGTTCGAACTGTCTCCAACCAGCCATAATGTTGTGAGAGTGAAATTATGTCTAAGTCCAGCTTTGGTACATTAGAAGCGACTCTGAAACTTAACCTAAGCGTTTTTCGAAGCTACTTTTTGGCTAACTTCTTATAGGAAGGTCTAGGAGCTCTGAAAATGAACGTGCGCGTCTTTCACTCTTCCCGATGGACTTTGAAGAATTTTGTGATATTTTTTATTAAAATGGTGTATAAGGGTATATATATATATAAATATATTTTATGCACTATATATGAGCTGGCGATTTCTAAGTCTGTGGTTCCGAGAGGGGGTAACCAGGCTCACTAATAAAGGTCAAGCCACTTGGCTGCCAGAATGCCCTGCTTCAGCACAGACCAGAAAGGCATTGTGATAAGCATATCCCCGGTATAGTCAGGGGTTAATGGGACTCGTCCCCGTCCCCCCAGTATACGCCCAGAACCATGGACCCGGTACTTGTGGTTCGGACTCGCTCCAACCAGCCATAATGTTGTGAGAGTGAAATTATGTCTAAGTCCAGCTTTGGTACATTAGAAGCTACTCTGAAACTTAACCCAAGCGTTTTTCGAAGCTACTTTTTGGCTAACTTCTTATAGGAAGGTCTAGGAGCTCTCAAAATGAACGTGCGCGTCTTTCACTCTTCCCGAGGGACTTAGAAGAATTTTGTGATATTTTTTATTAAAATGGTGTATAAGGGTATATATATATAAATATATTTTATGCACTATATATGAGCTGGCGATTTCTAAGTCTGTGGTTCCGAGAGGGGGTAACCAGGCTCACTAATAAAGGTCAAGCCACTTGGCTGCCAGAATGCCCTGCTTAAGCACAGACCAGAAAGGCATTGTGATAAGCGTATCCCCGGTATAGTCAGGGGTTAATGGGAGTCGTCCCCGTCCCCCCAGTATACGCCAAGAACCATGGACCCGGTACTTGCTGTTCGGACTGTCTCCAACCAGCCATAATGTTGTGAGAGTGAAATTATGTCTAAGTCCAGCTTTGGTACATTAGAAGCAACTCTGAAACTTAACCTAAGCGTTTTTCGAAGCTTCTTTTTGGCTAACTTCTTATAGGAAGGTCTAGGAGCTCTGAAAATGAACGTGCGCGTCTTTCACTCTTCCCGAGGGACTTAGAAGAATTTTGTGATATTTTTTATTAAAATGGTGTATAAGGGTATATATAAATATATTTTATGCACTGTATATGAGCTGGCGATTTCTTAGTCTGTGGTTCCGAGAGGGGGTAACCAGGCTCACTAATAAAGGTCAAGCCACTTGGCTGCCAGAATGCCCTGCTTCAGCACAGACCAGAAAGGCATTGTGATAAGCGTATCCCCGGTATAGTCAGGGGTTAATGGGAGTCGTCCCCGTCCCCCCAGTATACGCCCAGAACCATGGACCCGGTACTTGTGGTTCGGACTGTCTCCAACCAGCCATAATGTTGTGAGAGTGAAATTATGTCTAAGTCCAGCTTTGGTACATTAGAAGCAACTCTGAAACTTAACCTAAGCGTTTTTCGAAGCTTCTTTTTGGCTAACTTCTTATAGGAAGGCCTAGGAGCTTTAAAAATGAACGTGCGCGTCTTTCACTCTTCCCGAGGGACTTAGAAGAATTTTGTGATATTTTTTATTAAAATGGTGTATAAGGGTATATATATAAATATATTTTATGCACTGTATATGAGCTGGCGATTTCTAAGTCTGTGGTTCCGAGAGGGGGTAACCAGGCTCACTAATAAAGGTCAAGCCACTTGGCTGCCAGAATGCCCTGCTTCAGCACAGACCAGAAAGGCATTGTATCCCCGGTATAGTCAGGGGTTAATGGGAGTCGTCCCCGTCCCCCCAGTATACGCCCAGAACCATGGACCCGGTACTTGTGGTTCGGACTGTCTCCAACCAGCCATAATGTTGTGAGAGTGAAATTATGTCTAAGTCCAGCTTTGGTACATTAGAAGCAACTCTGAAACTTAACCTAAGCGTTTTTCGAAGCTACTTTTTGGCTAACTTCTTATAGGAAGGTCTAGGAGCTCTGAAAATGAACGTGCGCGTCTTTCACTCTTCCCTAGGGACTTAGAAGAATTTTGTGATATTTTTTATTAAAATGGTGTATAAGGGTATACTGTATATATAAACATATTTTATGCACTGTATATGAGCTGGCGATTTCTTAGTCTGTGGTTCCGAGAGGGGGTAACCAGGCTCACTAATAAAGGTCAAGCCACTTGGCTGCCAGAATGCCCTGTTTCAGCACAGACCAGAAAGGCATTGTGATAAGCGTATCCCCGGTATAGTCAAGGGTTAATGGGAGTCGTTCCCGTCCCCCCAGTATACGCCCAGAACCATGGACCCGGTACTTGTGGTTCGGACTGTCTCCAACCAGCCATAATGTTGTGAGAGTGATATTATGTCTAAGTCCAGCTTTGGTACATTAGAAGCAACTCTGAAACTTAACCTAAGCGTTTTTCGAAGCTACTTTTTGGCTAACTTCTTATAGGAAGGTCTAGGAGCTCTAAAAATGAACGTGCGCGTCTTTCACTCTTCACGAGGGACTTAGAAGAATTTTGTGATATTTTTTATTAAAATGGTGTATATGGGTATATATATAAATATATTTTATGCACTGTATATGAGCTGGCGATTTCTAATTCTGTGGTTCCGAGAGGGGGTAACCAGGCTCACTAATAAAGGTCAAGCCACTTGGCTGCCAGAATGCCCTGCTTCAGCACAGACCAGAAAGGCATTGTGATAAGCGTATCCCCGGTATAGTCAGGGGTTAATGGGAGTCGTCCCCGTCCCCCCAGTATACGCCCAGAACCATGGACCCCGTACTTGTGGTTCGGACTGTCTCCAACCAGCCATAATGTTGTGAAAGTGAAATTATGTCTAAGTCCAGCTTTGGCACATTAGAAGCAACTCTGAAACTTAACCTAAGCGTTTTTCGAAGCTAATTTTTGGCTAACTTCTTATAGGAAGGTCTAGGAGATCTGAAAATGAACGTGCGCGTCTTTCACTCTTCCCGAGGGACTTAGATTAATTTTGTGATATTTTTTATTAAAATGGTGTATAAGGGTATTCTGTATATATAAATATATTTTATGCACTGTATATGAGCTGGCGATTTCTTAGTCTGTGGTTCCGAGAGGGGGTAACCAGGCTCACTAATAAAGGTCAAGCCACTTGGCTGCCAGAATGCCCTGCTTCAGCACAGACCAGAAAGGCATTGTGATAAGCGTATCCCCGGTATAGTCAGGGGTTAATGGGAGTCGTCCCCGTCCCCCCAGTATACGCCAAGAACCATGGACCCGGTACTTGCTGTTCGGACTGTCTCCAACCAGCCATAATGTTGTGAGAGTGAAATTATGTCTAAGTCCAGCTTTGGTACATTAGAAGCAACTCTGAAACTTAACCTAAGCGTTTTTCGAAGCTTCTTTTTGGATAACTTCTTATAGGAAGGTCTAGGAGCTCTGAAAATGAACGTGCGCGTCTTTCACTCTTCCCGAGGGACGTAGAAAAATTTTGTGATATTTTTTATTAAAATGGTGTATAAGGGTATATATATAATTATATTTTATGCACTGTATATGAGCTGGCGACTTCTAAGTCTGTGGTTCCGAGAGGGGGTAACCAGGCTCACTAATAAAGGTCAAGCCACTTGGCTGCCAGAATGCCCTGCTTCAGCACAGACCAGAAAGGCATTGTATCCCCGGTATAGTCAGGGGTTAATGGGAGTCGTCCCCGTCCCCCCAGTATACGCCCAGAACCATGGACCCGGTACTTGTGGTTCGGACTGTCTCCAACCAGCCATAATGTTGTGAGAGTGAAATTATGTCTAAGTCCAGCTTTGGTACATTAGAAGCAACTCTGAAACTTAACCTAAGCGTTTTTCGAAGCTACTTTTTGGCTAACTTCTTATAGGAAGGTCTAGGAGCTCTGAAAATGAACGTGCGCGTCTTTCACTCTTCCCTAGGGACTTAGAAGAATTTTGTGATATTTTTTATTAAAATGGTGTATAAGGGTATACTGTATATATAAACATATTTTATGCACTGTATATGAGCTGGCGATTTCTTAGTCTGTGGTTCCGAGAGGGGGTAACCAGGCTCACTAATAAAGGTCAAGCCACTTGGCTGCCAGAATGCCCTGTTTCAGCACAGACCAGAAAGGCATTGTGATAAGCGTATCCCCGGTATAGTCAAGGGTTAATGGGAGTCGTTCCCGTCCCCCCAGTATACGCACAGATCCATGGACCCGGTACTTGTGGTTCGGACTGTCTCCAACCAGCCATAATGTTGTGAGAGTGATATTATGTCTAAGTCCAGCTTTGGTACATTAGAAGCAACTCTGAAACTTAACCTAAGCGTTTTTCGAAGCTACTTTTTGGCTAACTTCTTATAGGAAGGTCTAGGAGCTCTAAAAATGAACGTGCGCGTCTTTCACTCTTCACGAGGGACTTAGAAGAATTTTGTGATATTTTTTATTAAAATGGTGTATATGGGTATATATATAAATATATTTTATGCACTGTATATGAGCTGGCGATTTCTAATTCTGTGGTTCCGAGAGGGGGTAACCAGGCTCACTAATAAAGGTCAAGCCACTTGGCTGCCAGAATGCCCTGCTTCAGCACAGACCAGAAAGGCATTGTGATAAGCGTATCCCCGGTATAGTCAGGGGTTAATGGGAGTCGTCCCCGTCCCCCCAGTATACGCCCAGAACCATGGACCCCGTACTTGTGGTTCGGACTGTCTCCAACCAGCCATAATGTTGTGAAAGTGAAATTATGTCTAAGTCCAGCTTTGGTACATTAGAAGCAACTCTGAAACTTAACCTAAGCGTTTTTCGAAGCTAATTTTTGGCTAACTTCTTATAGGAAGGTCTAGGAGATCTGAAAATGAACGTGCGCGTCTTTCACTCTTCCCGAGGGACTTAGATTAATTTTGTGATATTTTTTATTAAAATGGTGTATAAGGGTATTCTGTATATATAAATATATTTTATGCACTGTATATGAGCTGGCGATTTCTTAGTCTGTGGTTCCGAGAGGGGGTAACCAGGCTCACTAATAAAGGTCAAGCCACTTGGCTGCCAGAATGCCCTGCTTCAGCACAGACCAGAAAGGCATTGTGATAAGCGTATCCCCGGTATAGTCAGGGGTTAATGGGAGTCGTCCCCGTCCCCCCAGTATACGCCAAGAACCATGGACCCGGTACTTGCTGTTCGGACTGTCTCCAACCAGCCATAATGTTGTGAGAGTGAAATTATGTCTAAGTCCAGCTTTGGTACATTAGAAGCAACTCTGAAACTTAACCTAAGCGTTTTTCGAAGCTTCTTTTTGGATAACTTCTTATAGGAAGGTCTAGGAGCTCTGAAAATGAACGTGCGCGTCTTTCACTCTTCCCGAGGGACGTAGAAAAATTTTGTGATATTTTTTATTAAAATGGTGTATAAGGGTATATATATAATTATATTTTATGCACTGTATATGAGCTGGCGACTTCTAAGTCTGTGGTTCCGAGAGGGGGTAACCAGGCTCACTAATAAAGGTCAAGCCACTTGGCTGCCAGAATGCCCTGCTTCAGCACAGACCAGAAAGGCATTGTATCCCCGGTATAGTCAGGGGTTAATGGGAGTCGTCCCCGTCCCCCCAGTATACGCCCAGAACCATGGACCCGGTACTTGTGGTTCGGACTGTCTCCAACCAGCCATAATGTTGTGAGAGTGAAATTATGTCTAAGTCCAGCTTTGGTACATTAGAAGCAACTCTGAAACTTAACCTAAGCGTTTTTCGAAGCTACTTTTTGGCTAACTTCTTATAGGAAGGTCTAGGAGCTCTGAAAATGAACGTGCGCGTCTTTCACTCTTCCCTAGGGACTTAGAAGAATTTTGTGATATTTTTTATTAAAATGGTGTATAAGGGTATACTGTATATATAAACATATTTTATGCACTGTATATGAGCTGGCGATTTCTTAGTCTGTGGTTCCGAGAGGGGGTAACCAGGCTCACTAATAAAGGTCAAGCCACTTGGCTGCCAGAATGCCCTGTTTCAGCACAGACCAGAAAGGCATTGTGATAAGCGTATCCCCGGTATAGTCAAGGGTTAATGGGAGTCGTTCCCGTCCCCCCAGTATACGCACAGAACCATGGACCCGGTACTTGTGGTTCGGACTGTCTCCAACCAGCCATAATGTTGTGAGAGTGATATTATGTCTAAGTCCAGCTTTGGTACATTAGAAGCAACTCTGAAACTTAACCTAAGCGTTTTTCGAAGCTACTTTTTGGCTAACTTCTTATAGGAAGGTCTAGGAGCTCTAAAAATGAACGTGCGCGTCTTTCACTCTTCACGAGGGACTTAGAAGAATTTTGTGATATTTTTTATTAAAATGGTGTATATGGGTATATATATAAATATATTTTATGCACTGTATATGAGCTGGCGATTTCTAATTCTGTGGTTCCGAGAGGGGGTAACCAGGCTCACTAATAAAGGTCAAGCCACTTGGCTGCCAGAATGCCCTGCTTCAGCACAGACCAGAAAGGCATTGTGATAAGCGTATCCCCGGTATAGTCAGGGGTTAATGGGAGTCGTCCCCGTCCCCCCAGTATACGCCAAGTACCATGGACCCGGTACTTGCTGTTCGGACTGTCTCCAACCAGCCATAATGTTGTGAGAGTGAAATTATGTCTAAGTCCAGCTTTGGTACATTAGAAGCAACTCTGAAACTTAACCTAAGCGTTTTTCGAAGCTTCTTTTTGGCTAACTTCTTATAGGAAGGTCTAGGAGCTCTGAAAATGAACGTGCGCGTCTTTCACTCTTCCCGAGGGACTTAGAAGAATTTTGTGATATTTTTTATTAAAATGGTGTATAAGGGTATATATATAAATATATTTTATGCACTGTATATGAGCTGGCGACTTCTAAGTCTGTGGTTCCGAGAGGGGGTAACCAGGCTCACTAATAAAGGTCAAGCCACTTGGCTGCCAGAATGCCCTGTTTCAGCACAGACCAGAAAGGCATTGTGATAAGCGTATCCCCGGTATAGTCAGGGGTTAATGGGAGTCGTCCCCGTCCCCCCAGTATACGCCCAGAACCATGGACCCGGTACTTGTGGTTCGGACTGTCTCCAACCAGCCATAATGTTGTGAGAGTGAAATTATGTCTAAGTCCAGCTTTGGTACATTAGAAGCAACTCTGAAACTTAACCTAAGCGTTTTTCGAAGCTACTTTTTGGCTAACTTCTTATAGGAAGGTCTAGGAGCTCTGAAAATGAACGTGCGCGTCTTTCACTCTTCCCGAGGGACTTAGAAGAATTTTGTGATATTTTTTATTAAAATGGTGTATAAGGGTATACTGTATATATAAACATATTTTATGCACTGTATATGAGCTGGCGATTTCTTAGTCTGTGGTTCCGAGAGGGGGTAACCAGGCTCACTAATAAAGGTCAAGCCACTTGGCTGCCAGAATGCCCTGTTTCAGCACAGACCAGAAAGGCATTGTGATAAGCGTATCCCCGGTATAGTCAAGGGTTAATGGGAGTCGTCCCCGTCCCCCCAGTATACGCACAGAACCATGGACCCGGTACTTGTGGTTCGGACTGTCTCCAACCAGCCATAATGTTGTGAGAGTGATATTATGTCTAAGTCCAGCTTTGGTACATTAGAAGCAACTCTGAAACTTAACCTAAGCGTTTTTCGAAGCTAATTTTTGGCTAACTTCTTATAGGAAGGTCTAGGAGATCTGAAAATGAACGTGCGCGTCTTTCACTCTTCCCGAGGGACTTAGATTAATTTTGTGATATTTTTTATTAAAATGGTGTATAAGGGTATTCTGTATATATAAATATATTTTATGCACTGTATATGAGCTGGCGATTTCTTAGTCTGTGGTTCCGAGAGGGGGTAACCAGGCTCACTAATAAAGGTCAAGCCACTTGGCTGCCAGAATGCCCTGCTTCAGCACAGACCAGAAAGGCATTGTGATAAGCGTATCCCCGGTATAGTCAGGGGTTAATGGGAGTCGTCCCCGTCCCCCCAGTATACGCCCAGAACCATGGACCCCGTACTTGTGGTTCGGACTGTCTCCAACCAGCCATAATGTTGTGAAAGTGAAATTATGTCTAAGTCCAGCTTTGGTACATTAGAAGCAACTCTGAAACTTAACCTAAGCGTTTTTAGAAGCTAATTTTTGGCTAACTTCTTATAGGAAGGTCTAGGAGATCTGAAAATGAACGTGCGCGTCTTTCACTCTTCCCGAGGGACTTAGATTAATTTTGTGATATTTTTTATTAAAATGGTGTATAAGGGTATTCTGTATATATAAATATATTTTATGCACTGTATATGAGCTGGCGATTTCTTAGTCTGTGGTTCCGAGAGGGGGTAACCAGGCTCACTAATAAAGGTCAAGCCACTTGGCTGCCAGAATGCCCTGCTTCAGCACAGACCAGAAAGGCATTGTGATAAGCGTATCCCCGGTATAGTCAGGGGTTAATGGGAGTCGTCCCCGTCCCCCCAGTATACGCCAAGAACCATGGACCCGGTACTTGCTGTTCGGACTGTCTCCAACCAGCCATAATGTTGTGAGAGTGAAATTATGTCTAAGTCCAGCTTTGGTACATTAGAAGCAACTCTGAAACTTAACCTAAGCGTTTTTCGAAGCTTCTTTTTGGCTAACTTCTTATAGGAAGGTCTAGGAGCTCTGAAAATTAACGTGCGCGTCTTTCACTCTTCCCGAGGGACGTAGAAAAATTTTGTGATATTTTTTATTAAAATGGTGTATAAGGGTATATATATAAATATATTTTATGCACTGTATATGAGCTGGCGACTTCTAAGTCTGTGGTTCCGAGAGGGGGTAACCAGGCTCACTAATAAAGGTCAAGCCACTTGGCTGCCAGAATGCCCTGTTTCAGCACAGACCAGAAAGGCATTGTGATAAGCGTATCCCCGGTATAGTCAGGGGTTAATGGGAGTCGTTCCCGTCCCCCCAGTATACGCCCAGAACCATGGACCCGGTACTTGTGGTTCGGACTGTCTCCAACCAGCCATAATGTTGTGAGAGTGAAATTATGTCTAAGTCCAGCTTTGGTACATTAGAAGCAACTCTGAAACTTAACCTAAGCGTTTTTCGAAGCTACTTTTTGGCTAACTTCTTATAGGAAGGTCTAGGAGCTCTAAAAATGAACGTGCGCGTCTTTCACTCTTCACGAGGGACTTAGAAGAATTTTGTGATATTTTTTATTAAAATGGTGTATAAGGGTATATATATAAATATATTTTATGCACTGTATATGAGCTGGCGATTTCTAAGTCTGTGGTTCCGAGAGGGGGTAACCAGGCTCACTAATAAAGGTCAAGCCACTTGGCTGCCAGAATGCCCTGCTTCAGCACAGACCAGAAAGGCATTGTGATAAGCGTATCCCCGGTATAGTCAGGGGTTAATGGGAGTCGTCCCCGTCCCCCCCAGTATACGCCCAGAACCATGGACCCGGTACTTGTGGTTCGGACTGTCTCCAACCAGCCATAATGTTGTGAGAGTGAAATTATGTCTAAGTCCAGCTTTGGTACATTAGAAGCAACTCTGAAACTTAACCTAAGCATTTTTCGAAGCTACTTTTTGGCTAACTTCTTATAGGAAGGTCTAGGTGCTCTCAAAATGAACGTGCGCGTCTTTCACTCTTCCCGAGGGACTTACAAGAATTTTGTGATATTTTTTATTAAAATGGTGTATATGGGTATATATATAAATATATTTTATGCACTGTATATGAGCTGGCGATTTCTAATTCTGTGGTTCCGAGAGGGGGTAACCAGGCTCACTAATAAAGGTCAAGCCACTTGGCTGCCAGAATGCCCTGCTTCAGCACAGACCAGAAAGGCATTGTGATAAGCGTATCCCCGGTATAGTCAGGGGTTAATGGGAGTCGTCCCCGTCCCCCCAGTATACGCCCAGAACCATGGACCCGGTACTTGTGGTTCGGACTGTCTCCAACCAGCCATAATGTTGTGAAAGTGAAATTATGTCTACTGTAAGTCCAGCTTTGGTACATTAGAAGCAACTCTGAAACTAAACCTAAGCGTTTTTCGAAGCTACTTTTTGGCTAACTTCTTATAGGAAGGTCTAGGAGATCTGAAAATGAACGTGCGCGTCTTTCACTCTTCCCGAGGGACTTAGAAGAATTTTGTGATATTTTTTATTAAAATGGTGTATAAGGGTATACTGTATATACAGTATAAATATATTTTATGCACTGTATATGAGCTGGCGATTTCTTAGTCTGTGGTTCCGAGAGGGGGTAACCAGGCTCACTAATAAAGGTCAAGCCACTTGGCTGCCAGAATGCCCTGCTTCAGCACAGACCAGAAAGGCATTGTGATAAGCGTATCCCCGGTATAGTCAGGGGTTAATGGGAGTCGTCCCCGTCCCCCCAGTATACGCCCAGAACCATGGACCCGGTACTTGTGGATCGGACTGTCTCCAACCACCCATAATGTTGTGAGAGTGATATTATGTCTAAGTCCAGCTTTGGTACATTAGAAGCAACTCTGAAACTTAACCTAAGCGTTTTTCGAAGCTACTTTTTGGCTAACTTCTTATAGGAAGGTCTAGGAGCTCTAAAAATGAACGTGCGCGTCTTTCACTCTTCACGAGGGACTTAGAAGAATTTTGTGATATTTTTTATTAAAATGGTGTATATGGGTATATATATAAATATATTTTATGCACTGTATATGAGCTGGCGATTTCTAATTCTGTGGTTCCGAGAGGGGGTAACCAGGCTCACTAATAAAGGTCAAGCCACTTGGCTGCCAGAATGCCCTGCTTCAGCACAGACCAGAAAGGCATTGTGATAAGCGTATCCCCGGTATAGTCAGGGGTTAATGGGAGTCGTCCCCGTCCCCCCAGTATACGCCCAGAACCATGGACCCGGTACTTGTGGTTCGGACTGTCTCCAACCAGCCATAATGTTGTGAAAGTGAAATTATGTCTACTGTAAGTCCAGCTTTGGTACATTAGAAGCAACTCTGAAACTAAACCTAAGCGTTTTTCGAAGCTACTTTTTGGCTAACTTCTTATAGGAAGGTCTAGGAGATCTGAAAATGAACGTGCGCGTCTTTCACTCTTCACGAGGGACTTAGAAGAATTTTGTGATATTTTTTATTAAAATGGTGTATAAGGGTATACTGTATATATAAATATATTTTATGCACTGTATATGAGCTGGCGATTTCTTAGTCTGTGGTTCCGAGAGGGGGTAACCAGGCTCACTAATAAAGGTCAAGCCACTTGGCTGCCAGAATGCCCTGCTTCAGCACAGACCAGAAAGGCATTGTGATAAGCGTATCCCCGGTATAGTCAGGGGTTAATGGGAGTCGTCCCCGTCCCCCCAGTATACGCCCAGAACCATGGACCCGGTACTTGTGGTTCGGACTGTCTCCAACCAGCCATAATGTTGTGAGAGTGATATTATGTCTAAGTCCAGCTTTGGTACATTAGAAGCAACTCTGAAACTTAACCTAAGCGTTTTTCGAAGCTACTTTTTGGCTAACTTCTTATAGGAAGGTCTAGGAGCTCTAAAAATGAACGTGCGCGTCTTTAACTCTTCACGAGGGACTTAGAAGAATTTTGTGATATTTTTTATTAAAATGGTGTATATGGGTATATATATAAATATATTTTATGCACTGTATATGAGCTGGCGATTTCTAATTCTGTGGTTCCGAGAGGGGGTAACCAGGCTCACTAATAAAGGTCAAGCCACTTGGCTGCCAGAATGCCCTGCTTCAGCACAGACCAGAAAGGCATTGTGATAAGCGTATCCCCAGTATAGTCAGGGGTTAATGGGAGTCGTCCCCATCCCCCCAGTATACGCCCAGAACCATGGACCCGGTACTTGTGGTTCGGACTGTCTCCAACCAGCCATAATGTTGTGAGAGTGATATTATGTCTAAGTCCAGCTTTGGTACATTAGAAGCAACTCTGAAACTTAACCTAAGCGTTTTTCGAAGCTACTTTTTGGCTAACTTCTTATAGGAAGGTCTAGGAGCTCTAAAAATGAACGTGCGCGTCTTTCACTCTTCACGAGGGACTTAGAAGAATTTTGTGATATTTTTTATTAAAATGGTGTATATGGGTATATATATAAATATATTTTATGCACTGTATATGAGCTGGCGATTTCTAATTCTGTGGTTCCGAGAGGGGGTAACCAGGCTCACTAATAAAGGTCAAGCCACTTGGCTGCCAGAATGCCCTGCTTCAGCACAGACCAGAAAGGCATTGTGATAAGCGTATCCCCAGTATAGTCAGGGGTTAATGGGAGTCGTCCCCGTCCCCCCAGTATACGCCCAGAACCATGGACCCGGTACTTGTGGTTCGGAATGTCTCCAACCAGCCATAATGTTGTGAAAGTGAAATTATGTCTAAGTCCAGCTTTGGTACATTAGAAGCAACTCTGAAACTTAACCTAAGCGTTTTTCGAAGCTACTTTTTGGCTAACTTCTTATAGGAAGGTCTAGGAGATCTGAAAATGAACGTGCGCGTCTTTCACTCTTCCCGAGGGACTTAGAAGAATTTTGTGATATTTTTTATTAAAATGGTGTATAAGGGTATACTGTATATATAAATATATTTTATGCACTGTATATGAGCTGGCGATTTCTTAGTCTGTGGTTCCGAGAGGGGGTAACCAGGCTCACTAATAAAGGTCAAGCCACTTGGCTGCCAGAATGCCCTGCTTCAGCACAGACCAGAAAGGCATTGTGATAAGCGTATCCCCGGTATAGTCAGGGGTGAATGGGAGTCGTCCCCGTCCCCCCAGTATACGCCCAGAACCATGGACCCGGTACTTGTGGTTCGGACTGTCTCCAACCAGCCATAATGTTGTGAGAGTGAAATTATGTCTAAGTCCAGCTTTGGTACATTAGAAGCAACTCTGAAACTTAACCTAAGCGTTTTTCGAAGCTACTTTTTGGCTAACTTCTTATAGGAAGGTCTAGGAGCTCTGAAAATGAACGTGCGCGTCTTTCACTCTTCTCGAGGGACTTAGAAGAATTTTGTGATATTTTTTATTAAAATGGTGTATAAGGGTATATACAGTATATAAATATATTTTATGCACTGTATATGAGCTGGCGATTTCTAAGTCTGTGGTTCCGAGAGGGGGTAACCAGGCTCACTAATAAAGGTCAAGCCACTTGGCTGCCAGAATGCCCTGCTTCAGCACAGACCAGAAAGGCATTGTATCCCCGGTAAAGTCAGGGGTTAATGGGAGTCGTCCCCGTCCCCCCAGTATACGCACAGAACCATGGACCCGGTACTTGTGGTTCGGACTGTCTCCAACCAGCCATAATGTTGTGAGAGTGATATTATGTCTAAGTCCAGCTTTGGTACATTAGAAGCAACTCTGAAACTTAACCTAAGCGTTTTTCGAAGCTACTTTTTGGCTAACTTCTTATAGGAAGGTCTAGGAGCTCTAAAAATGAACGTGCGCGTCTTTCACTCTTCACGAGGGACTTAGAAGAATTTTGTGATATTTTTTATTAAAATGGTGTATAAGGGTATACTGTACAGTATATATAAACATATTTTATGCACTGTAAATGAGCTGGCGATTTCTTAGTCTGTGGTTCCGAGAGGGGATAACCAGGCTCACTAATAAAGGTCAAGCCACTTGGCTGCCAGAATGCCCTGTTTCAGCACAGACCAGAAAGGCATTGTGATAAGCGTATCCCCGGTATAGTCAAGGGTTAATGGGAGTCGTCCCCGTCCCCCCAGTATACGCACAGAACCATGGACCCGGTACTTGTGGTTCGGACTGTCTCCAACCAGCCATAATGTTGTGAGAGTGATATTATGTCTAAGTCCAGCTTTGGTACATTAGAAGCAACTCTGAAACTTAACCTAAGCGTTTTTCGAAGCTACTTTTTGGCTAACTTCTTATAGGAAGGTCTAGGAGCTCTAAAAATGAACGTGCGCGTCTTTCACTCTTCACGAGGGACTTAGAAGAATTTTGTGATATTTTTTATTAAAATGGTGTATATGGGTATATATATAAATATATTTTATGCACTGTATATGAGCTGGCGATTTCTAATTCTGTGGTTCCGAGAGGGGGTAACCAGGCTCACTAATAAAGGTCAAGCCACTTGGCTGCCAGAATGCCCTGCTTCAGCACAGACCAGAAAGGCATTGTGATAAGCGTATCCCCGGTATAGTCAGGGGTTAATGGGAGTCGTCCCCGTCCCCCCAGTATACGCCCAGAACCATGGACCCGGTACTTGTGGTTCGGACTGTCTCCAACCAGCCATAATGTTGTGAAAGTGAAATTATGTCTACTGTAAGTCCAGCTTTGGTACATTAGAAGCAACTCTGAAACTAAACCTAAGCGTTTTTCGAAGCTACTTTTTGGCTAACTTCTTATAGGAAGGTCTAGGAGATCTGAAAATGAACGTGCGCGTCTTTCACTCTTCACGAGGGACTTAGAAGAATTTTGTGATATTTTTTATTAAAATGGTGTATAAGGGTATACTGTATATATAAATATATTTTATGCACTGTATATGAGCTGGCGATTTCTTAGTCTGTGGTTCCGAGAGGGGGTAACCAGGCTCACTAATAAAGGTCAAGCCACTTGGCTGCCAGAATGCCCTGCTTCAGCACAGACCAGAAAGGCATTGTGATAAGCGTATCCCCGGTATAGTCAGGGGTTAATGGGAGTCGTCCCCGTCCCCCCAGTATACGCCCAGAACCATGGACCCGGTACTTGTGGTTCGGACTGTCTCCAACCAGCCATAATGTTGTGAGAGTGATATTATGTCTAAGTCCAGCTTTGGTACATTAGAAGCAACTCTGAAACTTAACCTAAGCGTTTTTCGAAGCTACTTTTTGGCTAACTTCTTATAGGAAGGTCTAGGAGCTCTAAAAATGAACGTGCGCGTCTTTCACTCTTCACGAGGGACTTAGAAGAATTTTGTGATATTTTTTATTAAAATGGTGTATATGGGTATATATATAAATATATTTTATGCACTGTATATGAGCTGGCGATTTCTAATTCTGTGGTTCCGAGAGGGGGTAACCAGGCTCACTAATAAAGGTCAAGCCACTTGGCTGCCAGAATGCCCTGCTTCAGCACAGACCAGAAAGGCATTGTGATAAGCGTATCCCCAGTATAGTCAGGGGTTAATGGGAGTCGTCCCCATCCCCCCAGTATACGCCCAGAACCATGGACCCGGTACTTGTGGTTCGGACTGTCTCCAACCAGCCATAATGTTGTGAGAGTGATATTATGTCTAAGTCCAGCTTTGGTACATTAGAAGCAACTCTGAAACTTAACCTAAGCGTTTTTCGAAGCTACTTTTTGGCTAACTTCTTATAGGAAGGTCTAGGAGCTCTAAAAATGAACGTGCGCGTCTTTCACTCTTCACGAGGGACTTAGAAGAATTTTGTGATATTTTTTATTAAAATGGTGTATATGGGTATATATATAAATATATTTTATGCACTGTATATGAGCTGGCGATTTCTAATTCTGTGGTTCCGAGAGGGGGTAACCAGGCTCACTAATAAAGGTCAAGCCACTTGGCTGCCAGAATGCCCTGCTTCAGCACAGACCAGAAAGGCATTGTGATAAGCGTATCCCCAGTATAGTCAGGGGTTAATGGGAGTCGTCCCCGTCCCCCCAGTATACGCCCAGAACCATGGACCCGGTACTTGTGGTTCGGAATGTCTCCAACCAGCCATAATGTTGTGAAAGTGAAATTATGTCTAAGTCCAGCTTTGGTACATTAGAAGCAACTCTGAAACTTAACCTAAGCGTTTTTCGAAGCTACTTTTTGGCTAACTTCTTATAGGAAGGTCTAGGAGATCTGAAAATGAACGTGCGCGTCTTTCACTCTTCCCGAGGGACTTAGAAGAATTTTGTGATATTTTTTATTAAAATGGTGTATAAGGGTATACTGTATATATAAATATATTTTATGCACTGTATATGAGCTGGCGATTTCTTAGTCTGTGGTTCCGAGAGGGGGTAACCAGGCTCACTAATAAAGGTCAAGCCACTTGGCTGCCAGAATGCCCTGCTTCAGCACAGACCAGAAAGGCATTGTGATAAGCGTATCCCCGGTATAGTCAGGGGTGAATGGGAGTCGTCCCCGTCCCCCCAGTATACGCCCAGAACCATGGACCCGGTACTTGTGGTTCGGACTGTCTCCAACCAGCCATAATGTTGTGAGAGTGAAATTATGTCTAAGTCCAGCTTTGGTACATTAGAAGCAACTCTGAAACTTAACCTAAGCGTTTTTCGAAGCTACTTTTTGGCTAACTTCTTATAGGAAGGTCTAGGAGCTCTGAAAATGAACGTGCGCGTCTTTCACTCTTCTCGAGGGACTTAGAAGAATTTTGTGATATTTTTTATTAAAATGGTGTATAAGGGTATATACAGTATATAAATATATTTTATGCACTGTATATGAGCTGGCGATTTCTAAGTCTGTGGTTCCGAGAGGGGGTAACCAGGCTCACTAATAAAGGTCAAGCCACTTGGCTGCCAGAATGCCCTGCTTCAGCACAGACCAGAAAGGCATTGTATCCCCGGTAAAGTCAGGGGTTAATGGGAGTCGTCCCCGTCCCCCCAGTATACGCACAGAACCATGGACCCGGTACTTGTGGTTCGGACTGTCTCCAACCAGCCATAATGTTGTGAGAGTGATATTATGTCTAAGTCCAGCTTTGGTACATTAGAAGCAACTCTGAAACTTAACCTAAGCGTTTTTCGAAGCTACTTTTTGGCTAACTTCTTATAGGAAGGTCTAGGAGCTCTAAAAATGAACGTGCGCGTCTATCACTCTTCACGAGGGACTTAGAAGAATTTTGTGATATTTTTTATTAAAATGGTGTATATGGGTATATATATAAATATATTTTATGCACTGTATATGAGCTGGCGATTTCTAATTCTGTGGTTCCGAGAGGGGGTAACCAGGCTCACTAATAAAGGTCAAGCCACTTGGCTGCCAGAATGCCCTGCTTCAGCACAGACCAGAAAGGCATTATGATAAGCGTATCCCCAGTATAGACAGGGGTTAATGGGAGTCGTCCCCGTCCCCCCAGTATACGCCCAGAACCATGGACCCGGTACTTGTGGTTCGGACTGTCTCCAACCAGCCATAATGTTGTGAAAGTGAAATTATGTCTAAGTCCAGCTTTGGTACATTAGAAGCAACTCTGAAACTTAACCTAAGCGTTTTTCGAAGCTACTTTTTGGCTAACTTCTTATAGGAAGGTCTAGGAGATCTGAAAATGAACGTGCGCGTCTTTCACTCTTCCCGAGGGACTTAGAAGAATTTTGTGATATTTTTTATTAAAATGGTGTATAAGGGTATACTGTATATATAAATATATTTTATGCACTGTATATGAGCTGGCGATTTCTTAGTCTGTGGTTCCGAGAGGGGGTAACCAGGCTCACTAATAAAGGTCAAGCCACTTGGCTGCCAGAATGCCCTGCTTCAGCACAGACCAGAAAGGAATTGTGATAAGCGTATCCCCGGTATAGTCAGGGGTTAATGGGAGTCGTCCCCGTCCCCCCAGTATACGCCCAGAACCATGGACCCGGTACTTGTGGTTCGGACTGTCTCCAACCAGCCATAATGTTGTGAGAGTGAAATTATGTCTAAGTCCAGCTTTGGTACATTAGAAGCAACTCTGAAACTTAACCTAAGCGTTTTTCGAAGCTACTTTTTGGCTAACTTCTTATAGGAAGGTCTAGGAGCTCTGAAAATGAACGTGCGCGTCTTTCACTCTTCCCGAGGGACTTAGAAGAATTTTGTGATATTTTTAATTAAAATGGTGTATAAGGGTATATATATAAATATATTTTATGCACTGTATATGAGCTGGCGATTTCTAAGTCTGTGGTTCCGAGAGGGGGTAACCAGGCTCACTAATAAAGGTCAAGCCACTTGGCTGCCAGAATGCCCTGCTTCAGCACAGACCAGAAAGGCATTGTGATAAGCGTATCCCCGGTATAGTCAGGGGTTAATGGGAGTCGTCCCCGTCCCCCCAGTATACGCCCAGAACCATGGACCCGGTACTTGTGGTTCGGACTGTCTCCAACCAGCCATAATGTTGTGAGAGTGAAATTATGTCTAAGTCCAGCTTTGGTACATTAGAAGCAACTCTGAAACTTAACCTAAGCGTTTATCGAAGCTACTTTTTGGCTAACTTCTTATAGGAAGGTCTAGGAGCTCTGAAAATGAACGTGCGCGTCTTTCACTCTTCCCGAGGGACTTAGAAGAATTTTGTGATATTTTTTATTAAAATGGTGTATAAGGGTATACTGTATATATAAACATATTTTATGCACTGTATATGAGCTTGCGATTTCTTAGTCTGTGGTTCCGAGAGGGGGTAACCTGGCTCACTAATAAAGGTCAAGCCACTTGGCTGCCAGAATGCCCTGTTTCAGCACAGACCAGAAAGGCTTTGTGATAAGCGTATCCCCGGTATAGTCAAGGGTTAATGGGAGTCGTCCCCGTCCCCCCAGTATACGCACAGAACCATGGACCCGGTACTTGTGGTTCGGACTGTCTCCAACCAGCCATAATGTTGTGAGAGTGATATTATGTCTAAGTCCAGCTTTGGTACATTAGAAGCAACTCTGAAACTTAACCTAAGCGTTTTTCGAAGCTACTTTTTGGCTAACTTCTTATAGGAAGGTCTAGGAGCTCTAAAAATGAACGTGCGCGTCTTTCACTCTTCACGAGGGACTTAGAAGAATTTTGTGATATTTTTTATTAAAATGGTGTATATGGGTATATATATAAATATATTTTATGCACTGTATATGAGCTTGCGATTTCTAATTCTGTGGTTCCGAGAGGGGGTAACCAGGCTCACTAATAAAGGTCAAGCCACTTGGCTGCCAGAATGCCCTGCTTCAGCACAGACCAGAAAGGCATTATGATAAGCGTATCCCCAGTATAGACAGGGGTTAATGGGAGTCGTCCCCGTCCCCCCAGTATACGCCCAGAACCATGGACCCGGTACTTGTGGTTCGGACTGTCTCCAACCAGCCATAATGTTGTGAAAGTGAAATTATGTCTAAGTCCAGCTTTGGTACATTAGAAGCAACTCTGAAACTTAACCTAAGCGTTTTTCGAAGCTACTTTTTGGCTAACTTCTTATAGGAAGGTCTAGGAGATCTGAAAATGAACGTGCGCGTCTTTCACTCTTCCCGAGGGACTTAGAAGAATTTTGTGATATTTTTTATTAAAATGGTGTATAAGGGTATACTGTATATATAAATATATTTTATGCACTGTATATGAGCTGGCGATTTCTTAGTCTGTGGTTCCGAGAGGGGGTAACCAGGCTCACTAATAAAGGTCAAGCCACTTGGCTGCCAGAATGCCCTGCTTCAGCACAGACCAGAAAGGAATTGTGATAAGCGTATCCCCGGTATAGTCAGGGGTTAATGGGAGTCGTCCCCGTCCCCCCAGTATACGCCCAGAACCATGGACCCGGTACTTGTGGTTCGGACTGTCTCCAACCAGCCATAATGTTGTGAGAGTGAAATTATGTCTAAGTCCAGCTTTGGTACATTAGAAGCAACTCTGAAACTTAACCTAAGCGTTTTTCGAAGCTACTTTTTGGCTAACTTCTTATAGGAAGGTCTAGGAGCTCTGAAAATGAACGTGCGCGTCTTTCACTCTTCCCGAGGGACTTAGAAGAATTTTGTGATATTTTTAATTAAAATGGTGTATAAGGGTATATATATAAATATATTTTATGCACTGTATATGAGCTGGCGATTTCTAAGTCTGTGGTTCCGAGAGGGGGTAACCAGGCTCACTAATAAAGGTCAAGCCACTTGGCTGCCAGAATGCCCTGCTTCAGCACAGACCAGAAAGGCATTGTGATAAGCGTATCCCCGGTATAGTCAGGGGTTAATGGGAGTCGTCCCCGTCCCCCCAGTATACGCCCAGAACCATGGACCCGGTACTTGTGGTTCGGACTGTCTCCAACCAGCCATAATGTTGTGAGAGTGAAATTATGTCTAAGTCCAGCTTTGGTACATTAGAAGCAACTCTGAAACTTAACCTAAGCGTTTATCGAAGCTACTTTTTGGCTAACTTCTTATAGGAAGGTCTAGGAGCTCTGAAAATGAACGTGCGCGTCTTTCACTCTTCCCGAGGGACTTAGAAGAATTTTGTGATATTTTTTATTAAAATGGTGTATAAGGGTATACTGTATATATAAACATATTTTATGCACTGTATATGAGCTTGCGATTTCTTAGTCTGTGGTTCCGAGAGGGGGTAACCTGGCTCACTAATAAAGGTCAAGCCACTTGGCTGCCAGAATGCCCTGTTTCAGCACAGACCAGAAAGGCATTGTGATAAGCGTATCCCCGGTATAGTCAAGGGTTAATGGGAGTCGTCCCCTTCCCCCCAGTATACGCACAGAACCATGGACCCGGTACTTGTGGTTCGGACTGTCTCCAACCAGCCATAATGTTGTGAGAGTGATATTATGTCTAAGTCCAGCTTTGGTACATTAGAAGCAACTCTGAAACTTAACCTAAGCGTTTTTCGAAGCTACTTTTTGGTTAACTTCTTATAGGAAGGTCTAGGAGCTCTAAAAATGAACGTGCGCGTCTTTCACTCTTCACGAGGGACTTAGAAGAATTTTGTGATATTTTTTATTAAAATGGTGTATATGGGTATATATATAAATATATTTTATGCACTGTATATGAGCTGGCGATTTCTAATTCTGTGGTTCCGAGAGGGGGTAACCAGGCTCACTAATAAAGGTCAAGCCACTTGGCTGCCAGAATGCCCTGCTTCAGCACAGACCAGAAAGGCATTGTGATAAGCGTATCCCCAGTATAGTCAGGGGTTAATGGGAGTCGTCCCCGTCCCCCCAGTATACGCCCAGAACCATGGACCCGGTACTTGTGGTTCGGACTGTCTCCAACCAGCCATAATGTTGTGAAAGTGAAATTATGTCTAAGTCCAGCTTTGGTACATTAGAAGCAACTCTGAAACTTAACCTAAGCGTTTTTCGAAGCTACCTTTTGGCTAACTTCTTATAGGAAGGTCTAGGAGATCGGAAAATGAACGTGCGCGTCTTTCACTCTTCCCGAGGGACTTAGAAGAATTTTGTGATATTTTTTATTAAAATGGTGTATAAGGGTATACTGTATATATAAATATATTTTATGCACTGTATATGAGCTGGCGATTTCTTAGTCTGTGGTTCCGAGAGGGGGTAACCAGGCTCACTAATAAAGGTCAAGCTACTTGGCTGCCAGAATGCCCTGCATCAGCACAGACCAGAAAGGCATTGTGATAAGCGTATCCCCGGTATAGTCAGGGGTTAATGGGAGTCGTCCCCGTCCCCGTCCCCCCAGTATACGCCCAGAACCATGGACCCGGTACTTGTGGTTCGGACTGTCTCCAACCAGCCATAATGTTGTGAGAGTGATATTATGTCTAAGTCCAGCTTTAGTACATTAGAAGCGACTCTGAAACTTAACCCAAGCGTTTTTCGAAGCTACTTTTTGGCTAACTTCTTATAGGAAGGTCTAGGAGCTCTGAAAATGAACGTTCGCGTCTTTCACTCTTCCCGAGGGACTTAGAAGAATTTTGTAATATTTTTTATTAAAATGGTGTATAAGGGTATACTGTATATATAAATACATTTTATGCACTGTATATGAGCTGGCGATTTCTTAGTCTGTGGTTCCGAGAGGGGGTAACCAGGCTCACTAATAAAGGTCAAGCCACTTGGCTGCCAGAATGCCCTGCTTCAGCACAGACCAGAAAGGCATTGTGATAAGCGTATCCCCGGTATAGTCAGGGGTTAATGGGAGTCGTCCCCGTCCCCCCAGTATACGCCCAGAACCATGGACCCGGTACTTGTGGTTCGGACTGTCTCCAACCAGCCATAATGTTGTGAGAGTGAAATTATGTCTAAGTCCAGCTTTGGTACATTAGAAGCAACTCTGAAACTTAACTTAAGCGTTTTTCGAAGCTACTTTTTGGCTAACTTCTTATAGGAAGGTCTAGGAGCTCTGAAAATGAACGTGCGCGTCTTTCACTCTTCCCGAGGGACTTAAAAGAATTTTGTGATATTTTTTATTAAAATGGTGTATAAGGGTATACTGTATATATAAATACATTTTATGCACTGTATATGAGCTGGCGATTTCTTAGTCTGTGGTTCCGAGAGGGGGTAACCAGGCTCACTAATAAAGGTCAAGACACTTGGCTGCCAGAATGCCCTGCTTCAGCACAGACCAGAAAGGCATTGTGATACGCGTATCCCCGGTATAGTCAGGGGTTAATGGGAGTCGTCCCCGTCCCCCCAGTATACGCCCAGAACCATGGACCCGGTACTTGTGGTTCGGACTGTCTCCAACCAGCCATAATGTTGTGAAAGTGAAATTATGTCTAAGTCCAGCTTTGGTACATTAGAAGAAACTCTGAAACTTAACCTAAGCGTTTTTCGAAGCTACTTTTTGGCTAACTTCTTATAGGAAGGTCTAGGAGCTCTGAAAATGAACGTGCGCGTCTTTCACTCTTCCCGAGGGACTTAAAAGAATGTTGTGATATTTTTTATTAAAATGGTGTATAAGGGTATACTGTATATATAAATATATTTTATGCACTGTATATGAGCTGGCGATTTCTTAGTCTGTGGTTCCGAGAGGGGGTAACCAGGCTCACTAATAAAGGTCAAGCCACTTGGCTGCCAGAATGCCCTGCTTCAGCACAGACCAGAAAGGAATTGTGATAAGCGTATCCCCGGTATAGTCAGGGGTTAATGGGAGTCGTCCCCGTCCCCCCAGTATACGCCCAGAACCATGGACCCGGTACTTGTGGTTCGGACTGTCTCCAACCAGCCATAATGTTGTGAGAGTGAAATTATGTCTAAGTCCAGCTTTGGTACATTAGAAGCAACTCTGAAACTTAACCTAAGCGTTTTTCGAAGCTACTTTTTGGCTAACTTCTTATAGGAAGGTCTAGGAGCTCTGAAAATGAACGTGCGCGTCTTTCACTCTTCCCGAGGGACTTAGAAGAATTTTGTGATATTTTTAATTAAAATGGTGTATAAGGGTATATATATAAATATATTTTATGCACTGTATATGAGCTGGCGATTTCTAAGTCTGTGGTTCCGAGAGGGGGTAACCAGGCTCACTAATAAAGGTCAAGCCACTTGGCTGCCAGAATGCCCTGCTTCAGCACAGACCAGAAAGGCATTGTGATAAGCGTATCCCCGGTATAGTCAGGGGTTAATGGGAGTCGTCCCCGTCCCCCCAGTATACGCCCAGAACCATGGACCCGTTACTTGTGGTTCGGACTGTCTCCAACCAGCCATAATGTTGTGAGAGTGAAATTATGTCTAAGTCCAGCTTTGGTACATTAGAAGCAACTCTGAAACTTAACCTAAGCGTTTTTCGAAGCTACTTTTTGGCTAACTTCTTATAGGAAGGTCTAGGTGCTCTCAAAATGAACGTGCGCGTCTTTCACTCTTCCCGAGGGACTTACAAGAATTTTGTGATATTTTTTATTAAAATGGTGTATAAGGGTATATATATAAATATATTTTATGCACTGTATATGAGCTGGCGATTTCTAAGTCTGTGGTTCCGAGAGGGGGTAACCAGGCTCACTAATAAAGGTCAAGCCACTTGGCTGCCAGAATGCCCTGCTTCAGCACTGACCAGAAAGGCATTGTGATAAGCGTATCCCCGGTATAGTCAGGGGTTAATGGGAGTCGTCCCCGTCCCCCCAGTATACGCCCAGAACCATGGACCCGGTACTTGTGGTTCGGACTGTCTCCAACCAGCCATAATGTTGTGAGAGTGAAATTATGTCTAAGTCCAGCTTTGGTACATTAGAAGCAACTCTGAAACTTAACCTAAGCGTTTTTCGAAGCTACTTTTTGGCTAACTTCTTATAGGAAGGTCTAGGTGCACTCAAAATGAACGTGCGCGTCTTTCACTCTTCCCGAGGGACTTACAAGAATTTTGTGATATTTTTTATTAAAATGGTGTATAAGGGTATATATATAAATATATTTTATGCACTGTATATGAGCTGGCGATTTCTAAGTCTGTGGTTCCGAGAGGGGGTAACCAGGCTCACTAATAAAGGTCAAGCCACTTGGCTGCCAGAATGCCCTGCTTCAGCACAGACCAGAAAGGCATTGTGATAAGCGTATCCCCGGTATAGTCAGGGGTTAATGGGAGTCGTCCCCGTCCCCCCAGTATACGCCCAGAACCATGGACCCGTTACTTGTGGTTCGTACTGTCTCCAACCAGCCATAATGTTGTGAGAGTGAAATTATGTCTAAGTCCAGCTTTGGTACATTAGAAGCAACTCTGAAACTTAACCTAAGCGTTTTTCGAAGCTACTTTTTGGCTAACTTCTTATAGGAAGGTCTAGGTGCTCTCAAAATTAACGTGCGCGTCTTTCACTCTTCCCGAGGGACTTACAAGAATTTTGTGATATTTTTTATTAAAATGGTGTATAAGGGTATATATATAAATATATTTTATGCACTGTATATGAGCTGGCGATTTCTAAGTCTGTGGTTCCGAGAGGGGGTAACCAGGCTCACTAATAAAGGTCAAGCCACTTGGCTGCCAGAATGCCCTGCTTCAGCACTGACCAGAAAGGCATTGTGATAAGCGTATCCCCGGTATAGTCAGGGGTTAATGGGAGTCGTCCCCGTCCCCCCAGTATACGCCCAGAACCATGGACCCGGTACTTGTGGTTCGGACTGTCTCCAACCAGCCATAATGTTGTGAGAGTGAAATTATGTCTAAGTCCAGCTTTGGTACATTAGAAGCAACTCTGAAACTTAACCTAAGCGTTTTTCGAAGCTACTTTTTGGCTAACTTCTTATAGGAAGGTCTAGGTGCTCTCAAAATGAACGTGCGCGTCTTTCACTCTTCCCGAGGGACTTAGAAGAATTTTGTGATATTTTTTATTAAAATGGTGTATAAGGGTATATATATAAATATATTTTATGCACTGTATATGAGCTGGCGATTTCTAAGTCTGTGGTTCCGAGAGGGGGTAACCAGGCTCACTAATAAAGGTCAAGCCACTTGGCTGCCAGAATGCCCTGCTTCAGCACAGACCAGAAAGGCATTGTGATAAGCGTATCCCCGGTATAGTCAGGGGTTAATGGGAGTCGTCCCTGTCCCCCCAGTATACGCCCAGAACCATGGACCCGTTACTTGTGGTTCGGACTGTCTCCAACCAGCCATAATGTTGTGAGAGTGAAATTATGTCTAAGTCCAGCTTTGGTACATTAGAAGCAACTCTGAAACTTAACCTAAGCGTTTTTCGAAGCTACTTTTTGGCTAACTTCTTATAGGAAGGTCTAGGTGCTCTCAAAATGAACGTGCGCGTCTTTCACTCTTCCCGAGGGACTTACAAGAATTTTGTGATATTTTTTATTAAAATGGTGTATAAGGGTATATATATAAATATATTTTATGCACTGTATATGAGCTGGCGATTTCTAAGTCTGTGGTTCCGAGAGGGGGTAACCAGGCTCACTAATAAAGGTCAAGCCACTTGGCTGCCAGAATGCCCTGCTTCAGCACTGACCAGAAAGGCATTGTGATAAGCGTATCCCCGGTATAGTCAGGGGTTAATGGGAGTCGTCCCCGTCCCCCCAGTATACGCCCAGAACCATGGACCCGGTACTTGTGGTTCGGACTGTCTCCAACCAGCCATAATGTTGTGAGAGTGAAATTATGTCTAAGTCCAGCTTTGGTACATTAGAAGCAACTCTGAAACTTAACCTAAGCGTTTTTCGAAGCTACTTTTTGGCTAACTTCTTATAGGAAGGTCTAGGTGCACTCAAAATGAACGTGCGCGTCTTTCACTCTTCCCGAGGGACTTACAAGAATTTTGTGATATTTTTTATTAAAATGGTGTATAAGGGTATATATATAAATATATTTTATGCACTGTATATGAGCTGGCGATTTCTAAGTCTGTGGTTCCGAGAGGGGGTAACCAGGCTCACTAATAAAGGTCAAGCCACTTGGCTGCCAGAATGCCCTGCTTCAGCACTGACCAGAAAGGCATTGTGATAAGCGTATCCCCGGTATAGTCAGGGGTTAATGGGAGTCGTCCCCGTCCCCCCAGTATACGCCCAGAACCATGGACCCGGTACTTGTGGTTCGGACTGTCTCCAACCAGCCATAATGTTGTGAGAGTGAAATTATGTCTAAGTCCAGCTTTGGTACATTAGAAGCAACTCTGAAACTTAACCTAAGCGTTTTTCGAAGCTACGTTTTGGCTAACTTCTTATAGGAAGGTCTAGGTGCTCTCAAAATGAATGTGCGCGTCTTTCACTCTTCCCGAGGGACTTACAAG
Source organism: Ascaphus truei (assembly GCF_040206685.1). Lineage (NCBI taxonomy): Eukaryota > Metazoa > Chordata > Amphibia > Anura > Ascaphidae > Ascaphus > Ascaphus truei. Next base: position 172,395,605 of record NC_134485.1, on the reverse strand, counting down.
AATTTTGTGATATTTTTTATTAAAATGGTGTATAAGGGTATATATATAAATATATTTTATGCACTGTATATGAGCTGGCGATTTCTAAGTCTGTGGTTCCGAGAGGGGGTAACCAGGCTCACTAATAAAGGTCAAGCCACTTGGCTGCCAGAATGCCCTGCTTCAGCACAGACCAGAAAGGCATTGTGATAAGCGTATCCCCGGTATAGTCAGGGGTTAATGGGAGTCGTCCCCGTCCCCCCAGTATACGCCCAGAACCATGGACCCGGTACTTGTGGTTCGGACTGTCTCCAACCAGCCATAATGTTGTGAGAGTGAAATTATGTCTAAGTCCAGCTTTGGTACATTAGAAGCAACTCTGAAACTTAACCTAAGCGTTTTTCGAAGCTACTTTTTGGCTAACTTCTTATAGGAAGGTCTAGGATCTCTGAAAATGAACGTGCGCGTCTTTCACTCTTCCCGAGGGACTTAGAAGAATTTTGTGATATTTTTTATTAAAATGGTTTATAAGGGTATATATATAAATATATTTTATGCACTGTATATGAGCTGGCGATTTCTAAGTCTGTGGTTCCGAGAGGGGGTAACCAGGCTCACTAATAAAGGTCAAGCCACTTGGCTGCCAGAATGCCCTGCTTCAGCACAGACCAGAAAGGCATTGTGATAAGCGTATCCCCGGTATAGTCAGGGGTTAATGGGAGTCGTCCCCGTCCCCCCAGTATACGGCCAGAACCATGGACCCGTTACTTGTGGTTCGGACTGTCTCCAACCAGCCATAATGTTGTGAGAGTGAAATTATGTCTAAGTCCAGCTTTGGTACATTAGAAGCAACTCTGAAACTTAACCTAAGCGTTTTTCGAAGCTACTTTTTGGCTAACTTCTTATAGGAAGGTCTAGGTGCTCTCAAAATGATTGTGCGCGTCTTTCACTCTTCCCGAGGGACTTACAAGAATTTTGTGATATTTTTTATTAAAATGGTGTATAAGGGTATATATATAAATATATTTTATGCACTGTATATGAGCTGGCGATTTCTAAGTCTGTGGTTCCGAGAGGGGGTAACCAGGCTCACTAATAAAGGTCAAGCCACTTGGCTGCCAGAATGCCCTGCTTCAGCACAGACCAGAAAGGCATTGTGATAAGCGTATCCCCGGTATAGTCAGGGGTTAATGGGAGTCGTCCCCGTCCCCCCAGTATACGCCCAGAACCATGGACCCGGTACTTGTGGTTCGGACTGTCTCCAACCAGCCATAATGTTGTGAGAGTGAAATTATGTCTAAGTCCAGCTTTGGTACATTAGAAGCAACTCTGAAACTTAACCTAAGCGTTTTTCGAAGCTACTTTTTGGCTAACTTCTTATAGGAAGGTCTAGGTGCTCTCAAAATTAACGTGCGCGTCTTTCACTCTTCCCGAGGGACTTAGAAGAATTGTGTGATATTTTTTATTAAAATGGTGTATAAGGGTATATATATAAATATATTTTATGCACTGTATATGAGCTGGCGATTTCTAAGTCTGTGGTTCCGAGAGGGGGTAACCAGGCTCACTAATAAAGGTCAAGCCACTTGGCTGCCAGAATGCCCTGCTTCAGCACTGACCAGAAAGGCATTGTGATAAGCGTATCCCCGGTATAGTCAGGGGTTAATGGGAGTCGTCCCCGTCCCCCCAGTATACGCCCAGAACCATGGACCCGGTACTTGTGGTTCGGACTGTCTCCAACCAGCCATAATGTTGTGAGAGTGAAATTATGTCTAAGTCCAGCTTTGGTACATTAGAAGCAACTCTGAAACTTAACCTAAGCGTTTTTCGAAGCTACTTTTTGGCTAACTTCTTATAGGAAGGTCTAGGTGCTCTCAAAATGAACGTGCGCGTCTTTCACTCTTCCCGAGGGACTTACAAGAATTTTGTGATATTTTTTATTAAAATGGTGTTTAAGGGTATATATATAAATATATTTTATGCACTGTATATGAGCTGGCGATTTCTAAGTCTGTGGTTCCGAGAGGGGGTAACCAGGCTCACTAATAAAGGTCAAGCCACTTGGCTGCCAGAATGCCCTGCTTCAGCACAGACCAGAAAGGCATTGTGATAAGCGTATCCCCGGTATAGTCAGGGGTTAATGGGAGTCGTCCCCGTCCCCCCAGTATACGCCCAGAACCATGGACCCGTTACTTGTGGTTCGGACTGTCTCCAACCAGCCATAATGTTGTGAGAGTGAAATTATGTCTAAGTCCAGCTTTGGTACATTAGAAGCAACTCTGAAACTTAACCTAAGCGTTTTTCGAAGCTACTTTTTGGCTAACTTCTTATAGGAAGGTCTAGGTGCTCTCAAAATGAACGTGCGCGTCTTTCACTCTTCCCGAGGGACTTACAAGAATTTTGTGATATTTTTTATTAAAATGGTGTATAAGGGTATATATATAAATATATTTTATGCACTGTATATGAGCTGGCGATTTCTAAGTCTGTGGTTCCGAGAGGGGGTAACCAGGCTCACTAATAAAGGTCAAGCCACTTGGCTGCCAGAATGCCCTGCTTCAGCACTGACCAGAAAGGCATTGTGATAAGCGTATCCCCGGTATAGTCAGGGGTTAATGGGAGTCGTCCCCGTCCCCCCAGTATACGCCCAGAACCATGGACCCGGTACTTGTGGTTCGGACTGTCTCCAACCAGCCATAATGTTGTGAGAGTGAAATTATGTCTAAGTCCAGCTTTGGTACATTAGAAGCAACTCTGAAACTTAACCTAAGCGTTTTTCGAAGCTACTTTTTGGCTAACTTCTTATAGGAAGGTCTAGGAGCTCTGAAAATGAACGTGCGCGTCTTTCACTCTTCCCGAGGGACTTAGAAGAATTTTGTGATATTTTTTATTAAAATGGTGTATAAGGGTACTGTATATATACAAATATATTTTATGCACTGTATATGCGCTGGCGATTTCAAAGTCTGTGGTTCCGAGAGGGGGTAACCAGGCTCACTAATAAAGGTCAAGCCACTTGGCTGCCAGAATGCCCTGCTTCAGCACAGACCAGAAAGGCATTGTGATAAGCGTATCTCCGGTATAGTCAGGGGTTAATGGGAGTCCCCCCCGTCCCCCCAGCATACGCCCAGAACCATGGACCCGGTACTTGTGGTTCGGACTGTCTCCAACCAGCCATAATGTTGTGAGAGTGAAATTATGTCTAAGTCCAGCTTTGGTACATTAGAAGCAACTCTGAAACTTAACCTAAGCGTTTTTCGAAGCTACTTTTTGGCTAACTTCTTATAGGAAGGTCTAGGAGCTCTGAAAATGAACGTGCGCGTCTTTCACTCTTCCCGAGGGACTTAGAAGAATTTTGTGATATTTTTTATTAAAATGGTTTATAAGGGTATATATATAAATATATTTTATGCACTGTATATGAGCTGGCGATTTCTAAGTCTGTGGTTCCGAGAGGGGGTAACCAGGCTCACTAATAATGGTCAAGCCACTTGGCTGCCAGAATGCCCTGCTTCAGCACAGACCAGAAAGGCATTGTGATAAGCGTATCCCCGGTATAGTCAGGGGTTAATGGGAGTCGTCCCCGTCCCCCCAGTATACGCCCAGAACCATGGACCCGTTACTTGTGGTTCGGACTGTCTCCAACCAGCCATAATGTTGTGAGAGTGAAATTATGTCTAAGTCCAGCTTTGGTACATTAGAAGCAACTCTGAAACTTAACCTAAGCGTTTTTCGAAGCTACTTTTTGGCTAACTTCTTATAGGAAAGTCTAGGTGCTCTCAAAATGAACGTGCGCGTCTTTCACTCTTCCCGAGGGACTTACAAGAATTTTGTGATATTTTTTATTAAAATGGTGTATAAGGGTATATATATAAATATATTTTATGCACTGTATATGAGCTGGCGATTTCTAAGTCTGTGGTTCCGAGAGGGGGTAACCAGGCTCACTAATAAAGGTCAAGCCACTTGGCTGCCAGAATGCCCTGCTTCAGCACTGACCAGAAAGGCATTGTGATAAGCGTATCCCCGGTATAGTCAGGGGTTAATGGGAGTTGTCCCCGTCCCCCCAGTATACGCCCAGAACCATGGACCCGGTACTTGTGGTTCGGACTGTCTCCAACCAGCCATAATGTTGTGAGAGTGAAATTATGTCTAAGTCCAGCTTTGGTACATTAGAAGCAACTCTGAAACTTAACCTAAGCGTTTTTCGAAGCTACTTTTTGGCTAACTTCTTATAGGAAGGTCTAGGAGCTCTGAAAATGAACGTGCGCGTCTTTCACTCTTCCCGAGGGACTTAGAAGAATTTTGTGATATTTTTTATTAAAATGGTGTATAAGGGTATATATATAAATATATTATATAAATATATTTTATGCACTGTATATGAGCTGGCGATTTCTAAGTCTGTGGTTCCGAGAGGGGGTAACCAGGCTCACTAATAAAGGTCAAGCCACTTGGCTGCCAGAATGCCCTGCTTCAGCACAGACCAGAAAGGCATTGTGATAAGCGTATCCCCGGTATAGTCAGGGGTTAATGGGAGTCGTCTCCGTCCCCCCAGTATACGCCCAGAACCATGGACCCGGTACTTGTGGTTCGGACTGTCTCCAACCAGCCATAATGTTGTGAGAGTGAAATTATGTCTAAGTCCAGCTTTGGTACATTAGAAGCAACTCTGAAACTTAACCTAAGCGTTTTTCGAAGCTACTTTTTGGCTAACTTCTTATAGGAAGGCCTAGGAGCTCTGAAAATGAACGTGCGCGTCTTTCACTCTTCCCGAGGGACTTAGAAGAATTTTGTGATATTTTTTATTAAAATGGTGTATAAGGGTATATATATAAATATATTTTATGCACTGTATATGAGCTGGCGATTTCTAAGTCTGTGGTTCCGAGAGGGGGTAACCAGGCTCACTAATAATGGTCAAGCCACTTGGCTGCCAGAATGCCCTGCTTCAGCACAGACCAGAAAGGCATTGTGATAAGCGTATCCCCGGTATAGTCAGGGGTTAATGGGAGTCGTCCCCGTCCCCCCAGTATACGCCCAGAACCATGGACCCGGTACTTGTGGTTCGGACTGTCTCCAACCAGCCATAATGTTGTGAGAGTGAAATTATGTCTAAGTCCAGCTTTGGTACATTAGAAGCAACTCTGAAACTTAACCTAAGCGTTTTTCGAAGCTACTTTTTGGCTAACTTCTTATAGGAAGGTCTAGGAGCTCTGAAAATGAACGTGCGCGTCTTTCACTCTTCCCGAGGGACTTAGAAGAATTTTGTGATATTTTTTATTAAAATGGTGTATAAGGGTATATATATAAATATATTTTATGCACTGTATATGAGCTGGCGATTTCTAAGTCTGTGGTTCCGAGAGGGGGTAACCAGGCTCACTAATAATGGTCAAGCCACTTGGCTGCCAGAATGCCCTGCTTCAGCACAGACCAGAAAGGCATTGTGATAAGCGTATCCCCGGTATAGTCAGGGGTTAATGGGAGTCGTCCCCGTCCCCCCAGTATACGCCCAGAACCATGGACCCGGTACTTGTGGTTCGGACTGTCTCCAACCAGCCATAATGTTGTGAGAGTGAAATTATGTCTAAGTCCAGCTTTGGTACATTAGAAGCAACTCTGAAACTTAACCTAAGCGTTTTTCGAAGCTACTTTTTGGCTAACTTCTTATAGGAAGGTCTAGGAGCTCTGAAAATGAACGTGCGCGTCTTTCACTCTTCCCGAGGGACTTAGAAGAATTTTGTGATATTTTTTATTAAAATGGTGTATAAGGGTATATATATAAAAATATTATATAAATATATTTTATGCACTGTATATGAGCTGGCGATTTCTAAGTCTGTGGTTCCGAGAGGGGGTAACCAGGCTCACTAATAAAGGTCAAGCCACTTGGCTGCCAGAATGCCCTGCTTCAGCACAGACCAGAAAGGCATTGTGATAAGCGTATCCCCGGTATAGTCAGGGGTTAATGGGAGTCGTCCCCGTCCCCCCAGTATACGCCCAGAACCATGGACCCGTTACTTGTGGTTCGGACTGTCTCCAACCAGCCATAATGTTGTGAGAGTGAAATTATGTCTAAGTCCAGCTTTGGTACATTAGAAGCAACTCTGAAACTTAACTTAAGCGTTTTTCGAAGCTACTTTTTGGCTAACTTCTTATAGGAAGGTCTAGGTGCTCTCAAAATGAACGTGCGCGTCTTTCACTCTTCCCGAGGGACTTACAAGAATTTTGTGATATTTTTTATTAAAATGGTGTATAAGGGTATATATATAAATATATTTTATGCACTGTATATGAGCTGGCGATTTCTAAGTCTGTGGTTCCGAGAGGGGGTAACCAGGCTCACTAATAAAGGTCAAGCCACTTGGATGCCAGAATGCCCTGCTTCAGCACTGACCAGAAAGGCATTGTGATAAGCGTATCCCCGGTATAGTCAGGGGTTAATGGGAGTTGTCCCCGTCCCCCCAGTATACGCCCAGAACCATGGACCCGGTACTTGTGGTTCGGACTGTCTCCAACCAGCCATAATGTTGTGAGAGTGAAATTATGTCTAAGTCCAGCTTTGGTACATTAGAAGCAACTCTGAAACTTAACCTAAGCGTTTTTCGAAGCTACTTTTTGGCTAACTTCTTATAGGAAGGTCTAGGAGCTCTGAAAATGAACGTGCGCGTCTTTCACTCTTCCCGAGGGACTTAGAAGAATTTTGTGATATTTTTTATTAAAATGGTGTATAAGGGTATATATATATAAATATATTATATAAATATATTTTATGCACTGTATATGAGCTGGCGATTTCTAAGTCTGTGGTTCCGAGAGGGGGTAACCAGGCTCACTAATAAAGGTCAAGCCACTTGGCTGCCAGAATGCCCTGCTTCAGCACAGACCAGAAAGGCATTGTGATAAGCGTATCCCCGGTATAGTCAGGGGTTAATGGGAGTCGTCCCCGTCCCCCCAGTATACGCCCAGAACCATGGACCCGGTACTTGTGGTTCGGACTGTCTCCAACCAGCCATAATGTTGTGAGAGTGAAATTATGTCTAAGTCCAGCTTTGGTACATTAGAAGCAACTCTGAAACTTAACCTAAGCGTTTTTCGAAGCTACTTTTTGGCTAACTTCTTATAGGAAGGCCTAGGAGCTCTGAAAATGAACGTGCGCGTCTTTCACTCTTCCCGAGGGACTTAGAAGAATTTTGTGATATTTTTTATTAAAATGGTGTATAAGGGTATATATATAAATATATTTTATGCACTGTATATGAGCTGGCGATTTCTAAGTCTGTGGTTCCGAGAGGGGGTAACCAGGCTCACTAATAATGGTCAAGCCACTTGGCTGCCAGAATGCCCTGCTTCAGCACAGACCAGAAAGGCATTGTGATAAGCGTATCCCCGGTATAGTCAGGGGTTAATGGGAGTCGTCCCCGTCCCCCCAGTATACGCCCAGAACCATGGACCCGGTACTTGTGGTTCGGACTGTCTCCAACCAGCCATAATGTTGTGAGAGTGAAATTATGTCTAAGTCCAGCTTTGGTACATTAGAAGCAACTCTGAAACTTAACCTAAATGTTTTTCGAAGCTACTTTTTGGCTAACTTCTTATAGGAAGGTCTAGGAGCTCTGAAAATGAACGTGCGCGTCTTTCACTCTTCCCGAGGGACTTAGAAGAATTTTGTGATATTTTTTATTAAAATGGTGTATAAGGGTATATATATAAAAATATTATATAAATATATTTTATGCACTGTATATGAGCTGGCGATTTCTAAGTCTGTGGTTCCGAGAGGGGGTAACCAGGCTCACTAATAAAGGTCAAGCCACTTGGCTGCCAGAATGCCCTGCTTCAGCACAGACCAGAAAGGCATTGTGATAAGCGTATCCCCTGTATAGTCAGGGGTTAATGGGAGTCGTCCCCGTCCCCCCAGTATACGCCCAGAACCATGGACCCGGTACTTGTGGTTCGGACTGTCTCCAACCAGCCATAATGTTGTGAGAGTGAAATTATGTCTAAGTCCAGCTTTGGTACATTAGAAGCAACTCTGAAACTTAACCTAAGCGTTTTTCGAAGCTTCTTTTTGGCTAACTTCTTATAGGAAGGTCTAGGAGCTCTGAAAATGAACGTGCGCGTCTTTCACTCTTCCCGAGGGACTTAGAAGAATTTTGTGATATTTTTTATTAAAATGGTGTATAAGGGTATATATATAAAAATATTATATAAATATATTTTATGCACTGTATATGAGCTGGCGATTTCTAAGTCTGTGGTTCCGAGAGGGGGTAACCAGGCTCACTAATAAAGGTCAAGCCACTTGGCTGCCAGAATGCCCTGCTTCAGCACAGACCAGAAAGGCATTGTGATAAGCGTATCCCCGGTATAGTCAGGGGTTAATGGGAGTCGTCCCCGTCCCCCCAGTATACGCCCAGAACCATGGACCCGGTACTTGTGGTTCGGACTGTCTCCAACCAGCCATAATGTTGTGAGAGTGAAATTATGTCTAAGTCCAGCTTTGGTACATTAGAAGCAACTCTGAAACTTAACCTAAGCGTTTTTCGAAGCTTCTTTTTGGCTAACTTCTTATAGGAAGGTCTAGGAGCTCTGAAAATGAACGTGCGCGTCTTTCACTCTTCCCGAGGGACTTAGAAGAATTTTGTGATATTTTTTATTAAAATGGTGTATAAGGGTATATATATAAAAATATTATATAAATATATTTTATGCACTGTATATGAGCTGGCGATTTCTAAGTCTGTGGTTCCGAGAGGGGGTAACCAGGCTCACTAATAAAGGTCAAGCCACTTGGCTGCCAGAATGCCCTGCTTCAGCACAGACCAGAAAGGCATTGTGATAAGCGTATCCCCGGTATAGTCAGGGGTTAATGGGAGTCGTCCCCGTCCCCCCAGTATACGCCCAGAACCATGGACCCGGTACTTGTGGTTCGGACTGTCTCCAACCAGCCATAATGTTGTGAGAGTGAAATTATGTCTAAGTCCAGCTTTGGTACATTAGAAGCAACTCTGAAACTTAACCTAAGCGTTTTTCGAAGCTACTTTTTGGCTAACTTCTTATAGGAAGGTCTAGGTGCTCTCAAAATGAACGTGCGCGTCTTTCACTCTTCCCGAGGGACTTACAAGAATTTTGTGATATTTTTTATTAAAATGGTGTATAAGGGTATATATATAAATATATTTTATGCACTGTATATGAGCTGGCGATTTCTAAGTCTGTGGTTCCGAGAGGGGGTAACCAGGCTCACTAATAAAGGTCAAGCCACTTGGCTGCCAGAATGCCCTGCTTCAGCACAGACCAGAAAGGCATTGTGATAAGCGTATCCCCGGTATAGTCAGGGGTTAATGGGAGTCGTCCCCGTCCCCCCAGTATACGCCCAGAACCATGGACCCGGTACTTGTGGTTCGGACTGTCTCCAACCAGCCATAATGTTGTGAGAGTGAAATTATGTCTAAGTCCAGCTTTGGTACATTAGAAGCAACTCTGAAACTTAACCTAAGCGTTTTTCGAAGCTACTTTTTGGCTAACTTCTTATAGGAAGGTCTAGGAGCTCTGAAAATTAACGTGCGCGTCTTTCACTCTTCCCAAGGGACTTAGAAGAATTTTGTGATATTTTTTATTAAAATGGTGTATAAGGGTATATATATAAATATATTTTATGCACTGTATATGAGCTGGCGATTTCTAAGTCTGTGGTTCCGAGAGGGGGTAACCAGGCTCACTAATAAAGGTCAAGCCACTTGGCTGCCAGAATGCCCTGCTTCAGCACAGACCAGAAAGGCATTGTGATAAGCGTATCCCCGGTATAGTCAGGGGTTAATGGGAGTCGTCCCCGTCCCCCCAGTATACGCCCAGAACCATGGACCCGGTACTTGTGGTTCGGACTGTCTCCAACCAGCCATAATGTTGTGAGAGTGAAATTATGTCTAAGTCCAGCTTTGGTACATTAGAAGCAACTCTGAAACTTAACCTAAGCGTTTTTCGAAGCTACTTTTTGGCTAACTTCTTATAGGAAGGTCTAGGAGCTCTGAAAATGAACGTGCGCGTCTTTCACTCTTCCCAAGGGACTTAGAAGAATTTTGTGATATTTTTTATTAAAATGGTGTATAAGGGTATATATATAAATATATTTTATGCACTGTATATGAGCTGGCGATTTCTAAGTCTGTGGTTCCGAGAGGGGGTAACCAGGCTCACTAATAATGGTCAAGCCACTTGGCTGCCAGAATGCCCTGCTTCAGCACAGACCAGAAAGGCATTGTGATAAGCGTATCCCCGGTATAGTCAGGGGTTAATGGGAGTCGTCCCCGTCCCCCCAGTATACGCCCAGAACCATGGACCCGGTACTTGTGGTTCGGACTGTCTCCAACCAGCCATAATGTTGTGAGAGTGAAATTATGTCTAAGTCCAGCTTTGGTACATTAGAAGCAACTCTGAAACTTAACCTAAGCGTTTTTCGAAGCTACTTTTTGGCTAACTTCTTATAGGAAGGTCTAGGAGCTCTGAAAATGAACGTGCGCGTCTTTCACTCTTCCCGAGGGACTTAGAAGAATTTTGTGATATTTTTTATTAAAATGGTGTATAAGGGTATATATATATATATATTTTATGCACTGTATATGAGCTGGCGATTTCTAAGTCTGTGGTTCCGAGAGGGGGTAACCAGGCTCACTAATAATGGTCAAGCCACTTGGCTGCCAGAATGCCCTGCTTCAGCACAGACCAGAAAGGCATTGTGATAAGCATATCCCCGGTATAGTCAGGGGTTAATGGCAGTCGTCCCCGTCCCCCCAGTATACGCCCAGAACCATGGACCCGGTACTTGTGGTTCGAACTCTCTCCAACCAGCCATAATGTTGTGAGAGTGAAATTATGTCTAAGTCCAGCTTTGGTACATTAGAAGCGACTCTGAAACTTAACCTAAGCGTTTTTCGAAGCTACTTTTTGGCTAACTTCTTATAGGAAGGTCTAGGAGCTCTGAAAATGAACGTGCGCGTCTTTCACTCTTCCCGAGGGACTTAGATGAATTTTGTGATATTTTTTATTAAAATGGTGTATAAGGGTATATATATATAAATATATTTTATGCACTATATATGAGCTGGCGATTTCTAAGTCTGTGGTTCCGAGAGGGGGTAACCAGGCTCACTAATAAAGGTCAAGCCACTTGGCTGCCAGAATGCCCTGCTTCAGCACAGACCAGAAAGGCATTGTGATAAGCGTATCCCCGGTATAGTCAGGGGTTAATGGGAGTCGTCCCCGTCCCCCCAGTATACGGCCAGAACCATGGACCCGGTACTTGTGGTTCGGACTGTCTCCAACCAGCCATAATGTTGTGAGAGTGAAATTATGTCTAAATCCAGCATTGGTAAATTAGAAGCAACTCTGAAACTTACTTGTAACCTAAGCGTTTTTCGAAGCTACTTTTTGGCTAACTTCTTATAGGAAGGTCTAGGAGCTCTGAAAATGAACGTGCGCGTCTTTCACTCTTCCCGAGGGACTTAGAAGAATTTTGTGATATTTTTTATTAAAATGGTGTATAAGGGTATATATATACATATATTTTATGCACTGTATATGAGCTGGCGATTTCTAAGTCTGTGGTTCCGAGAGGGGGTAACCAGGCTCACTAATAAAGGTCAAGCCACTTGGCTACCAGAATGCCCTGCTTCAGCACAGACCAGAAAGGCATTGTGATAAGCGTATCCCCTGTATAGTCAGGGGTTAATGGGAGTCGTCCCCGTCCCCCCAGTATACGCCCAGAACCATGGACCCGGTACTTGTGGTTCGGACTCTCTCCAACCAGCCATAATGTTGTGAGAGTGAAATTATGTCTAAATCCAGCTTTGGTACATTAGAAGCAACTCTGAAACTTAACCTAAGCGTATTTCGAAGCTACTTTTTGGCTAACTTCTTATAGGAAAGTCTAGGAGCTCTGAAAATGAACGTGAGCGTCTTTCACTCTTCCCGAGGGACTTAGAAGAATTTTGTGATATTTTTTATTAAAATGGTGTATAAGGGTATATATATAAATATATTTTATGCACTGTATATGAGCTGGCGATTTCTAAGTCTGTGGTTCCGAGAGGGGGTAACCAGGCTCACTAATAAAGGTCAAGCCACTTTGCTGCCAGAATGCCCTGCTTCAGCACAGACCAGAAAGGCATTGTGATAAGCGTATCCCCGGTATAGTCAGGGGTTAATGGGACTCGTCCCCGTCCCCCCAGTATACGCCCAGAACCATGGACCCGGTACTTGTGGTTCGGACTCTCTCCAACCAGCCATAATGTTGTGAGAGTGAAATTATGTCTAAGTCCAGCTTTGGTACATTAGAAGCAACTCTGAAACTTAACCTAAGCGTTTTTCGAAGCTACTTTTTGGCTAACTTCTTATAGGAAGGTCTAGGAGCTCTGAAAATAAACGTGGGCGTCTTTCACTCTTCCCGAGGGACTTAGAAGAATTTTGTGATATTTTTTATTAAAATGGTGTATAAGGGTATATATATAAATATATTTTATGCACTGTATATGAGCTGGCGATTTCTAAGTCTGTGGTTCCGAGAGGGGGTAACCAGGCTCACTAATAAAGGTCAAGCCACTTGGCTGCCAGAATGCCCTGCTTCAGCACAGACCAGAAAGGAATTGTGATAAGCGTATCCCCGGTATAGTCAGGGGTTAATGGCTGTCGTCCCCGCCCCCCAGTATACGCCCAGAACCATGGACCCGGTACTTGTGGTTCGAACTCTCTCCAACCAGCCATAATGTTGTGAGAGTGAAATTATGTCTAAGTCCAGCTTTGGTACATTAGAAGCAACTCTGAAACTTAACCTAAGCGTTTTTCGAAGCTACTTTTTGGCTAACTTCTTATAGGAAGGTCTAGGAGCTCTGAAAATGAACGTGCGCGTCTTTCACTCTTCCCGAGGGACTTAGAAGAATTTTGTGATATTTTTTATTAAAATGGTGTATAAGGGTATATATATAAATATATTTTATGCACTGTATACAGTATGAGCTGGCGATTTCTTAATCTGTGGTTCCGAGAGGGGGTAACCAGGCTCACTAATAAAGGTCAAGCCACTTGGCTGCCAGAATGCCCTGCTTCAGCACAGACCAGAAAGGCATTGTGATAAGCGTATCCCCGGTATAGTCAGGGGTTAATGGGACTCGTCCCCGTCCCCCCAGTATACGCCCAGAACCATGGACCCGGTACTTGTGGTTCGAACTCTCTCCAACCAGCCATAATGTTGTGAGAGTGAAATTATGTCTAAGTCCAGCTTTGGTACATTAGAAGCAACTCTGAAACTTAACCTAAGCGTTTTTCGAAGCTACTTTTTGGCTAACTTCTTATAGGAAAGTCTAGGAGCTCTGAAAATGAACGTGCGCGTCTTTCACTCTTCCCGAGGTACTTAGAAGAATTTTGTGATATTTTTTATTAAAATGGTGTATAAGGGTATATATATAAATATATTTTATGCACTGTATATGAGCTGGCGATTTATAAGTCTGTGGTTCCGAGAGGGGGTAACCAGGCTCACTAATAAAGGTCAAGCCACTTGGCTGCCAGAATGCCCTGCTTCAGCACAGACCAGAAAGGCATTGTGATAAGCGTATCCCCGGTATAGTCAGGGGTTAATGGGACACGTCCCCGTCCCCCCAGTATACGCCCAGAACCATGGACCCGGTACTTGTGGTTCGGACTCTCTCCAACCAGCCATAATGTTGTGAGAGGGAAATTATGTCTAAGTCCAGCTTTGGTACATTAGAAGCAACTCTGAAACTTAACCTAAGCGTTTTTCGAAGCTACTTTTTGGCTAACTTCTTATAGGAAGGTCTAGGATCTCTGAAAATGAACGTGCGCGTCTTTCACTCTTCCCGAGGGACTTAGAAGAATTTTGTGATATTTTTTATTAAAATGGTGTATAAGGGTATATATATAAATATATTTTATGCACTGTATATGAGCTGGCGATTTATAAGTCTGTGGTTCCGAGAGGGGGTAACCAGGCTCACTAATAAAGGTCAAGCCACTTGGCTGCCAGAATGCCCTGCTTCAGCACAGACCAGAAAGGCATTGTGATAAGCGTATCCCCGGTATAGTCAGGGGTTAATGGGACTCGTCCCCGTCCCCCCAGTATACGCCCAGAACCATGGACCCGGTACTTGTGGTTCGGACTCTCTCCAACCAGCCATAATGTTGTGAGAGGGAAATTATGTCTAAGTCCAGCTTTGGTACATTAGAAGCAACTCTGAAACTTAACCTAAGCGTTTTTCGAAGCTACTTTTTGGCTAACTTCTTATAGGAAGGTCTAGGAGCTCTGAAAATGAACGTGCGCGTCTTTCATTCTTCCCGAGGGACTTAGAAGAATTTTGTGATATTTTTTATTAAAATGGTGTATAAGGGTATATATATACATATATTTTATGCACTGTATATGAGCTGGCGATTTCTAAGTCTGTGGTTCCGAGAGGGGGTAACCAGGCTCACTAATAAAGGTCAAGCCACTTGGCTGCCAGAATGCCCTGCTTCAGCACAGACCAGAAAGGAATTGTGATAAGCGTATCCCCGGTATAGTCAGGGGTTAATGGCAGTCGTCCCCGTCCCCCCAGTATACGCCCAGAACCATGGACCTGGTACTTGTGGTTCGAACTCTCTCCAACCAGCCATAATGTTGTGAGAGTGAAATTATGTCTAAGTCCAGCTTTGGTACATTAGAAGCAACTCTGAAACTTAACCTAAGCGTTTTTCGAAGCTACTTTTTGGCTAACTTCTTATAGGAAGGTCTAGGAGCACTGAAAATGAACGTGCGCGTCTTTCCTTCTTCCCGAGGGACTTAGAAGAATTTTGTGATATTTTTTATTAAAATGGTGTATAAGGGTATATATATAAATATATTTTATGCACTGTATATGAGCTGGCGATTTCTAAGTCTGTGGTTCCGAGAGGGGGTAACCAGGCTCACTAATAAAGGTCAAGCCACTTGGCTGCCAGAATGCACTGCTTCAGCACATAGCAGAAAGGAATTGTGATAAGCGTATCCCCGGTATAGTCAGGGGTTAATGGCAGTCGTCCCCGTCCCCCCAGTATACGCCCAGAACCATGGACCCGGTACTTGTGGTTCGAACTCTCTCCAACCAGCCATAATGTTGTGAGAGTGAAATTATGTCTAAGTCCAGCTTTGGTACATTAGAAGCGACTCTGAAACTTAACCTAAGCGTTTTTCGAAGCTACTTTTTTGCTAACTTCTTATAGGAAGGTCTAGGAGCTCTGAAAATGAACGTGCGCGTTTTTCACTCTTCCCGAGGGACTTAGAAGAATGTTGTGATATTTTTTATTAAAATGGTGTATAAGGGTATATATATAAATATATTTTATGCACTGTATATGAGCTGGCGATTTCTAAGTCTGTGGTTCCGAGAGGGGGTAACCAGGCTCACTAATAAAGGTCAAGCCACTTGGCTGCCAGAATGCCCTGCTTCAGCACAGACCAGAAAGGCATTGTGATAAGCGTATCCCCGGTATAGTCAGGGGTTAATGGGAGTCGTCCCCGTCCCCCCAGTATACGCCCAGAACCATGGACCCGGTACTTGTGGTTCGGACTCTCTCCAACCAGCCATAATGTTGTGAGAGTGAAATTATGTCTAAGTCCAGCTTTGGTACATTAGAAGCAACTCTGAAACTTAACCTAAGCGTTTTTCGAAGCTACTTTTTTGTTAACTTCTTATAGGAAGGTCTAGGAGCTCTGAAAATGAACGTGCGCGTCTTTCACTCTTCCCGAGGGACTTAGAAGAATTTTGTGATATTTTTTATTAAAATGGTGTATAAGGGTATATATATACATATATTTTATGCACTGTATATGAGCTGGCGATTTCTAAGTCTGTGGTTCCGAGAGGGGGTAACCAGGCTCACTAATAAAGGTCAAGCCACTTGGCTGCCAGAATGCCCTGCTTCAGCACAGACCAGAAAGGAATTGTGATAAGCGTATCCCCAGTATAGTCAGGGGTTAATGGCAGTCGTCCCCGTCCCCCCAGTATACGCCCAGAACCATGGACCTGGTACTTGTGGTTCGAACTCTCTCCAACAAGCCATAATGTTGTGAGAGTGAAATTATGTCTAAGTCCAGCTTTGGTACATTAGAAGCAACTCTGAAACTTAACCTAAGCGTTTTTCGAAGCTACTTTTTGGCTAACTTCTTATAGGAAGGTCTAGGAGCACTGAAAATGAACGTGCGCGTCTTTCCTTCTTCCCGAGGGACTTAGAAGAATTTTGTGATATTTTTTATTAAAATGGTGTATAAGGGTATATATATAAATATATTTTATGCACTGTATATGAGCTGGCGATTTCTAAGTCTGTGGTTCCGAGAGGAGGTAACCAGGCTCACTAATAAAGGTCAAGCCACTTGGCTGCCAGAATGCCCTGCTTCAGCGCAGACCAGAAAGGCATTGTATCCCCGGTAAAGTCAGGGGTTAATGGAAGTCGTCCCCGTCCCCCCAGTATACGCCCAGAACCATGGACCCGGTACTTGTGGTTCGGACTGTCTCCAACCAGCGATAATGTTGTGAGAGTGAAATTATGTCTAAGTCCAGCTTTGGTACATTAGAAGCAACTCTGAAACTTAACCTAAGCGTTTTTCGAAGCTACTTTTTGGCTAACTTCTTATAGGAAGGTCTAGGAGCTCTGAAAATGAACGTGCGCGTCTTTCACTCTTCCCGAGGGACTTAGAAGAATTTTGTGATATTTTTTATTAAAATGGTGTATAAGGGTATATATATAAATATATTTTATGCACTGTATATGAGCTGGCGATTTATAAGTCTATGGTTCCGAGAGGGGGTAACCAGGCTCACTAATAAAGGTCAAGCCACTTGGCTGCCAGAATGCCCTGCTTCAGCACAGACCAGAAAGGCATTGTGATAAGCGTATCCCCGGTATAGTCAGGGGTTAATGGGACTCGTCCCCGTCCCCCCAGTATACGCCCAGAACCATGGACCCGGTACTTGTGGTTCGGACTCTCTCCAACCAGCCATAATGTTGTGAGAGGGAAATTATGTCTAAGTCCAGCTTTGGTACATTAGAAGCAACTCTGAAACTTAACCTAAGCGTTTTTCGAAGCTACTTTTTGGCTAACTTCTTATAGGAAGGTCTAGGAGCTCTGAAAATGAACGTGCGCGTCTTTCACTCTTCCCGAGGGACTTAGAAGAATTTTGTGATATTTTTTATTAAAATGGTGTATAAGGGTATATATATACATATATTTTATGCACTGTATATGAGCTGGCGATTTCTAAGTCTGTGGTTCCGAGAGGGGGTAACCAGGCTCACTAATAAAGGTCAAGCCACTTGGCTGCCAGAATGCCCTGCTTCAGCACAGACCAGAAAGGAATTGTGATAAGCGTATCCCCGGTATAGTCAGGGGTTAATGGCTGTCGTCCCCGCCCCCCAGTATACGCCCAGAACCATGGACCCGGTACTTGTGGTTCGAACTCTCTCCAACCAGCCATAATGTTGTGAGAGTGAAATTATGTCTAAGTCCAGCTTTGGTACATTAGAAGCAACTCTGAAACTTAACCTAAGCGTTTTTCGAAGCTACTTTTTGGCTAACTTCTTATAGGAAGGTCTAGGAGCTCTGAAAATGAACGTGCGCGTTTTTCACTCTTCCCGAGGGACTTAGAAGAATGTTGTGATATTTTTTATTAAAATGGTGTATAAGGGTATATATATAAATATATTTTATGCACTGTATATGAGCTGGCGATTTCTAAGTCTGTGGTTCCGAGAGGGGGTAACCAGGCTCACTAATAAAGGTCAAGCCACTTGGCTGCCAGAATGCCCTGCTTCAGCACAGACCAGAAAGGCATTGTGATAAGCGTATCCCCGGTATAGTCAGGGGTTAATGGGAGTCGTCCCCGTCCCCCCAGTATACGCCCAGAACCATGGACCCGGTACTTGTGGTTCGGACTCTCTCCAACCAGCCATAATGTTGTGAGAGTGAAATTATGTCTAAGTCCAGCTTTGGTACATTAGAAGCAACTCTGAAACTTAACCTAAGCGTTTTTCGAAGCTACTTTTTTGTTAACTTCTTATAGGAAGGTCTAGGAGCTCTGAAAATGAACGTGCGCGTCTTTCACTCTTCCCGAGGGACTTAGAAGAATTTTGTGATATTTTTTATTAAAATGGTGTATAAGGGTATATATATACATATATTTTATGCACTGTATATGAGCTGGCGATTTCTAAGTCTGTGGTTCCGAGAGGGGGTAACCAGGCTCACTAATAAAGGTCAAGCCACTTGGCTGCCAGAATGCCCTGCTTCAGCACAGACCAGAAAGGAATTGTGATAAGCGTATCCCCAGTATAGTCAGGGGTTAATGGCAGTCGTCCCCGTCCCCCCAGTATACGCCCAGAACCATGGACCTGGTACTTGTGGTTCGAACTCTCTCCAACAAGCCATAATGTTGTGAGAGTGAAATTATGTCTAAGTCCAGCTTTGGTACATTAGAAGCAACTCTGAAACTTAACCTAAGCGTTTTTCGAAGCTACTTTTTGGCTAACTTCTTATAGGAAGGTCTAGGAGCACTGAAAATGAACGTGCGCGTCTTTCCTTCTTCCCGAGGGACTTAGAAGAATTTTGTGATATTTTTTATTAAAATGGTGTATAAGGGTATATATATAAATATATTTTATGCACTGTATATGAGCTGGCGATTTCTAAGTCTGTGGTTCCGAGAGGAGGTAACCAGGCTCACTAATAAAGGTCAAGCCACTTGGCTGCCAGAATGCCCTGCTTCAGCGCAGACCAGAAAGGCATTGTATCCCCGGTAAAGTCAGGGGTTAATGGAAGTCGTCCCCGTCCCCCCAGTATACGCCCAGAACCATGGACCCGGTACTTGTGGTTCGGACTGTCTCCAACCAGCGATAATGTTGTGAGAGTGAAATTATGTCTAAGTCCAGCTTTGGTACATTAGAAGCAACTCTGAAACTTAACCTAAGCGTTTTTCGAAGCTACTTTTTGGCTAACTTCTTATAGGAAGGTCTAGGAGCTCTGAAAATGAACGTGCGCGTCTTTCACTCTTCCCGAGGGACTTAGAAGAATTTTGTGATATTTTTTATTAAAATGGTGTATAAGGGTATATATATAAATATATTTTATGCACTGTATATGAGCTGGCGATTTATAAGTCTATGGTTCCGAGAGGGGGTAACCAGGCTCACTAATAAAGGTCAAGCCACTTGGCTGCCAGAATGCCCTGCTTCAGCACAGACCAGAAAGGCATTGTGATAAGCGTATCCCCGGTATAGTCAGGGGTTAATGGGACTCGTCCCCGTCCCCCCAGTATACGCCCAGAACCATGGACCCGGTACTTGTGGTTCGGACTCTCTCCAACCAGCCATAATGTTGTGAGAGGGAAATTATGTCTAAGTCCAGCTTTGGTACATTAGAAGCAACTCTGAAACTTAACCTAAGCGTTTTTCGAAGCTACTTTTTGGCTAACTTCTTATAGGAAGGTCTAGGAGCTCTGAAAATGAACGTGCGCGTCTTTCACTCTTCCCGAGGGACTTAGAAGAATTTTGTGATATTTTTTATTAAAATGGTGTATAAGGGTATATATATACATATATTTTATGCACTGTATATGAGCTGGCGATTTCTAAGTCTGTGGTTCCGAGAGGGGGTAACCAGGCTCACTAATAAAGGTCAAGCCACTTGGCTGCCAGAATGCCCTGCTTCAGCACAGACCAGAAAGGAATTGTGATAAGCGTATCCCCGGTATAGTCAGGGGTTAATGGCTGTCGTCCCCGCCCCCCAGTATACGCCCAGAACCATGGACCCGGTACTTGTGGTTCGAACTCTCTCCAACCAGCCATAATGTTGTGAGAGTGAAATTATGTCTAAGTCCAGCTTTGGTACATTAGAAGCAACTCTGAAACTTAACCTAAGCGTTTTTCGAAGCTACTTTTTGGCTAACTTCTTATAGGAAGGTCTAGGAGCACTGAAAATGAACGTGCGCGTCTTTCCTTCTTCCCGAGGGACTTAGAAGAATTTTGTGATATTTTTTATTAAAATGGTGTATAAGGGTATATATATAAATATATTTTATGCACTGTATATGAGCTGGCGATTTCTAAGTCTGTGGTTCCGAGAGGAGGTAACCAGGCTCACTAATAAAGGTCAAGCCACTTGGCTGCCAGAATGCCCTGCTTCAGCGCCGACCAGAAAGGCATTGTATCCCCGGTAAAGTCAGGGGTTAATGGAAGTCGTCCCCGTCCCCCCAGTATACGCCCAGAACCATGGACCCGGTACTTGTGGTTCGGACTGTCTCCAACCAGCGATAATGTTGTGAGAGTGAAATTATGTCTAAGTCCAGCTTTGGTACATTAGAAGCAACTCTGAAACTTAACCTAAGCGTTTTTCGAAGCTACTTTTTGGCTAACTTCTTATAGGAAGGTCTAGGAGCTCTGAAAATGAACGTGCGCGTCTTTCACTCTTCCCGAGGGACTTAGAAGAATTTTGTGATATTTTTTATTAAAATGGTGTATAAGGGTATATATATAAATATATTTTATGCACTGTATATGAGCTGGCGATTTATAAGTCTGTGATTCCGAGAGGGGGTAACCAGGCTCACTAATAAAGGTCAAGCCACTTGGCTGCCAGAATGCCCTGCTTCAGCACAGACCAGAAAGGCATTGTGATAAGCGTATCCCCGGTATAGTCAGGGGTTAATGGGACTCGTCCCCGTCCCCCCAGTATACGCCCAGAACCATGGACCCGGTACTTGTGGTTCGGACTCTCTCCAACCAGCCATAATGTTGTGAGAGGGAAATTATGTCTAAGTCCAGCTTTGGTACATTAGAAGCAACTCTGAAACTTAACCTAAGCGTTTTTCGAAGCTACTTTTTGGCTAACTTCTTATAGGAAGGTCTAGGAGCTCTGAAAATGAACGTGCGCGTCTTTCACTCTTCCCGAGGGACTTAGAAGAATTTTGTGATATTTTTTATTAAAATGGTGTATAAGGGTATATATATACATATATTTTATGCACTGTATATGAGCTGGCGATTTCTAAGTCTGTGGTTCCGAGAGGGGGTAACCAGGCTCACTAATAAAGGTCAAGCCACTTGGCTGCCAGAATGCCCTGCTTCAGCACAGACCAGAAAGGAATTGTGATAAGCGTATCCCCGGTATAGTCAGGGGTTAATGGCTGTCGTCCCCGCCCCCCAGTATACGCCCAGAACCATGGACCCGGTACTTGTGGTTCGAACTCTCTCCAACCAGCCATAATGTTGTGAGAGTGAAATTATGTCTAAGTCCAGCTTTGGTACATTAGAAGCAACTCTGAAACTTAACCTAAGCGTTTTTCGAAGCTACTTTTTGGCTAACTTCTTATAGGAAGGTCTAGGAGCACTGAAAATGAACGTGCGCGTCTTTCCTTCTTCCCGAGGGACTTAGAAGAATTTTGTGATATTTTTTATTAAAATGGTGTATAAGGGTATATATATAAATATATTTTATGCACTGTATATGAGATGGCGATTTCTAAGTCTGTGGTTCCGAGAGGAGGTAACCAGGCTCACTAATAAAGGTCAAGCCACTTGGCTGCCAGAATGCCCTGCTTCAGCGCAGACCAGAAAGGCATTGTATCCCCGGTAAAGTCAGGGGTTAATGGAAGTCGTCCCCGTCCCCCCAGTATACGCCCAGAACCATGGACCCGGTACTTGTGGTTCGGACTGTCTCCAACCAGCGATAATGTTGTGAGAGTGAAATTATGTCTAAGTACAGCTTTGGTACATTAGAAGCAACTCTGAAACTTAACCTAAGCGTTTTTCGAAGCTACTTTTTGGCTAACTTCTTATAGGAAGGTCTAGGAGCTCTGAAAATGAACGTGCGCGTCTTTCACTCTTCCCGAGGGACTTAGAAGAATTTTGTGATATTTTTTATTAAAATGGTGTATAAGGGTATATATATAAATATATTTTATGCACTGTATATGAGCTGGCGATTTATAAGTCTGTGGTTCCGAGAGGGGGTAACCAGGCTCACTAATAAAGGTCAAGCCACTTGGCTGCCAGAATGCCCTGCTTCAGCACAGACCAGAAAGGCATTGTGATAAGCGTATCCCCGGTATAGTCAGGGGTTAATGGGACTCGTCCCCGTCCCCCCAGTATACGCCCAGAACCATGGACCCGGTACTTGTGGTTCGGACTCTCTCCAACCAGCCATAATGTTGTGAGAGGGAAATTATGTCTAAGTCCAGCTTTGGTACATTAGAAGCAACTCTGAAACTTAACCTAAGCGTTTTTCGAAGCTACTTTTTGGCTAACTTCTTATAGGAAGGTCTAGGAGCTCTGAAAATGAACGTGCGCGTCTTTCACTCTTCCCGAGGGACTTAGAAGAATTTTGTGATATTTTTTATTAAAATGGTGTATAAGGGTATATATATACATATATTTTATGCACTGTATATGAGCTGGCGATTTCTAAGTCTGTGGTTCCGAGAGGGGGTAACCAGGCTCACTAATAAAGGTCAAGCCACTTGGCTGCCAGAATGCCCTGCTTCAGCACAGACCAGAAAGGAATTGTGATAAGCGTATCCCCAGTATAGTCAGGGGTTAATGGCAGTCGTCCCCGTCCCCCCAGTATACGCCCAGAACCATGGACCTGGTACTTGTGGTTCGAACTCTCTCCAACCAGCCATAATGTTGTGAGAGTGAAATTATGTCTAAGTCCAGCTTTGGTACATTAGAAGCAACTCTGAAACTTAACCTAAGCGTTTTTCGAAGCTACTTTTTGGCTAACTTCTTATAGGAAGGTCTAGGAGCACTGAAAATGAACGTGCGCGTCTTTCCTTCTTCCCGAGGGACTTAGAAGAATTTTGTGATATTTTTTATTTAAATGGTGTATAAGGGTATATATATAAATATATTTTATGCACTGTATATGAGCTGGCGATTTCTAAGTCTGTGGTTCCGAGAGGAGGTAACCAGGCTCACTAATAAAGGTCAAGCCACTTGGCTGCCAGAATGCCCTGCTTCAGCGCAGACCAGAAAGGCATTGTATCCCCGGTAAAGTCAGGGGTTAATGGGAGTCGTCCCCGTCCCCCCAGTATACGCCCAGAACCATGGACCCGGTACTTGTGGTTCGAACTCTCTCCAACCAGCCATAATGTTGTGAGAGTGAAATTATGTCTAAGTCCAGCTTTGGTACATTAGAAGCAACTCTGAAACTTAACCTAAGCGTTTTTCGAAGCTACTTTTTGGCTAACTTCTTATAGGAAGGTCTAGGAGCTCTGAAAATGAACGTGCGCGTCTTTCACTCTTCCCGAGGGACTTAGAAGAATTTTGTGATATTTTTTATTAAAATGGTGTATAAGGGTATATATATAAATATATTTTATGCACTGTATATGAGCTGGCGATTTCTTAATCTGTGGTTCCGAGAGGGGGTAACCAGGCTCACTAATAAAGGTCAAGCCACTTGGCTGCCAGAATGCCCTGCTTCAGCACAGACCAGAAAGGCATTGTGATAAGCGTATCCCCGGTATAGTCAGGGGTTAATGGGACTCGTCCCCGTCCCCCCAGTATACGCCCAGAACCATGGACCCGGTACTTGTGGTTCGGACTCTCTCCAACCAGCCATAATGTTGTGAGAGTGAAATTATGTCTAAATCCAGCTTTGGTAAATTAGAAGCAACTCTGAAACTTAACCTAAGCGTTTTTCGAAGCTACTTTTTGGCTAACTTCTTATAGGAAGGTCTAGGAGCTCTGAAAATGAACGTGCGCGTCTTTCACTCTTCCCGAGGGCCTTAGAAGAATTTTGTGATATTTTTTATTAAAATGGTGTATAAGGGTATATATATACATATATTTTATGCACTGTATATGAGCTGGCGATTTCTAAGTCTGTGGTTCCGAGAGGGGGTAACCAGGCTCACTAATAAAGGTCAAGCCACTTGGCTGCCAGAATGCCCTGCTTCAGCACAGACCAGAAAGGAATTGTGATAAGCGTATCCCCGGTATAGTCAGGGGTTAATGGCAGTCGTCCCCGTCCCCCCAGTATACGCCCAGAACCATGGACCTGGTACTTGTGGTTCGAACTCTCTCCAACCAGCCATAATATTGTGAGAGTGAAATTATGTCTAAGTCCAGCTTTGGTACATTAGAAGCAACTCTGAAACTTAACCTAAGCGTTTTTCGAAGCTACTTTTTGGCTAACTTCTTATAGGAAGGTCTAGGAGCTCTGAAAATGAACGTGCGCGTCTTTCACTCTTCCCGAGGGACTTAGAAGAATTTTGTGATATTTTTTATTAAAATGGTGTATAAGGGTATATATATAAATATATTTTATGCACTGTATATGAGCTGGCGATTTCTAAGTCTGTGGTTCCGAGAGGGGGTAACCAGGCTCACTAATAAAGGTCAAGCCACTTGGCTGCCAGAATGCCCTGCTTCAGCGCAGACCAGAAAGGCATTGTATCCCCGGTAAAGTCAGGGGTTAATGGGAGTCGTCCCCGTCCCCCCAGTATACGCCCAGAACCATGGACCCGGTACTTGTGGTTCGGACTGTCTCCAACCAGCGATAATGTTGTGAGAGTGAAATTATGTCTAAGTCCAGCTTTGGTACATTAGAAGCAACTCTGAAACTTAACCTAAGCGTTTTTCGAAGCTACTTTTTGGCTAACTTCTTATAGGAAGGTCTAGGAGCTCTGAAAATGAACGTGCGCGTCTTTCACTCTTCCCGAGGGACTTAGAAGAATTTTGTGATATTTTTTATTAAAATGGTGTACTGTATAAGGGTATATATATAAATATATTTTATGCACTGTATATGAGCTGGCGATTTCTAAGTCTGTGGTTCCGAGAGGGGGTAACCAGGCTCACTAATAAAGGTCAAGCCACTTGGCTGCCAGAATGCCCTGCTTCAGCACATAGCAGAAAGGAATTGTGATAAGCGTATCCCCGGTATAGTCAGGGGTTAATGGCAGTCGTCCCCGTCCCCCCAGTATACGCCCAGAACCATGGACCCGGTACTTGTGGTTCGAACTCTCTCCAACCAGCCATAATGTTGTGAGAGTGAAATTATGTCTAAGTCCAGCTTTAGTACATTAGAAGCGACTCTGAAACTTAACCTAAGCGTTTTTCGAAGCTACTTTTTGGCTAACTTCTTATAGGAAGGTCTAGGAGCTCTGAAAATGAACGTGCGCGTCTTTCACTCTTCCCGAGGGACTTAGAAGAATTTTGTGATTTTTTTTATTAAAATGGTGTATAAGGGTATATATATAAATATATTTTATGCACTGTATATGAGCTGGCGATTTCTAAGTCTGTGGTTCCGAGAGGAGGTAACCAGGCTCACTAATAAAGGTCAAGCCACTTGGCTGCCAGAATGCCCTGCTTCAGCACAGACCAGAAAGGCATTGTGATAAGCGTATCCCCGGTATAGTCAGGGGTTAATGGGACTCGTCCCCGTCCCCCCAGTATACGCCCAGAACCATGGACCCGGTACTTGTGGTTCGGACTTTTCTCCAACCAGCCATAATGTTGTGAGAGTGAAATTATGTCTAAGTCCAGCTTTGGTACATTAGAAGCAACTCTGAAACTTAACCTAAGCGTTTTTCGAAGCTACTTTTTGGCTAACTTCTTATAGGAAGGTCTAGGAGCTCTGAAAATGAACGTGCGCGTCTTTCACTCTTCCCGAGGGACTTAGAAGAATTTTGTGATATTTTTTATTAAAATGGTGTATAAGGGTATATATATACATATATTTTATGCACTGTATATGAGCTGGCGATTTCTAAGTCTGTGGTT
Organism: Ascaphus truei; assembly: GCF_040206685.1. NCBI lineage: Eukaryota > Metazoa > Chordata > Amphibia > Anura > Ascaphidae > Ascaphus > Ascaphus truei. The sequence continues at coordinate 172,369,811 of NC_134485.1, read as the reverse complement.
CCGAGAGGGGGTAACCAGGCTCACTAATAAAGGTCAAGCCACTTGGCTGCCAGAATGCCCTGCTTCAGCACAGACCAGAAAGGAATTGTGATAAGCGTATCCCCAGTATAGTCAGGGGTTAATGGCAGTCGTCCCCGTCCCCCCAGTATACGCCCAGAACCATGGACCTGGTACTTGTGGTTCGAACTCTCTCCAACCAGCCATAATGTTGTGAGAGTGAAATTATGTCTAAGTCCAGCTTTGGTACATTAGAAGCAACTCTGAAACTTAACCTAAGCGTTTTTCGAAGCTACTTTTTGGCTAACTTCTTATAGGAAGGTCTAGGAGCACTGAAAATGAACGTGCGCGTCTTTCCTTCTTCCCGAGGGACTTAGAAGAATTTTGTGATATTTTTTATTAAAATGGTGTATAAGGGTATATATATAAATATATTTTATGCACTGTATATGAGCTGGCGATTTCTAAGTCTGTGGTTCCGAGAGGAGGTAACCAGGCTCACTAATAAAGGTCAAGCCACTTGGCTGCCAGAATGCCCTGCTTCAGCGCAGACCAGAAAGGCATTGTATCCCCGGTAAAGTCAGGGGTTAATGGGAGTCGTCCCCGTCCCCCCAGTATACGCCCAGAACCATGGACCCGGTACTTGTGGTTCGGACTGTCTCCAACCAGCGATAATGTTGTGAGAGTGAAATTATGTCTAAGTCCAGCTTTGGTACATTAGAAGCAACTCTGAAACTTAACCTAAGCGTTTTTCGAAGCTACTTTTTGGCTAACTTCTTATAGGAAGGTCTAGGAGCTCTGAAAATGAACGTGCGCGTCTTTCACTCTTCCCGAGGGACTTAGAAGAATTTTGTGATATTTTTTATTAAAATGGTGTACTGTATAAGGGTATATATATAAATATATTTTATGCACTGTATATGAGCTGGCGATTTCTAAGTCTGTGGTTCCGAGAGGGGGTAACCAGGCTCACTAATAAAGGTCAAGCCACTTGGCTGCCAGAATGCCCTGCTTCAGCACATAGCAGAAAGGAATTGTGATAAGCGTATCCCCGGTATAGTCAGGGGTTAATGGCAGTCGTCCCCGTCCCCCCAGTATACGCCCAGAACCATGGACCCGGTACTTGTGGTTCGAACTCTCTCCAACCAGCCATAATGTTGTGAGAGTGAAATTATGTCTAAGTCCAGCTTTAGTACATTAGAAGCGACTCTGAAACTTAACCTAAGCGTTTTTCGAAGCTACTTTTTGGCTAACTTCTTATAGGAAGGTCTAGGAGCTCTGAAAATGAACGTGCGCGTTTTTCACTCTTCCCGAGGGACTTAAAAGAATGTTGTGATATTTTTTATTAAAATGGTGTATAAGGGTATATATATAAATATATTTTATGCACTGTATATGAGCTGGCGATTTCTAAGTCTGTGGTTCCGAGAGGGGGTAACCAGGCTCACTAATAAAGGTCAAGCCACTTGGCTGCCAGAATGCCCTGCTTCAGCACAGACCAGAAAGGAATTGTGATAAGCGTATCCCCGGTATAGTCAGGGGTTAATGGCAGTCGTCCCCGTCCCCCCAGTATACGCCCAGAACCATGGACCTGGTACTTGTGGTTCGAACTCTCTCCAACCAGCCATAATGTTGTGAGAGTGAAATTATGTCTAAGTCCAGCTTTGGTACATTAGAAGCAACTCTGAAACTTAACCTAAGCGTTTTTCGAAGCTACTTTTTTGCTAACTTCTTATAGAAGGTCTAGGAGCTCTGAAAATGAACGTGCGCGTTTTTCACTCTTCCCGAGGGACTTAGAAGAATTTTGTGATATTTTTTATTAAAATGGTGTATAAGGGTATATATATACATATATTTTATGCACTGTATATGAGCTGGCGATTTCTAAGTCTGTGGTTCCGAGAGGGGGTAACCAGGCTCACTAATAAAGGTCAAGCCACTTGGCTGCCAGAATGCCCTGCTTCAGCACAGACCAGAAAGGAATTGTGATAAGCGTATCCCCAGTATAGTCAGGGGTTAATGGCAGTCGTCCCCGTCCCCCCAGTATACGCCCAGAACCATGGACCTGGTACTTGTGGTTCGAACTCTCTCCAACCAGCCATAATGTTGTGAGAGTGAAATTATGTCTAAGTCCAGCTTTGGTACATTAGAAGCAACTCTGAAACTTAACCTAAGCGTTTTTCGAAGCTACTTTTTGGCTAACTTCTTATAGGAAGGTCTAGGAGCACTGAAAATGAACGTGCGCGTCTTTCCTTCTTCCCGAGGGACTTAGAAGAATTTTGTGATATTTTTTATTAAAATGGTGTATAAGGGTATATATATAAATATATTTTATGCACTGTATATGAGCTGGCGATTTCTAAGTCTGTGGTTCCGAGAGGAGGTAACCAGGCTCACTAATAAAGGTCAAGCCACTTGGCTGCCAGAATGCCCTGCTTCAGCGCAGACCAGAAAGGCATTGTATCCCCGGTAAAGTCAGGGGTTAATGGGAGTCGTCCCCGTCCCCCCAGTATACGCCCAGAACCATGGACCCGGTACTTGTGGTTCGGACTGTCTCCAACCAGCGATAATGTTGTGAGAGTGAAATTATGTCTAAGTCCAGCTTTGGTACATTAGAAGCAACTCTGAAACTTAACCTAAGCGTTTTTCGAAGCTACTTTTTGGCTAACTTCTTATAGGAAGGTCTAGGAGCTCTGAAAATGAACGTGCGCGTCTTTCACTCTTCCCGAGGGACTTAGAAGAATTTTGTGATATTTTTTATTAAAATGGTGTACTGTATAAGGGTATATATATAAATATATTTTATGCACTGTATATGAGCTGGCGATTTCTAAGTCTGTGGTTCCGAGAGGGGGTAACCAGGCTCACTAATAAAGGTCAAGCCACTTGGCTGCCAGAATGCCCTGCTTCAGCACATAGCAGAAAGGAATTGTGATAAGCGTATCCCCGGTATAGTCAGGGGTTAATGGCAGTCGTCCCCGTCCCCCCAGTATACGCCCAGAACCATGGACCCGGTACTTGTGGTTCGAACTCTCTCCAACCAGCCATAATGTTGTGAGAGTGAAATTATGTCTAAGTCCAGCTTTGGTACATTAGAAGCGACTCTGAAACTTAACCTAAGCGTTTTTCGAAGCTACTTTTTGGCTAACTTCTTATAGGAAGGTCTAGGAGCTCTGAAAATGAACGTGCGCGTTTTTCACTCTTCCCGAGGGACTTAGAAGAATGTTGTGATATTTTTTATTAAAATGGTGTATAAGGGTATATATATAAATATATTTTATGCACTGTATATGAGCTGGCGATTTCTAAGTCTGTGGTTCCGAGAGGGGGTAACCAGGCTCACTAATAAAGGTCAAGCCACTTGGCTGCCAGAATGCCCTGCTTCAGCACAGACCAGAAAGGAATTGTGATAAGCGTATCCCCGGTATAGTCAGGGGTTAATGGCAGTCGTCCCCGTCCCCCCAGTATACGCCCAGAACCATGGACCTGGTACTTGTGGTTCGAACTCTCTCCAACCAGCCATAATGTTGTGAGAGTGAAATTATGTCTAAGTCCAGCTTTGGTACATTAGAAGCAACTCTGAAACTTAACCTAAGCGTTTTTCGAAGCTACTTTTTGGCTAACTTCTTATAGGAAGGTCTAGGAGCACTGAAAATGAACGTGCGCGTCTTTCCTTCTTCCCGAGGGACTTAGAAGAATTTTGTGATATTTTTTATTAAAATGGTGTATAAGGGTATATATATAAATATATTTTATGCACTGTATATGAGCTGGCGATTTCTAAGTCTGTGGTTCCGAGAGGGGGTAACCAGGCTCACTAATAAAGGTCAAGCCACTTGGCTGCCAGAATGCCCTGCTTCAGCACATAGCAGAAAGGAATTGTGATAAGCGTATCCCCGGTATAGTCAGGGGTTAATGGCAGTCGTCCCCGTCCCCCCAGTATACGCCCAGAACCATGGACCCGGTACTTGTGGTTCGAACTCTCTCCAACCAGCCATAATGTTGTGAGAGTGAAATTATGTCTAAGTCCAGCTTTGGTACATTAGAAGCAACTCTGAAACTTAACCTAAGCGTTTTTCGAAGCTACTTTTTTGCTAACTTCTTATAGGAAGGTCTAGGAGCTCTGAAAATGAACGTGCGCGTTTTTCACTCTTCCCGAGGGACTTACAGTAGAAGAATGTTGTGATATTTTTTATTAAAATGGTGTATAAGGGTATATATATAAATATATTTTATGCACTGTATATGAGCTGGCGATTTCTAAGTCTGTGGTTCCGAGAGGGGGTAACCAGGCTCACTAATAAAGGTCAAGCCACTTGGCTGCCAGAATGCCCTGCTTCAGCACAGAGCAGAAAGGCATTGTGATAAGCGTATCCCCGGTATAGTCAGGGGTTAATGGGAGTCGTCCCCGTCCCCCCAGTATACGCCCAGAACCATGGACCCGGTACTTGTGGTTCGGACTCTCTCCAACCAGCCATAATGTTGTGAGAGTGAAATTATGTCTAAGTCCAGCTTTGGTACATTAGAAGCAACTCTGAAACTTAACCTAAGCGTTTTTCGAAGCTACTTTTTTGTTAACTTCTTATAGGAAGGTCTAGGAGCTCTGAAAATGAACGTGAGCGTCTTTCACTCTTCCCGAGGGACTTAGAAGAATTTTGTGATATTTTTTATTAAAATGGTGTATAAGGGTATATATATAAATATATTTTATGCACTGTATATGAGCTGGCGATTTATAAGTCTGTGGTTCCGAGAGGGGGTAACCAGGCTCACTAATAAAGGTCAAGTCACTTGGCTGCCAGAATGCCCTGCTTCAGCACAGACCAGAAAGGCATTGTGATAAGCGTATCCCCGGTATAGTCAGGGGTTTATGGGAGTCGTCCCCGTCCCCCCAGTATACGGCCAGAACCATGGACCCGGTACTTTTGGTTCGGACTGTCTCCAACCAGCCATAATGTTGTGAGAGTGAAATTTTGTCTAAGTCCAGCTTTGGTACATTAGAAGCAACTCTGAAACTTAACCTAAGCGTTTTTCGAAGCTACTTTTTGGCTAACTTCTTATAGGAAGGTCTAGGAGCTCAGAAAATGAACGTGCGCGTCTTTCACTCTTCCCGAGGGACTTAGAAGAATTTTGTGATATTTTTTATTAAAATGGTGTATAAGGGTATATATATACATATATTTTATGCACTGTATATGAGCTGGCGATTTCTAAGTCTGTGGTTCCGAGAGGGGGTAACCAGGCTCACTAATAAAGGTCAAGCCACTTGGCTGCCAGAATGCCCTGCTTCAGCACAGACCAGAAAGGCATTGTGATAAGCGTATCCCCGTTATAGTCAGGGGTAAATGGGAGTCGTCCTCGTCCCCCCCAGTATACGCCCAGAACCATGGACCCGGTACTTGTGGTTCGGACTGTCTCCAACCAGCCATAAAGTTGTGAGAGTGAAATTTTGTCTAAGTCCAGCGTTGGTACATTAGAAGCAACTCTGAAACTTAACCTAAGCGTTTTTCGAAGCTACTTTTTGGCTAACTTCTTATAGGAAGGTCTAGGAGCTCAGAAAATGAACGTGCGCGTCTTTCACTCTTCCCGAGGGACTTAGAAGAATTTTGTGATATTTTTTATTAAAATGGTGTATAAGGGTATATATATACATATATTTTATGCACTGTATATGAGCTGGCGATTTCTAAGTCTGTGGTTCCGAGAGGGGGTAACCAGGCTCACTAATAAAGGTCAAGCCACTTGGCTGCCAGAATGCCCTGCTTCAGCACAGACCAGAAAGGCATTGTGATAAGCGTATCCCCGTTATAGTCAGGGGTAAATGGGAGTCGTCCTCGTCCCCCCCAGTATACGCCCAGAACCATGGACCCGGTACTTGTGGTTCGGACTGTCTCCAACCAGCCATAATTTTGTGAGAGTGAAATTATGTCTAAATCCAGCTTTGGTACATTAGAAGCAACTCTTAAACTTAACCTAAGCGTTTTTCGAAGCTACTTTTTGGCTAACTTCTTATAGGAAGGTCTAAGAGCTCTGAAAATGAACGTGCGCGTCTTTCACTCTTCCCGAGGGACTTAGAAGAATTGTGTGATATTTTTTATTAAAATGGTGTATAAGGGTATATATATAAATATATTTTATGCACTGTATATGAGCTGGCGATTTCTTAATCTGTGGTTCCGAGAGGGGGTAACCAGGCTCACTAATAAAGGTCAAGCCACTTGGCTGCCAGAATGCCCTGCTTCAGCACAGACCAGAAAGGCATTGTGATAAGCGCATCCCCGGTATAGTCAGTTGTTAATGGTAGTCGTCCCCGTCCCCCCAGTATACGCCCAGAACCATGGACCCGGTACTTGTGGTTCGGACTGTCTCCAACCAGCCAAAAAGTTGCTTCGAAAAACGCTTAGGTTAAAATTCAGAGTTGCTTCTAATATACCAAAGCTGGACTTAGACATAATTTCACTCTCACAACATTATGGCTGGTTGGAGACAGTCCGAACCACAAGTACCGGGTCCATGGTTCTGGGCGTATACTGGGGGGACGGGGACGACTCCCATTAACCCCTGACTATACCGGGGATACGCTTATCACAATGCCTTTCTGGTCTGTGCTGAAGCAGGGCATTCTGGCAGCCAAGTGGCTTGACCTTTATTAGTGAGCCTGGTTACCCCCTCTCGGAACCACAGACTTAGAAATCGCCAGCTCATATACAGTGCATAAAATATATTTATATATATACCCTTATACACCATTTTAATAAAAAATATCACAAAATTCTTCTAAGTCCCTCGGGAAGAGTGAAAGACGCGCACGTTCATTTTCAGAGCTCCTAGACCTTCCTATAAGAAGTTAGCCAAAAAGTAGCTTCGAAAAACGCTTAGGTTAAGTTTCAGAGTTGCTTCTAATGTACCAAAGCTGGACTTAGGCATAATTTCACTCTCACATCATTATGGCTGGTTGGAGACAGTCCGAACCACAAGTACCGGGTCCATGGTTCTGGGCGTATACTGGGGGGACGGGGACGAGTCCCATTAACCCCTGACTATACCGGGGATACGCTTATCACAATGCCTTTCTGGTCTGTGCTGAAGCAGGGCATTCTGGCAGCCAAGTGGCTTGACCTTTATTAGTGAGCCTGGTTACCCCCTCTCGGAACCACAGACTTAGAAATCGCCAGCTCATATACAGTGCATAAAATATATTTATATATATACCCTTATACACCATTTTAATAAAAAATATCACAAAATTCTTCTAAGTCCCTCGGGAAGAGTGAAAGACGCGCACGTTCATTTTGAGAGCACCTAGACCTTCCTATAAGAAGTTAGCCAAAAAGTAGCTTCGAAAAACGCTTAGGTTAAGTTTCAGAGTTGCTTCTAATGTACCAAAGCTGGACTTAGACATACAGTAATTTCACTCTCACAACATTATGGCTGGTTGGAGACAGTCCGAACCACAAGTAACGGGTCCATGGTTCTGGGCGTATACTGTCGGGGACGGGGACGACTCACATTAACCCCTGACTATACCGGGGATACGCTTATCACAATGCCTTTCTGGTCTGTGCTGAAGCAGGGCATTCTGGCAGCCAAGTGGCTTGACCTTTATTAGTGAGCCTGGTTACCCCCTCTCGGAACCACAGACTTAGAAATCGCCAGCTCATATACAGTGCATAAAATATATTTATATAATATATTTATATATATACCCTTATACACCATTTTAATAAAAATTATCACAAAATTCTTCTAAGTCCCTCGGGAAGAGTGAAAGACGCGCACGTTCATTTTCAGAGCTCCTAGACCTTCCTATAAGATGTTAGCCAAAAAGTAGCTTCGAAAAACGCTTAGGTTAAGTTTCATAGTTGCTTCTAATGTACCAAAGCTGGACTTACAGTAGACATAATTTCACTCTCACAACATTATGGCTGGTTGGAGACAGTCCGAACCACAAGTACCGGGTCCATGGTTCTGGGCGTATACTGGGGGGACGGGGACGACTCCCATTAACCCCTGACTATACCGGGGATACGCTTATCACAATGCCTTTCTGGTCTGTGCTGAAGCAGGGCATTCTGGCAACCAAGTGGCTTGACCTTTATTTGTGAGGCTGGTTACCCCCTCTCGGAACCACAGACTTAGAAATCGCCAGCTCATATACAGTGCATAAAATATATTTATATATATACCCTTATACTGTACACCATTTTAATAAAAAATATCACAAAATTCTTCTAAGTCCCTCGGGAAGAGTGAAAGACGCGCACGTTCATTTTCAGAGCTCCTAGACCGTTCTATAAGAAGTTAGCCAAAAAGTAGCTTCGAAAAACGCTTAGGTTAAGTTTCAGAGTTGCTTCTAATGTACCAAAGCTGGACTTAGACATACAGTAATTTCACTCTCACAACATTATGGCTGGTTGGAGACAGTCCGAACCACAAGTAACGGGTCCATGGTTCTGGGCGTATACTGTCGGGGACGGGGACGACTCACATTAACCCCTGACTATACCGGGGATACGCTTATCACAATGCCTTTCTGGTCTGTGCTGAAGCAGGGCATTCTGGCAGCCAAGTGGCTTGACCTTTATTAGTGAGCCTGGTTACCCCCTCTCGGAACCACAGACTTAGAAATCGCCAGCTCATATACAGTGCATAAAATATATTTATATAATATATTTATATATATACCCTTATACACCATTTTAATAAAAAATATCACAAAATTCTTCTAAGTCCCTCGGGAAGAGTGAAAGACGCGCACGTTCATTTTCAGAGCTCCTAGACCTTCCTATAAGAAGTTAGCCAAAAAGAAGCTTCGAAAAACGCTTAGGTTAAGTTTCAGAGTTGCTTCTAATGTACCAAAGCTGGACTTAGACATAATTTCACTCTCACAACATTATGGCTGGTTGGAGACAGTCCGAACCACAAGTACCGGGTCCATGGTTCTGGGCGTATACTGGGGGGACGGGGACGAGTCCCATTAACCCCTGACTATACCGGGGATACGCTTATCACAATGCCTTTCTGGTCTGTGCTGAAGCAGGGCATTCTGGCAGCCAAGTGGCTTGACCTTTATTAGTGAGCCTGGTTACCCCCTCTCGGAACCACAGACTTAGAAATCGCCAGCTCATATACAGTGCATAAAATATATTTATATATATACCCTTATACACCATTTTAATAAAAAATATCACAAAATTCTTCTAAGTCCCTCGGGAAGAGTGAAAGACGCGCACGTTCATTTTGAGAGCACCTAGACCTTCCTATAAGAAGTTAGCCAAAAAGTAGCTTCGAAAAACGCTTAGGTTAAGTTTCAGAGTTGCTTCTAATGTACCAAAGCTGGACTTAGACATACAGTAATTTCACTCTCACAACATTATGGCTGGTTGGAGACAGTCCGAACCACAAGTAACGGGTCCATGGTTCTGGGCGTATACTGTCGGGGACGGGGACGACTCACATTAACCCCTGACTATACCGGGGATACGCTTATCACAATGCCTTTCTGGTCTGTGCTGAAGCAGGGCATTCTGGCAGCCAAGTGGCTTGACCTTTATTAGTGAGCCTGGTTACCCCCTCTCGGAACCACAGACTTAGAAATCGCCAGCTCATATACAGTGCATAAAATATATTTATATAATATATTTATATATATACCCTTATACACCATTTTAATAAAAATTATCACAAAATTCTTCTAAATCCCTCGGGAAGAGTGAAAGACGCGCACGTTCATTTTCAGAGCTCCTAGACCTTCCTATAAGAAGTTAGCCAAAAAGTAGCTTCGAAAAACGCTTAGGTTAAGTTCAGAGTTGCTTCTAATGTACCAAAGCTGGACTTAGACATAATTTCACTCTCACAACATTATGGCTGGTTGGAGACAGTCCGAACCACAAGTACCGGGTCCATGGTTCTGGGCGTATACTGGGGGGACGGGGACGACTCCCATTAACCCCTGACTATACCGGGGATACGCTTATCACAATGCCTTTCTGGTCTGTGCTGAAGCAGGGCATTCTGGCAGCCAAGTGGCTTGACCTTTATTAGTGAGCCTGGTTACCCCCTCTCGGAACCACAGACTTAGAAATCGCCAGCTCATATACAGTGCATAAAATATATTTATATATTTACAGTACACTTATACACCATTTTAATAAAAAATATCACAAAATTCTTCTAAGTCCCTCGGGAAGAGTGAAAGACGTGCACGTTCATTTTGAGAGCTCCTAGACCTTGCTATAAGAAGTTAGCCAAAACGTAGCTTCGAAAAACGCTTAGGTTAAGTTTCAGAGTTGCTTCTAATGTACCAAAGCTGGACTTAGACATAATTTCACTCTCACAACATTATGGCTGGTTGGAGACAGTCCGAACCACAAGTACCGGTTCCATGGTTCTGGGCTTATAATGGGGGGACGGGGACGACTCCCATTAACCCCTGACTATACCGGGGATACGCTTATCACAATGCCTTTCTGGTCTGTGCTGAAGCAGGGCATTCTGGCAGCCAAGTGGCTTGACCTTTATTAGTGAGCCTGGTTACCCCCTCTCGGAACCAAAGACTTAGAAATCGCCAGCTCATATACAGTGCATAAAATATATTTATATAATATATTTATATATACTGTATACCCTTATACACCATTTTAATAAAAAATATTACAAAATTCTTCTAAGTCCCTCGGGAACAGTGAAAGACGCGCACGTTCATTTTCAGAGCTCCTAGACCTTCTTATAAGAAGTTAGCCAAAAAGTAGCTTCGAAAAACGCTTAGGTTAAGTTTCAGAGTTGCTTCTAATGTACCAAAGCTGGACTTAGACATAATTTCACTCTCACAACATTATGGCTGGTTGGAGACAGTCCGAACCACAAGTAACGGGTCCATGTTTCTGGGCGTATACTGGGGGGACGGGGACGACTCCCATTAACCCCTGACTATACCGGGGATACGCTTATCACAATGCCTTTCTGGTCTGTGCTGAAGCAGGGCATTCTGGCAGCCAAGTGGCTTGACCTTTATTAGTGAGCCTGGTTACCCCCTCTCGGAACCACAGACTTAGAAATCGCCAGCTCATGTACAGTGCATAAAATATATTTAAATAATATATTTATATATATATACCCTTATACACCATTTTAATAAAAAATATCACAAAATTCTTCTAAGTCCCTCGGGAAGAGTGAAAGACGCGCACATTCATTTTCAGAGCTCCTAGACCTTCCTATAAGAAGTTAGCCAAAAAGTAGCTTCGAAAAACGCTTAGGTTAAGTTTCATAGTTGCTTCTAATGTACCAAAGCTGGACTTAGACATAATTTCACTCTCACAACATTATGGCTGGTTGGAGACAGTCCGAACCACAAGTACCGGGTCCATGGTTCTGGGCGTATACTGTGGGGACGGGGACGACTCCCATTAACCCCTGACTATACCGGGGATACGCTTATCACAATGCCTTTCTGGTCTGTGCTGAAGCAGGGCATTCTGGCAACCAAGTGGCTTGACCTTTATTAGTGAGGCTGGTTACCCCCTCTCGGAACCACAGACTTAGAAATCGCCAGCTCATATACAGTGCATAAAATATATTTATATATATATACCCTTATACACCATTTTAATAAAAAATATCACAAAATTCTTCTAAGTCCCTCGGGAAGAGTGAAAGACGCGCACGTTCATTTTCAGAGCTCCTAGACCTTCCTATAAGAAGTTAGCCAAAAAGTAGCTTCGAAAAACGCTTAGGTTAAGTTTCAGAGTTGCTTCTAATGTACCAAAGCTGGACTTAGACATAATTTCACTCTCACAACATTATGGCTGGTTGGATACAGTCCGAACCACAAGTACCGGGTCTATGGTTCTGGGCGTATACTGGGGGGACGGGGACGACTCCCATTAACCCCTGACTATACCGGGGATACGCTTATCACAATGCCTTTCTGGTCTGTGCTGAAGCAGGGCATTCTGGCAGCCAAGTGGCTTGACCTTTATTAGTGAGCCTGGTTACCCCCTCTCGGAACCACAGACTTAGAAATCGCCAGCTCAGATACAGTGCATAAAATATATTTATATAATATATTTATATATATACCCTTATACACCATTTTAATAAAAAATATCACAAAATTCTTCTAAGTCCCTCGGGAAGAGTGAAAGACGCGCACGTTCATTTTCAGAGCTCCTAGACCTTCTTATAAGAAGTTAGCCAAAAAGTAGCTTCGAAAAACGCTTAGGTTAAGTTTCAGAGTTGCTTCTAATGTACCAAAGCTGGACTTAGACATAATTTCACTCTCACAACATTATGGCTGGTTGGAGACAGTCCGAACCACAAGTAACGGGTCCATGTTTCTGGGCGTATACTGGGGGGACGGGGACGACTCCCATTAACCCCTGACTATACCGGGGATACGCTTATCACAATGCCTTTCTGGTCTGTGCTGAAGCAGGGCATTCTGGCAGCCAAGTGGCTTGACCTTTATTAGTGAGCCTGGTTACCCCCTCTCGGAACCACAGACTTAGAAATCGCCAGCTCATGTACAGTGCATAAAATATATTTAAATAATATATTTATATATATATACCCTTATACACCATTTTAATAAAAAATATCACAAAATTCTTCTAAGTCCCTCGGGAAGAGTGAAAGACGCGCACATTCATTTTCAGAGCTCCTAGACCTTCCTATAAGAAGTTAGCCAAAAAGTAGCTTCGAAAAACGCTTAGGTTAAGTTTCATAGTTGCTTCTAATGTACCAAAGCTGGACTTAGACATAATTTCACTCTCACAACATTATGGCTGGTTGGAGACAGTCCGAACCACAAGTACCGGGTCCATGGTTCTGGGCGTATACTGTGGGGACGGGGACGACTCCCATTAACCCCTGACTATACCGGGGATACGCTTATCACAATGCCTTTCTGGTCTGTGCTGAAGCAGGGCATTCTGGCAACCAAGTGGCTTGACCTTTATTAGTGAGGCTGGTTACCCCCTCTCGGAACCACAGACTTAGAAATCGCCAGCTCATATACAGTGCATAAAATATATTTATATATATATACCCTTATACACCATTTTAATAAAAAATATCACAAAATTCTTCTAAGTCCCTCGGGAAGAGTGAAAGACGCGCACGTTCATTTTCAGAGCTCCTAGACCTTCCTATAAGAAGTTAGCCAAAAAGTAGCTTCGAAAAACGCTTAGGTTAAGTTTCAGAGTTGCTTCTAATGTACCAAAGCTGGACTTAGACATAATTTCACTCTCACAACATTATGGCTGGTTGGATACAGTCCGAACCACAAGTACCGGGTCTATGGTTCTGGGCGTATACTGGGGGGACGGGGACGACTCCCATTAACCCCTGACTATACCGGGGATACGCTTATCACAATGCCTTTCTGGTCTGTGCTGAAGCAGGGCATTCTGGCAGCCAAGTGGCTTGACCTTTATTAGTGAGCCTGGTTACCCCCTCTCGGAACCACAGACTTAGAAATCGCCAGCTCAGATACAGTGCATAAAATATATTTATATAATATATTTATATATATACCCTTATACACCATTTTAATAAAAAATATCACAAAATTCTTCTAAGTCCCTCGGGAAGAGTGAAAGACGCGCACGTTCATTTTCAGATCTCCTAGACCTTCCTATAAGAAGTTAGCCAAAAAGTAGCTTCGAAAAACGCGTAGGTTAAGTTTCAGAGTTGCTTCTAATGTACCAAAGCTGGACTTAGACATAATTTCACTCTCACAACATTATGGCTGGTTGGAGACAGTCCGAACCACAAGTACCGGGTCCATGGTTCTGGGCGTATACTGGGGGGACAGGGACGACTCCCATTAACCCCTGACTATACCGGGGATACGCTTATCACAATGCCTTTCTGGTCTGTGCTGAAGCAGGGCATTCTGGCAGCCAAGTGGCTTGACCATTATTAGTGAGCCTGGTTACCCCCTCTCGGAACCACAGACTTAGAAATCGCCAGCTCATATACAGTGCATAAAATATATTTATATATATACCCTTATACACCATTTTAATAAAAAATATCACAAAATTCTTCTAAGTCCCTCGGGAAGAGTGAAAGACGCGCACGTTCATTTTGAGAGCACCTAGACCTTCCTATAAGAAGTTAGCCAAAAAGTAGCTTCGAAAAACGCTTAGGTTAAGTTTCATAGTTGCTTCTAATGTACCAAAGCTGGACTTAGACATAATTTCACTCTCACAACATTATGGCTGGTTGGAGACAGTCCGAACCACAAGTACCGGGTCCATGGTTCTGGGCGTATACTGTGGGGACGGGGACGACTCCCATTAACCCCTGACTATACCGGGGATACGCTTATCACAATGCCTTTCTGGTCTGTGCTGAAGCAGGGCATTCTGGCAACCAAGTGGCTTGACCTTTATTAGTGAGGCTGGTTACCCCCTCTCGGAACCACAGACTTAGAAATCGCCAGCTCATATACAGTGCATAAAATATATTTATATATATATACCCTTATACACCATTTTAATAAAAAATATCACAAAATTCTTCTAAGTCCCTCGGGAAGAGTGAAAGACGCGCACGTTCATTTTGAGAGCACCTAGACCTTCCTATAAGAAGTTAGCCAAAAAGTAGCTTCGAAAAACGCTTAGGTTAAGTTTCAGAGTTGCTTCTAATGTACCAAAGCTGGACTTAGACATAATTTCACTCTCACAACATTATGGCTGGTTGGAGACAGTCCGAACCACAAGTACCGGGTCCATGGTTCTGGGCGTATACTGGGGGGACGGGGACGACTCCCATTAACCCCTGACTATACCGGGGATACGCTTATCACAATGCCTTTCTGGTCTGTGCTGAAGCAGGGCATTCTGGCAGCCAAGTGGCTTGACCTTTATTAGTGAGCCTGGTTACCCCCTCTCGGAACCACAGACTTAGAAATCGCCAGCTCATATACAGTGCATAAAATATATGTATATATATACCCTTATACACCATTTTAATAAAAAATATCACAAAATTCTTCTAAGTCCCTCGGGAAGAGTGAAAGACGCGCACGTTCATTTTGAGAGCACCTAGACCTTCCTATAAGAAGTTAGCCAAAAAGTAGCTTCGAAAAACGCTTAGGTTAAGTTTCAGAGTTGCTTCTAATGTACCAAAGCTGGACTTAGACATAATTTCACTCTCACAACATTATGGCTGGTTGGAGACAGTCCGAACCACAAGTACCGGGTCCATGGTTCTGGGCGTATACTGGGGGGACGGGGACGACTCCCATTAACCCCTGACTATACCGGGGATACGCTTATCACAATGCCTTTCTGGTCTGTGCTGAAGCAGGGCATTCTGGCAGCCAAGTGGCTTGACCTTTATTAGTGAGCCTGGTTACCCCCTCTCGGAACCACAGACTTAGAAATCGCCAGCTCATATACAGTGCATAAAATATATTTATATAATATATTTATATATATACCCTTATACACCATTTTAATAAAAAATATCACAAAATTCTTCTAAGTCCCTCGGGAAGAGTGAAAGACGCGCACGTTCATTTTCAGAGCTCCTAGACCTTCCTATAAGAAGTTAGCCAAAAAGTAGCTTCGAAAAACGCTTAGGTTAAGTTTCAGAGTTGCTTCTAATGTACCAAAGCTGGACTTAGACATAATTTCACTCTCACAACATTATGGCTGGTTGGAGACAGTCCGAACCACAAGTACCAGGTCCATGGTTCTGGGCGTATACTGGGGGGACGGGGACGACTCCCATTAACCCCTGACTATACCGGGGATACGCTTATCACAATGCCTTTCTGGTCTGTGCTGAAGCAGGGCATTCTGGCAGCCAAGTGGCTTGACCTTTATTAGTGAGCCTGGTTACCCCCTCTCGGAACCACAGACTTAGAAATCGCCAGCTCATATACAGTGCATAAAATATATTTATATAATATATTTATATATATACCCTTATACACCATTTTAATAAAAAATATCACAAAATTCTTCTAAGTCCCTCGGGAAGAGTGAAAGACGCGCACGTTCATTTTCAGAGCTCCTAGACCTTCCTATAAGAAGTTAGCCAAAAAGTAGCTTCGAAAAACGCTTAGGTTAAGTTTCAGAGTTGCTTCTAATGTACCAAAGCTGGACTTAGACATAATTTCACTCTCACAACATTATGGCTGGTTGGAGACAGTCCGAACCACAAGTACCGGGTCCATGGTTCTGGGCGTATACTGGGGGGACGGGGACGACTCCCATTAACCCCTGACTATACCGGGGATACGCTTATCACAATGCCTTTCTGGTCTGTGCTGAAGCAGGGCATTCTGGCAGCCAAGTGCTTGACCATTATTAGTGAGCCTGGTTACCCCCTCTCGGAACCACAGACTTAGAAATCGCCAGCTCATATACAGTGCATAAAATATATTTATATATATACCCTTATACACCATTTTAATAAAAAATATCACAAAATTCTTCTAAGTCCCTCGGGAAGAGTGAAAGACGCGCACGTTCATTTTGAGAGCTCCTAGACCTTCCTATAAGAAGTTAGCCAAAAAGTAGCTTCGAAAAACGCTTAGGTTAAGTTTCAGAGTTGCTTCTAATGTACCAAAGCTGGACTTAGACATAATTTCACTCTCACAACATTATGGCTGGTTGGAGACAGTCCGAACCACAAGTACCGGGTCCATGGTTCTGGGCGTATACTGGGGGGACGGGGACGACTCCCATTAACCCCTGACTATACCGGGGATACGCTTATCACAATGCCTTTCTGGTCTGTGCTGAAGCAGGGCATTCTGGCAGCCAAGTGGCTTGACCTTTATTAGTGAGCCTGGTTACCCCCATTCTCGGAACCACAGACTTAGAAATCGCCAGCTCATATACAGTGCATAAAATATATTTATATAATATTTTTATATATATACCCTTATACACCATTTTAATAAAAAATATCACAAAATTCTTCTAAGTCCCTCGGGAAGAGTGAAAGACGCGCACGTTCATTTTCAGAGCTCCTAGACCTTCCTATAAGAAGTTAGCCAAAAAGTAGCTTCGAAAAACGCTTAGGTTAAGTTTCAGAGTTGCTTCTAATGTACCAAAGCTGGACTTAGACATAATTTCACTCTCACAACATTATGGCTGGTTGGAGACAGTCCGAACCACAAGTACCGGGTCCATGGTTCTGGGCGTATACTGGGGGGACGGGGACGACTCCCATTAACCCCTGACTATACCGGGGATACGCTTATCACAATGCCTTTCTGGTCTGTGCTGAAGCAGGGCATTCTGGCAGCCAAGTGGCTTGACCTTTATTAGTGAGCCTGGTTACCCCCTCTCGGAACCACAGACTTAGAAATCGCCAGCTCATATACAGTGCATAAAATATATTTATATAATATATTTATATATATACCCTTATACACCATTTTAATAAAAAATATCACAAAATTCTTCTAAGTCCTTTGGGAAGAGTGAAAGACGCGCACGTTCATTTTCAGAGCTCCTAGACCTTCCTATAAGAAGTTAGCCAAAAAGTAGCTTCGAAAAACGCGTAGGTTAAGTTTCAGAGTTGCTTCTAATGTACCAAAGCTGGACTTAGACATAATTTCACTCTCACAACATTATGGCTGGTTGGAGACAGTCCGAACCACAAGTACCGGGTCCATGGTTCTGGGCGTATACTGGGGGGACGGGGACGACTCCCATTAACCCCTGACTATACCGGGGATACGCTTATCACAATGCCTTTCTGGTCTGTGCTGAAGCAGGGCATTCTGGCAGCCAAGTGGCTTGACCTTTATTAGTGAGCCTGGTTACCCCCTCTCGGAACCACAGACTTAGAAATCGCCAGCTCATATACAGTGCATAAAATATATTTATATAATATATTTATATATATACCCTTATACACCATTTTAATAAAAAATATCACAAAATTCTTCTAAGTCCCTCGGGAAGAGTGAAAGACGCGCACGTTCATTTTCAGAGCTCCTAGACCTTCCTATAAGAAGTTAGCCAAAAAGTAGCTTCGAAAAACGCTTAGGTTAAGTTTCAGAGTTGCTTCTAATGTACCAAAGCTGGACTTAGACATAATTTCACTCTCACAACATTATGGCTGGTTGGAGACAGTCCGAACCACAAGTACCGGGTCCATGGTTCTGGGCGTATACTGGGGGGACGGGGACGACTCCCATTAACCCCTGACTATACCGGGGATACGCTTATCACAATGCCTTTCTGGTCTGTGCTGAAGCAGGGCATTCTGGCAGCCAAGTGGCTTGACCATTATTAGTGAGCCTGGTTACCCCCTCTCGGAACCACAGACTTAGAAATCGCCAGCTCATATACAGTGCATAAAATATATTTATATATATACCCTTATACACCATTTTAATAAAAAATATCACAAAATTCTTCTAAGTCCCTCGGGAAGAGTGAAAGACGCGCACGTTCATTTTGAGAGCTCCTAGACCTTCCTATAAGAAGTTAGCCAAAAAGTAGCTTCGAAAAACGCTTAGGTTAAGTTTCAGAGTTGCTTCTAATGTACCAAAGCTGGACTTAGACATAATTTCACTCTCACAACATTATGGCTGGTTGGAGACAGTCCGAACCACAAGTACCGGGTCCATGGTTCTGGGCGTATACTGGGGGGACGGGGACGACTCCCATTAACCCCTGACTATACCGGGGATACGCTTATCACAATGCCTTTCTGGTCTGTGCTGAAGCAGGGCATTCTGGCAGCCAAGTGGCTTGACCTTTATTAGTGAGCCTGGTTACCCCCATTCTCGGAACCACAGACTTAGAAATCGCCAGCTCATATACAGTGCATAAAATATATTTATATAATATTTTTATATATATACCCTTATACACCATTTTAATAAAAAATATCACAAAATTCTTCTAAGTCCCTCGGGAAGAGTGAAAGACGCGCACGTTCATTTTCAGAGCTCCTAGACCTTCCTATAAGAAGTTAGCCAAAAAGTAGCTTCGAAAAACGCTTAGGTTAAGTTTCAGAGTTGCTTCTAATGTACCAAAGCTGGACTTAGACATAATTTCACTCTCACAACATTATGGCTGGTTGGAGACAGTCCGAACCACAAGTACCGGGTCCATGGTTCTGGGCGTATACTGGGGGGACGGGGACGACTCCCATTAACCCCTGACTATACCGGGGATACGCTTATCACAATGCCTATCTGGTCTGTGCTGAAGCAGGGCATTCTGGCAGCCAAGTGGCTTGACCTTTATTAGTGAGCCTGGTTACCCCCTCTCGGAACAACAGACTTAGAAATCGCCAGCTCATATACAGTGCATAAAATAAATTTATATAATATATTTATATATATACCCTTATACACCATTTTAATAAAAAATATCACAAAATTCTTCTAAGTCCCTCGGGAAGAGTGAAAGACGCGCACGTTCATTTTCAGAGCTCCTAGACCTTCCTATAAGAAGTTAGCCAAAAAGTAGCTTCGAAAAACGCTTAGGTTAAGTTTCAGAGTTGCTTCTAATGTACCAAAGCTGGACTTAGACATAATTTCACTCTCACAACATTATGGCTGGTTGGAGACAGTCCGAACCACAAGTACCGGGTCCATGGTTCTGGGCGTATACTGGGGGGACGGGGACGACTCCCATTAACCCCTGACTATACCGGGGATACGCTTATCACAATGCCTTTCTGGTCTGTGCTGAAGCAGGGCATTCTGGCAGCCAAGTGGCTTGACCTTTATTAGTGAGCCTGGTTACCCCCTCTCGGAACCACAGACTTAGAAATCGCCAGCTCATATACAGTGCATAAAATATATTTATATAATATATTTATATATATACCCTTATACACCATTTTAATAAAAAATATCACAAAATTCTTCTAAGTCCTTTGGGAAGAGTGAAAGACGCGCACGTTCATTTTCAGAGCTCCTAGACCTTCCTATAAGAAGTTAGCCAAAAAGTAGCTTCGAAAAACGCGTAGGTTAAGTTTCAGAGTTGCTTCTAATGTACCAAAGCTGGACTTAGACATAATTTCACTCTCACAACATTATGGCTGGTTGGAGACAGTCCGAACCACAAGTACCGGGTCCATGGTTCTGGGCGTATACTGGGGGGACGGGGACGACTCCCATTAACCCCTGACTATACCGGGGATACGCTTATCACAATGCCTTTCTGGTCTGTGCTGAAGCAGGGCATTCTGGCAGCCAAGTGGCTTGACCTTTATTAGTGAGCCTGGTTACCCCCTCTCGGAACCACAGACTTAGAAATCGCCAGCTCATATACAGTGCATAAAATATATTTATATAATATATTTATATATATACCCTTATACACCATTTTAATAAAAAATATCACAAAATTCTTCTAAGTCCCTCGGGAAGAGTGAAAGACGCGCACGTTCATTTTCAGAGCTCCTAGACCTTCCTATAAGAAGTTAGCCAAAAAGTAGCTTCGAAAAACGCTTAGGTTAAGTTTCAGAGTTGCTTCTAATGTACCAAAGCTGGACTTAGACATAATTTCACTCTCACAACATTATGGCTGGTTGGAGACAGTCCGAACCACAAGTACCGGGTCCATGGTTCTGGGCGTATACTGGGGGGACGGGGACGACTGCCATTAACCCCTGACTATACCGGGGATACGCTTATCACAATGCCTTTCTGGTCTGTGCTGAAGCAGGGCATTCTGGCAGCCAAGTGGCTTGACCATTATTAGTGAGCCTGGTTACCCCCTCTCGGAACCACAGACTTAGAAATCGCCAGCTCATATACAGTGCATAAAATATATTTATATATATACCCTTATACACCATTTTAATAAAAAATATCACAAAATTCTTCTAAGTCCCTCGGGAAGAGTGAAAGACGCGCACGTTCATTTTGAGAGCTCCTAGACCTTCCTATAAGAAGTTAGCCAAAAAGTAGCTTCGAAAAACGCTTAGGTTAAGTTTCAGAGTTGCTTCTAATGTACCAAAGCTGGACTTAGACATAATTTCACTCTCACAACATTATGGCTGGTTGGAGACAGTCCGAACCACAAGTACCGGGTCCATGGTTCTGGGCGTATACTGGGGGGACGGGGACGACTCCCATTAACCCCTGACTATACCGGGGATACGCTTATCACAATGCCTTTCTGGTCTGTGCTGAAGCAGGGCATTCTGGCAGCCAAGTGGCTTGACCTTTATTAGTGAGCCTGGTTACCCCCATTCTCGGAACCACAGACTTAGAAATCGCCAGCTCATATACAGTGCATAAAATATATTTATATAATATTTTTATATATATACCCTTATACACCATTTTAATAAAAAATATCACAAAATTCTTCTAAGTCCCTCGGGAAGAGTGAAAGACGCGCACGTTCATTTTTAGAGCTCCTAGACCTTCCTATAAGAAGTTAGCCAAAAAGTAGCTTCGAAAAACGCTTAGGTTAAGTTTCAGAGTTGCTTCTAATGTACCAAAGCTGGACTTAGACATAATTTCACTCTCACAACATTATGGCTGGTTGGAGACAGTCCGAACCACAAGTACCGGGTCCATGGTTCTGGGCGTATACTGGGGGGACGGGGACGACTCCCATTAACCCCTGACTATACCGGGGATACGCTTATCACAATGCCTATCTGGTCTGTGCTGAAGCAGGGCATTCTGGCAGCCAAGTGGCTTGACCTTTATTAGTGAGCCTGGTTACCCCCTCTCGGAACAACAGACTTAGAAATCGCCAGCTCATATACAGTGCATAAAATATATTTATATAATATATTTATATATATACCCTTACAGTATACACCATTTTAATAAAAAATATCACAAAATTCTTCTAAGTCCCTCGGGAAGAGTGAAAGACGCGCTCGTTCATTTTCAGAGCTCCTAGACCTTCCTATAAGAAGTTAGCCAAAAAGTAGCTTCGAAAAACGCTTAGGTTAAGTTTCAGAGTTGCTTCTAATGTACCAAAGCTGGACTTAGACATAATTTCACTCTCACAACATTATGGCTGGTTGGAGACAGTCCGAACCACAAGTACCGGGTCCATGGTTCTGGGCGTATACTGGGGGGACGGGGACGACTCCCATTAACCCCTGACTATACCGGGGATACGCTTATCACAATGCCTTTCTGGTCAGTGCTGAAGCAGGGCATTCTGGCAGCCAAGTGGCTTGACCTTTATTAGTGAGCCTGGTTACCCCCTCTCGGAACCACAGACTTAGAAATCGCCAGCTCATATACAGTGCATAAAATATATTTATATATATACCCTTATACACCATTTTAATAAAAAATATCACAAAATTCTTGTAAGTCCCTCGGGAAGAGTGAAAGACGCGCACGTTCATTTTGAGAGCACCTAGACCTTCCTATAAGAAGTTAGCCAAAAAGTAGCTTCGAAAAACGCTTAGGTTAAGTTTCAGAGTTGCTTCTAATGTACCAAAGCTGGACTTAGACATAATTTCACTCTCACAACATTATGGCTGGTTGGAGACAGTCCGAACCACAAGTAACGGGTCCATGGTTCTGGGCGTATACTGGGGGGACGGGGACGACTCCCATTATTCCCTGACTATACCGGGGATACGCTTATCACAATGCCTTTCTGGTCTGTGCTGAAGCAGGGCATTCTGGCAGCCAAGTGGCTTGACCATTATTAGTGAGCCTGGTTAGCCCCTCTCGGAACCACAGACTTAGAAATCGCCAGCTCATATACAGTGCATAAAATATATTTATATATATACCCTTATACACCATTTTAATAAAAAATATCACAAAATTCTTCTAAGTCCCTCGGGAAGAGTGAAAGACGCGCACGTTCATTTTCAGAGCTCCTAGACCTTCCTATAAGAAGTTAGCCAAAAAGTAGCTTCGAAAAACGCTTAGGTTAAGTTTCAGAGTTGCTTCTAATGTACCAAAGCTGGACTTAGACATAATTTCACTCTCACAACATTATGGCTGGTTGGAGACAGTCCGAACCACAAGTACCGGGTCCATGGTTCTGGGCGTATACTGGGGGGACGGGGACGACTCCCATTAACCCCTGACTATACCGGGGATACGCTTATCACAATGCCTTTCTGGTCTGTGCTGAAGCAGGGCATTCTGGCAGCCAAGTGGCTTGACCTTTATTAGTGAGCCTGGTTACCCCCATTCTCGGAACCACAGACTTAGAAATCGCCAGCTCATATACAGTGCATAAAATATATTTATATAATATTTTTATATATATACCCTTATACACCATTTTAATAAAAAATATCACAAAATTCTTCTAAGTCCCTCGGGAAGAGTGAAAGACGCGCACGTTCATTTTCAGAGCTCCTAGACCTTCCTATAAGAAGTTAGCCAAAAAGTAGCTTCGAAAAACGCTTAGGTTAAGTTTCAGAGTTGCTTCTAATGTACCAAAGCTGGACTTAGACATAATTTCACTCTCACAACATTATCGCTGGTTGGAGACAGTCCGAACCACAAGTACCGGGTCCATGGTTCTGGGCGTATACTGGGGGGACGGGGACGACTCCCATTAACCCCTGACTATACCGGGGATACGCTTATCACAATGCCTTTCTGGTCTGTGCTGAAGCAGGGCATTCTGGCAGCCAAGTGGCTTGACCATTATTAGTGAGCCTGGTTACCCCCTCTCGGAACCACAGACTTAGAAATCGCCAGCTCATATACAGTGCATAAAATATATTTATATATATACCCTTATACACCATTTTAATAAAAAATATCACAAAATTCTTCTAAGTCCCTCGGGAAGAGTGAAAGACGCGCACGTTCATTTTCAGAGCTCCTAGACCTTCCTATAAGAAGTTAGCCAAAAAGTAGCTTCGAAAAACGCTTAGGTTAAGTTTCAGAGTTGCTTCTAATGTACCAAAGCTGGACTTAGACATAATTTCACTCTCACAACATTATGGCTGGTTGGAGACAGTCCGAACCACAAGTACCGGGTCCATGGTTCTGGGCGTATACTGGGGGGACGGGGACGACTCCCATTAACCCCTGACTATACCGGGGATACGCTTATCACAATGCCTTTCTGGTCTGTGCTGAAGCAGGGCATTCTGGCAGCCAAGTGGCTTGACATTTATTAGTGAGCCTGGTTACCCCCTCTCGGAACCACAGACTTAGAAATCGCCAGCTCATATACAGTGCATAAAATATATTTATATAATATTTTTATATATATACCCTTATACACCATTTTAATAAAAAATATCACAAAATTCTTCTAAGTCCCTCGGGAAGAGTGAAAGACGCGCACGTTCATTTTCAGAGCTCCTAGACCTTCCTATAAGAAGTTAGCCAAAAAGTAGCTTCGAAAAACGCTTAGGTTAAGTTTCAGAGTTGCTTCTAATGTACCAAAGCTGGACTTAGACATAATTTCACTCTCACAACATTATCGCTGGTTGGAGACAGTCCGAACCACAAGTACCGGGTCCATGGTTCTGGGCGTATACTGGGGGGACGGGGACGACTCCCATTAACCCCTGACTATACCGGGGATACGCTTATCACAATGCCTTTCTGGTCTGTGCTGAAGCAGGGCATTCTGGCAGCCAAGTGGCTTGACCATTATTAGTGAGCCTGGTTACCCCCTCTCGGAACCACAGACTTAGAAATCGCCAGCTCATATACAGTGCATAAAATATATTTATATATATACCCTTATACACCATTTTAATAAAAAATATCACAAAATTCTTCTAAGTCCCTCGGGAAGAGTGAAAGACGCGCACGTTCATTTTCAGAGCTCCTAGACCTTCCTATAAGAAGTTAGCCAAAAAGTAGCTTCGAAAAACGCTTAGGTTAAGTTTCAGAGTTGCTTCTAATGTACCAAAGCTGGACTTAGACATAATTTCACTCTCACAACATTATGGCTGGTTGGAGACAGTCCGAACCACAAGTACCGGGTCCATGGTTCTGGGCGTATACTGGGGGGACGGGGACGACTCCCATTAACCCCTGACTATACCGGGGATACGCTTATCACAATGCCTATCTGGTCTGTGCTGAAGCAGGGCATTCTGGCAGCCAAGTGGCTTGACCTTTATTAGTGAGCCTGGTTACCCCCTCTCGGAACCACAGACTTAGAAATCGCCAGCTCATATACAGTGCATAAAATATATTTATATAATATATTTATATATATACCCTTACAGTATACACCATTTTAATAAAAAATATCACAAAATTCTTCTAAGTCCCTCGGGAAGAGTGAAAGACGCGCTCGTTCATTTTCAGAGCTCCTAGACCTTCCTATAAGAAGTTAGCCAAAAAGTAGCTTCGAAAAACGCTTAGGTTAAGTTTCAGAGTTGCTTCTAATGTACCAAAGCTGGACTTAGACATAATTTCACTCTCACAACATTATGGCTGGTTGGAGACAGTCCGAACCACAAGTACCGGGTCCATGGTTCTGGGCGTATACTGGGGGGACGGGGACGACTCCCATTAACCCCTGACTATACCGGGGATACGCTTATCACAATGCCTTTCTGGTCAGTGCTGAAGCAGGGCATTCTGGCAGCCAAGTGGCTTGACCTTTATTAGTGAGCCTGGTTACCCCCTCTCGGAACCACAGACTTAGAAATCGCCAGCTCATATACAGTGCATAAAATATATTTATATATATACCCTTATACACCATTTTAATAAAAAATATCACAAAATTCTTGTAAGTCCCTCGGGAAGAGTGAAAGACGCGCACGTTCATTTTGAGAGCACCTAGACCTTCCTATAAGAAGTTAGCCAAAAAGTAGCTTCGAAAAACGCTTAGGTTAAGTTTCAGAGTTGCTTCTAATGTACCAAAGCTGGACTTAGACATAATTTCACTCTCACAACATTATGGCTGGTTGGAGACAGTCCGAACCACAAGTAACGGGTCCATGGTTCTGGGCGTATACTGGGGGGACGGGGACGACTCCCATTAACCCCTGACTATACCGGGGATACGCTTATCACAATGCCTTTCTGGTCTGTGCTGAAGCAGGGCATTCTGGCAGCCAAGTGGCTTGACCATTATTAGTGAGCCTGGTTAGCCCCTCTCGGAACCACAGACTTAGAAATCGCCAGCTCATATACAGTGCATAAAATATATTTATATATATACCCTTATACACCATTTTAATAAAAAATATCACAAAATTCTTCTAAGTCCCTCGGGAAGAGTGAAAGACGCGCACGTTCATTTTCAGAGCTCCTAGACCTTCCTATAAGAAGTTAGCCAAAAAGTAGCTTCGAAAAACGCTTAGGTTAAGTTTCAGAGTTGCTTCTAATGTACCAAAGCTGGACTTAGACATAATTTCACTCTCACAACATTATGGCTGGTTGGAGACAGTCCGAACCACAAGTACCGGGTCCATGGTTCTGGGCGTATACTGGGGGGACGGGGACGACTCCCATTAACCCCTGACTATACCGGGGATACGCTTATCACAATGCCTTTCTGGTCTGTGCTGAAGCAGGGCATTCTGGCAGCCAAGTGGCTTGACCTTTATTAGTGAGCCTGGTTACCCCCATTCTCGGAACCACAGACTTAGAAATCGCCAGCTCATATACAGTGCATAAAATATATTTATATAATATTTTTATATATATACCCTTATACACCATTTTAATAAAAAATATCACAAAATTCTTCTAAGTCCCTCGGGAAGAGTGAAAGACGCGCACGTTCATTTTCAGAGCTCCTAGACCTTCCTATAAGAAGTTAGCCAAAAAGTAGCTTCGAAAAACGCTTAGGTTAAGTTTCAGAGTTGCTTCTAATGTACCAAAGCTGGACTTAGACATAATTTCACTCTCACAACATTATGGCTGGTTGGAGACAGTCCGAACCACAAGTACCGGGTCCATGGTTCTGGGCGTATACTGGGGGGACGGGGACGACTCCCATTAACCCCTGACTATACCAGGGATACGCTTATCACAATGCCTTTCTGGTCTGTGCTGAAGCAGGGCATTCTGGCAGCCAAGTGGCTTGACCATTATTAGTGAGCCTGGTTACCCCCTCTCGGAACCACAGACTTAGAAATCGCCAGCTCATATACAGTGCATAAAATATATTTATATATATACCCTTATACACCATTTTAATAAAAAATATCACAAAATTCTTCTAAGTCCCTCGGGAAGAGTGAAAGACGCGCACGTTCATTTTCAGAGCTCCTAGACCTTCCTATAAGAAGTTAGCCAAAAAGTAGCTTCGAAAAACGCTTAGGTTAAGTTTCAGAGTTGCTTCTAATGTACCAAAGCTGGACTTAGACATAATTTCACTCTCACAACATTATGGCTGGTTGGAGACAGTCCGAACCACAAGTACCGGGTCCATGGTTCTGGGCGTATACTGGGGGGACGGGGACGACTCCCATTAACCCCTGACTATACCGGGGATACGCTTATCACAATGCCTTTCTGGTCTGTGCTGAAGCAGGGCATTCTGGCAGCCAAGTGGCTTGACCATTATTAGTGAGCCTGGTTACCCCCTCTCGGAACCACAGACTTAGAAATCGCCAGCTCATATACAGTGCATAAAATATATTTATATATATACCCTTATACACCATTTTAATAAAAAATATCACAAAATTCTTCTAAGTCCCTCGGGAAGAGTGAAAGACGCGCACGTTCATTTTCAGAGCTCCTAGACCTTCCTATAAGAAGTTAGCCAAAAAGTAGCTTCGAAAAACGCTTAGGTTAAGTTTCAGAGTTGCTTCTAATGTACCAAAGCTGGACTTAGACATAATTTCACTCTCACAACATTATGGCTGGTTGGAGACAGTCCGAACCACAAGTACCGGGTCCATGGTTCTGGGCGTATACTGGGGGGACGGGGACGACTCCCATTAACCCCTGACTATACCGGGGATACGCTTATCACAATGCCTTTCTGGTCTGTGCTGAAGCAGGGTATTCTGGCAGCCAAGTGGCTTGACCTTTATTAGTGAGCCTGGTTACCCCCTCTCGGAACCACAGACTTAGAAATCGCCAGCTCATATACAGTGCATAAAATATATTTATATAATATTTTTATATATATACCCTCTTACACCATTTTAATAAAAAATATCACAAAATTCTTCTAAGTCCCTCGGGAAGAGTGAAAGACGCGCACGTTCATTTTCAGAGCTCCTAGACCTTCCTATAAGAAGTTAGCCAAAAAGTAGCTTCGAAAAACGCTTAGGTTAAGTTTCAGAGTTGCTTCTAATGTACCAAAGCTGGACTTAGACATAATTTCACTCTCACAACATTATGGCTGGTTGGAGACAGTCCGAACCACAAGTACCGGGTCCATGGTTCTGGGCGTATACTGGGGGGACGGGGACGACTCCCATTAACCCCTGACTATACCGGGGATGCGCTTATCACAATGCCTTTCTGGTCAGTGCTGAAGCAGGGCATTCTGGCAGCCAAGTGGCTTGACCTTTATTAGTGAGCCTGGTTACCCCCTCTCGGAACCACAGACTTAGAAATCGCCAGCTCATATACAGTGCATAAAATATATTTATATATATACCCTTATACACCATTTTAATAAAAAATATCACAAAATTCTTCTAAGTCCCTCGGGAAGAGTGAAAGACGCGCACGTTCATTTTCAGAGCTCCTAGACCTTCCTATAAGAAGTTAGCCAAAAAGTAGCTTCGAAAAACGCTTAGGTTAAGTTTCAGAGTTGCTTCTAATGTACCAAAGCTGGACTTAGACATAATTTCACTCTCACAACATTATGGCTGGTTGGAGACAGTCCGAACCACAAGTACCGGGTCCATGGTTCTGGGCGTATACTGGGGGGACGGGGACGACTCCCATTAACCCCTGACTATACCGGGGATACGCTTATCACAATGCCTTTCTGGTCAGTGCTGAAGCAGGGCATTCTGGCAGCCAAGTGGCTTGACCTTTATTAGTGAGCCTGGTTACCCCCTCTCGGAACCACAGACTTAGAAATCGCCAGCTCATATACAGTGCATAAAATATATTTATATATATACCCTTATACACCATTTTAATAAAAAATATCACAAAATTCTTGTAAGTCCCTCGGGAAGAGTGAAAGACGCGCACGTTCATTTTCAGAGCTCCTAGACCTTCCTATAAGAAGTTAGCCAAAAAGTAGCTTCGAAAAACGCTTAGGTTAAGTTTCAGAGTTGCTTCTAATGTACCAAAGCTGGACTTAGACATAATTTCACTCTCACAACATTATGGCTGGTTGGAGACAGTCCGAACCACAAGTACCGGGTCCATGGTTCTGGGCGTATACTGGGGGGACGGGGACGACTCCCATTAACCCCTGACTATACCGGGGATACGCTTATCACAATGCCTTTCTGGTCTGTGCTGAAGCAGGGTATTCTGGCAGCCAAGTGGCTTGACCTTTATTAGTGAGCCTGGTTACCCCCTCTCGGAACCACAGACTTAGAAATCGCCAGCTCATATACAGTGCATAAAATATATTTATATAATATTTTTATATATATACCCTTATACACCATTTTAATAAAAAATATCACAAAATTCTTCTAAGTCCCTCGGGAAGAGTGAAAGACGCGCACGTTCATTTTCAGAGCTCCTAGACCTTCCTATAAGAAGTTAGCCAAAAAGTAGCTTCGAAAAACGCTTAGGTTAAGTTTCAGAGTTGCTTCTAATGTACCAAAGCTGGACTTAGACATAATTTCACTCTCACAACATTATGGCTGGTTGGAGACAGTCCGAACCACAAGTACCGGGTCCATGGTTCTGGGCGTATACTGGGGGGACGGGGACGACTCCCATTAACCCCTGACTATACCGGGGATGCGCTTATCACAATGCCTTTCTGGTCAGTGCTGAAGCAGGGCATTCTGGCAGCCAAGTGGCTTGACCTTTATTAGTGAGCCTGGTTACCCCCTCTCGGAACCACAGACTTAGAAATCGCCAGCTCATATACAGTGCATAAAATATATTTATATATATACCCTTATACACCATTTTAATAAAAAATATCACAAAATTCTTCTAAGTCCCTCGGGAAGAGTGAAAGACGCGCACGTTCATTTTCAGAGCTCCTAGACCTTCCTATAAGAAGTTAGCCAAAAAGTAGCTTCGAAAAACGCTTAGGTTAAGTTTCAGAGTTGCTTCTAATGTACCAAAGCTGGACTTAGACATAATTTCACTCTCACAACATTATGGCTGGTTGGAGACAGTCCGAACCACAAGTACCGGGTCCATGGTTCTGGGCGTATACTGGGGGGACGGGGACGACTCCCATTAACCCCTGACTATACCGGGGATACGCTTATCACAATGCCTTTCTGGTCAGTGCTGAAGCAGGGCATTCTGGCAGCCAAGTGGCTTGACCTTTATTAGTGAGCCTGGTTACCCCCTCTCGGAACCACAGACTTAGAAATCGCCAGCTCATATACAGTGCATAAAATATATTTATATATATACCCTTATACACCATTTTAATAAAAAATATCACAAAATTCTTGTAAGTCCCTCGGGAAGAGTGAAAGACGCGCACGTTCATTTTGAGAGCACCTAGACCTTCCTATAAGAAGTTAGCCAAAAAGTAGCTTCGAAAAACGCTTAGGTTAAGTTTCAGAGTTGCTTCTAATGTACCAAAGCTGGACTTAGACATAATTTCACTCTCACAACATTATGGCTGGTTGGAGACAGTCCGAACCACAAGTAACGGGTCCATGGTTCTGGGCGTATACTGGGGGGACGGGGACGACTCCCATTAACCCCTGACTATACCGGGGATACGCTTATCACAATGCCTTTCTGGTCTGTGCTGAGGCAGGGCATTCTGGCAGCCAAGTGGCTTGACCATTATTAGTGAGCCTGGTTACCCCCTCTCGGAACCACAGACTTAGAAATCGCCAGCTCATATACAGTGCATAAAATATATTTATATATATACCCTTATACACCATTTTAATAAAAAATATCACAAAATTCTTCTAAGTCCCTCGGGAAGAGTGAAAGACGCGCAGGTTTATTTTCAGAGCTCCTAGACCTTCCTATAAGAAGTTAGCCAAAAAGTAGCTTCGAAAAACGCTTAGGTTAAGTTTCAGAGTTGCTTCTAATGTACCAAAGCTGGACTTAGACATAATTTCACTCTCACAACATTATGGCTGGTTGGAGAGAGTCCGAACCACAAGTACCGGGTCCATGGATCTGGGCGTATACTGGGGGGACGGGGACGACTGCCATTAACCCCTGACTATACCGGGGATATGCTTATCACAATTCCTTTCTGGTCTGTGCTGAAGCAGGGCATTCTGGCAGCCAAGTGGCTTGACCTTTATTAGTGAGCCTGGTTACCCCCTCTCGGAACCACAGACTTAGAAATCGCCAGCTCATATACAGTGCATAAAATATATGTATATATATACCCATATACACCATTTTAATAAAAAATATCACAAAATTATTCTAAGTCCCTCGGGAAGAGTGAAAGACGCGCACGTTCATTTTCAGAGCTCCTAGACCTTCCTATAAGAAGTTAGCCAAAAAGAAGCTTCGAAAAACGCTTAGGTTAAG
This sequence comes from Ascaphus truei, assembly GCF_040206685.1. NCBI lineage: Eukaryota > Metazoa > Chordata > Amphibia > Anura > Ascaphidae > Ascaphus > Ascaphus truei. The sequence goes on along the minus strand of NC_134485.1, from coordinate 172,338,313 downwards.
TTTCAGAGTTGCTTCTAATGTTCCAAAGCTGGACTTAGACATAATTTCACTCTCACAACATTATGGCTGGTTGGAGCCAGTCCGAACCACAAGTACCGGGTCCATGGTTCTGGCCGTATACTGGGGGGACGGGGACGACTGCCATTAACCCCTGACTATACCGGGGATACGCTTATCACAATTCCTTTCTGGTCTGTGCTGAAGCAGGGCATTCTGGCAGCCAAGTGGCTTGACCTTTATTAGTGAGCCTGGTTACCCCCTCTCGGAACCACAGACTTAGAAATCGCCAGCTCATATACAGTGCATAAAATATATTTATATATATACCCTTATACACCATTTTAATAAAAAATATCACAAAATTCTTCTAAGTCCCTCGGGAAGAGTGAAAGACGCGCACGTTTATTTTCAGAGCTCCTAGACTTTCCTATAAGAAGTTAGCCAAAAAGTAGCTTCGAAAAACGCTTAGGTTAAGTTTCAGAGTTGCTTCTAATGTTCCAAAGCTGGACTTAGACATAATTTCACTCTCACAACATTATGGCTGGTTGGAGCCAGTCCGAACCACAAGTACCGGGTCCATGGTTCTGGCCGTATACTGGGGGGACGGGGACGACTGCCATTAACCCCTGACTATACCGGGGATACGCTTATCACAATTCCTTTCTGGTCTGTGCTGAAGCAGGGCATTCTGGCAGCCAAGTGGCTTGACCTTTATTAGTGAGCCTGGTTACCCCCTCTCGGAACCACAGACTTAGAAATCGCCAGCTCATATACAGTGCATAAAATATATGTATATATATACCCTTATACACCATTTTAATAAAAAATATCACAAAATTCTTCTAAGTCCCTCGGGAAGAGTGAAAGACGCGCACGTTCATTTTCAGAGCTCCTAGACCTTCCTATAAGAAGTTAGCCAAAAAGTAGCTTCGAAAAACGCTTAGGTTAAGTTTCAGAGTCGCTTCTAATGTACCAAAGCTGGACTTAGACATAATTTCACTCTCACAACATTATGGCTGGTTGGAGAGAGTTCGAACCACAAGTACCGGGTCCATGGTTCTGGGCGTATACTGGGGGGACGGGGACGACTGCCATTAACCCCTGACTATACCGGGGATATGCTTATCACAATTCCTTTCTGGTCTGTGCTGAAGCAGGGCATTCTGGCAGCCAAGTGGCTTGACCTTTATTAGTGAGCCTGGTTACCCCCTCTCGGAACCACAGATTAAGAAATCGCCAGCTCATATACAGTGCATAAAATATATTTATATATATACCCTTATACACCATTTTAATAAAAAATATCACAAAATTCTTCTAAGTCCCTCGGGAAGAGTGAAAGACGCGCACGTTTATTTTCAGAGCTCCTAGACTTTCCTATAAGAAGTTAGCCAAAAAGTAGCTTCGAAAAACGCTTAGGTTAAGTTTCAGAGTTGCTTCTAATGTTCCAAAGCTGGACTTAGACATAATTTCACTCTCACAACATTATGGCTGGTTGGAGCCAGTCCGAACCACAAGTACCGGGTCCATGGTTCTGGCCGTATACTGGGGGGACGGGGACGACTGCCATTAACCCCTGACTATACCGGGGATACGCTTATCACAATTCCTTTCTGGTCTGTGCTGAAGCAGGGCATTCTGGCAGCCAAGTGGCTTGACCTTTATTAGTGAGCCTGGTTACCCCCTCTCGGAACCACAGACTTAGAAATCGCCAGCTCATATACAGTGCATAAAATATATGTATATATATACCCTTATACACCATTTTAATAAAAAATATCACAAAATTCTTCTAAGTCCCTCGGGAAGAGTGAAAGACGCGCACGTTCATTTTCAGAGCTCCTAGACTTTCCTATAAGAAGTTAGCCAAAAAGTAGCTTCGAAAAACGCTTAGGTTAAGTTTCAGAGTTGCTTCTAATTTACCAAAGCTGGATTTAGACATAATTTCACTCTCACAACATTATGACTGGTTGGAGACTGTCCGAACCACAAGTGCCGGGTCCATGGTTCTGGCCGTATACTGGGGGGACGGGGACGACTCCCATTAACCACTGACTATACCGGGGATACGCTTATCACAATGCCTTTCTGGTCTGTGCTGAAGCAGGGCATTCTGGCAGCCAAGTGGCTTGACCTTTATTAGTGAGCCTGGTTACCCCCTCTCGGAACCACAGACTTAGAAATCGCCAGCTCATATACAGTGCATAAAATATATTTATATATATACCCTTATACACCATTTTAATAAAAAATATCACAAAATTCTTCTAAGTCCCTCGGGAAGAGTGAAAGACGCGCACGTTCATTTTCAGAGCTCTTAGACCTTCCTATAAGAAGTTAGCCAAAAAGTAGCTTCGAAAAACGCTTAGGTTAAGTTTCAGAGTTGCTTCTAATGTTCCAAAGCTGGACTTAGACATAATTTCACTCTCACAACATTATGGCTGGTTGGAGCCAGTCCGAACCACAAGTACCGGGTCCATGGTTCTGGCCGTATACTGGGGGGACGGGGACGACTGCCATTAACCCCTGACTATACCGGGGATACGCTTATCACAATTCCTTTCTGGTCTGTGCTGAAGCAGGGCATTCTGGCAGCCAAGTGGCTTGACCTTTATTAGTGAGCCTGGTTACCCCCTCTCGGAACCACAGACTTAGAAATCGCCAGCTCATATACAGTGCATAAAATATATGTATATATATACCCTTATACACCATTTTAATAAAAAATATCACAAAATTCTTCTAAGTCCCTCGGGAAGAGTGAAAGACGCGCACGTTCATTTTCAGAGCTCCTAGACTTTCCTATAAGAAGTTAGCCAAAAAGTAGCTTCGAAAAACGCTTAGGTTAAGTTTCAGAGTTGCTTCTAATTTACCAAAGCTGGATTTAGACATAATTTCACTCTCACAACATTATGACTGGTTGGAGACTGTCCGAACCACAAGTGCCGGGTCCATGGTTCTGGCCGTATACTGGGGGGACGGGGACGACTCCCATTAACCACTGACTATACCGGGGATACGCTTATCACAATGCCTTTCTGGTCTGTGCTGAAGCAGGGCATTCTGGCAGCCAAGTGGCTTGACCTTTATTAGTGAGCCTGGTTACCCCCTCTCGGAACCACAGACTTAGAAATCGCCAGCTCATATACAGTGCATAAAATATATTTATATATATACCCTTATACACCATTTTAATAAAAAATATCACAAAATTCTTCTAAGTCCCTCGGGAAGAGTGAAAGACGCGCACGTTCATTTTCAGAGCTCCTAGACCTTCCTATAAGAAGTTAGCCAAAAAGTAGCTTCGAAAAACGCTTAGGTTAAGTTTCAGAGTTGCTTCTAATGTTCCAAAGCTGGACTTAGACATAATTTCACTCTCACAACATTATGGCTGGTTGGAGCCAGTCCGAACCACAAGTACCGGGTCCATGGTTCTGGCCGTATACTGGGGGGACGGGGACGACTGCCATTAACCCCTGACTATACCGGGGATACGCTTATCACAATTCCTTTCTGGTCTGTGCTGAAGCAGGGCATTCTGGCAGCCAAGTGGCTTGACCTTTATTAGTGAGCCTGGTTACCCCCTCTCGGAACCACAGACTTAGAAATCGCCAGCTCATATACAGTGCATAAAATATATGTATATATATACCCTTATACACCATTTTAATAAAAAATATCACAAAATTCTTCTAAGTCCCTCGGGAAGAGTGAAAGACGCGCACGTTCATTTTCAGAGCTCCTAGACCTTCCTATAAGAAGTTAGCCAAAAAGTAGCTTCGAAAAACGCTTAGGTTAAGTTTCAGAGTCGCTTCTAATGTACCAAAGCTGGACTTAGACATAATTTCACTCTCACAACATTATGGCTGGTTGGAGAGAGTTCGAACCACAAGTACCGGGTCCATGGTTCTGGGCGTATACTGGGGGGACGGGGACGACTGCCATTAACCCCTGACTATACCGGGGATATGCTTATCACAATTCCTTTCTGGTCTGTGCTGAAGCAGGGCATTCTGGCAGCCAAGTGGCTTGACCTTTATTAGTGAGCCTGGTTACCCCCTCTCGGAACCACAGATTAAGAAATCGCCAGCTCATATACAGTGCATAAAATATATTTATATATATACCCTTATACACCATTTTAATAAAAAATATCACAAAATTCTTCTAAGTCCCTCGGGAAGAGTGAAAGACGCGCACGTTTATTTTCAGAGCTCCTAGACTTTCCTATAAGAAGTTAGCCAAAAAGTAGCTTCGAAAAACGCTTAGGTTAAGTTTCAGAGTTGCTTCTAATGTTCCAAAGCTGGACTTAGACATAATTTCACTCTCACAACATTATGGCTGGTTGGAGCCAGTCCGAACCACAAGTACCGGGTCCATGGTTCTGGCCGTATACTGGGGGGACGGGGACGACTGCCATTAACCCCTGACTATACCGGGGATACGCTTATCACAATTCCTTTCTGGTCTGTGCTGAAGCAGGGCATTCTGGCAGCCAAGTGGCTTGACCTTTATTAGTGAGCCTGGTTACCCCCTCTCGGAACCACAGACTTAGAAATCGCCAGCTCATATACAGTGCATAAAATATATTTATATATATACCCTTATACACCATTTTAATAAAAAATATCACAAAATTCTTCTAAGTCCCTCGGGAAGAGTGAAAGACGCGCACGTTTATTTTCAGAGCTCCTAGACTTTCCTATAAGAAGTTAGCCAAAAAGTAGCTTCGAAAAACGCTTAGGTTAAGTTTCAGAGTTGCTTCTAATGTTCCAAAGCTGGACTTAGACATAATTTCACTCTCACAACATTATGGCTGGTTGGAGCCAGTCCGAACCACAAGTACCGGGTCCATGGTTCTGGCCGTATACTGGGGGGACGGGGACGACTGCCATTAACCCCTGACTATACCGGGGATACGCTTATCACAATTCCTTTCTGGTCTGTGCTGAAGCAGGGCATTCTGGCAGCCAAGTGGCTTGACCTTTATTAGTGAGCCTGGTTACCCCCTCTCGGAACCACAGACTTAGAAATCGCCAGCTCATATACAGTGCATAAAATATATGTATATATATACCCTTATACACCATTTTAATAAAAAATATCACAAAATTCTTCTAAGTCCCTCGGGAAGAGTGAAAGACGCGCACGTTCATTTTCAGAGCTCCTAGACCTTCCTATAAGAAGTTAGCCAAAAAGTAGCTTCGAAAAACGCTTAGGTTAAGTTTCAGAGTCGCTTCTAATGTACCAAAGCTGGACTTAGACATAATTTCACTCTCACAACATTATGGCTGGTTGGAGAGAGTTCGAACCACAAGTACCGGGTCCATGGTTCTGGGCGTATACTGGGGGGACGGGGACGACTGCCATTAACCCCTGACTATACCGGGGATATGCTTATCACAATTCCTTTCTGGTCTGTGCTGAAGCAGGGCATTCTGGCAGCCAAGTGGCTTGACCTTTATTAGTGAGCCTGGTTACCCCCTCTCGGAACCACAGATTAAGAAATCGCCAGCTCATATACAGTGCATAAAATATATTTATATATATACCCTTATACACCATTTTAATAAAAAATATCACAAAATTCTTCTAAGTCCCTCGGGAAGAGTGAAAGACGCGCACGTTTATTTTCAGAGCTCCTAGACTTTCCTATAAGAAGTTAGCCAAAAAGTAGCTTCGAAAAACGCTTAGGTTAAGTTTCAGAGTTGCTTCTAATGTTCCAAAGCTGGACTTAGACATAATTTCACTCTCACAACATTATGGCTGGTTGGAGCCAGTCCGAACCACAAGTACCGGGTCCATGGTTCTGGCCGTATACTGGGGGGACGGGGACGACTGCCATTAACCCCTGACTATACCGGGGATACGCTTATCACAATTCCTTTCTGGTCTGTGCTGAAGCAGGGCATTCTGGCAGCCAAGTGGCTTGACCTTTATTAGTGAGCCTGGTTACCCCCTCTCGGAACCACAGACTTAGAAATCGCCAGCTCATATACAGTGCATAAAATATATGTATATATATATACCCTTATACACCATTTTAATAAAAAATATCACAAAATTCTTCTAAGTCCCTCGGGAAGAGTGAAAGACGCGCACGTTCATTTTCAGAGCTCCTAGACTTTCCTATAAGAAGTTAGCCAAAAAGTAGCTTCGAAAAACGCTTAGGTTAAGTTTCAGAGTTGCTTCTAATTTACCAAAGCTGGATTTAGACATAATTTCACTCTCACAACATTATGACTGGTTGGAGACTGTCCGAACCACAAGTGCCGGGTCCATGGTTCTGGCCGTATACTGGGGGGACGGGGACGACTCCCATTAACCACTGACTATACCGGGGATACGCTTATCACAATGCCTTTCTGGTCTGTGCTGAAGCAGGGCATTCTGGCAGCCAAGTGGCTTGACCTTTATTAGTGAGCCTGGTTACCCCCTCTCGGAACCACAGACTTAGAAATCGCCAGCTCATATACAGTGCATAAAATATATTTATATATATACCCTTATACACCATTTTAATAAAAAATATCACAAAATTCTTCTAAGTCCCTCGGGAAGAGTGAAAGACGCGCACGTTCATTTTCAGAGCTCCTAGACCTTCCTATAAGAAGTTAGCCAAAAAGTAGCTTCGAAAAACGCTTAGGTTAAGTTTCAGAGTTGCTTCTAATGTTCCAAAGCTGGACTTAGACATAATTTCACTCTCACAACATTATGGCTGGTTGGAGCCAGTCCGAACCACAAGTACCGGGTCCATGGTTCTGGCCGTATACTGGGGGGACGGGGACGACTGCCATTAACCCCTGACTATACCGGGGATACGCTTATCACAATTCCTTTCTGGTCTGTGCTGAAGCAGGGCATTCTGGCAGCCAAGTGGCTTGACCTTTATTAGTGAGCCTGGTTACCCCCTCTCGGAACCACAGACTTAGAAATCGCCAGCTCATATACAGTGCATAAAATATATGTATATATATACCCTTATACACCATTTTAATAAAAAATATCACAAAATTCTTCTAAGTCCCTCGGGAAGAGTGAAAGACGCGCACGTTCATTTTCAGAGCTCCTAGACCTTCCTATAAGAAGTTAGCCAAAAAGTAGCTTCGAAAAACGCTTAGGTTAAGTTTCAGAGTCGCTTCTAATGTACCAAAGCTGGACTTAGACATAATTTCACTCTCACAACATTATGGCTGGTTGGAGAGAGTTCGAACCACAAGTACCGGGTCCATGGTTCTGGGCGTATACTGGGGGGACGGGGACGACTGCCATTAACCCCTGACTATACCGGGGATACGCTTATCACAATTCCTTTCTGGTCTGTGCTGAAGCAGGGCATTCTGGCAGCCAAGTGGCTTGACCTTTATTAGTGAGCCTGGTTACCCCCTCTCGGAACCACAGATTAAGAAATCGCCAGCTCATATACAGTGCATAAAATATATTTATATATATACCCTTATACACCATTTTAATAAAAAATATCACAAAATTCTTCTAAGTCCCTCGGGAAGAGTGAAAGACGCGCACGTTTATTTTCAGAGCTCCTAGACTTTCCTATAAGAAGTTAGCCAAAAAGTAGCTTCGAAAAACGCTTAGGTTAAGTTTCAGAGTTGCTTCTAATGTTCCAAAGCTGGACTTAGACATAATTTCACTCTCACAACATTATGGCTGGTTGGAGCCAGTCCGAACCACAAGTACCGGGTCCATGGTTCTGGCCGTATACTGGGGGGACGGGGACGACTGCCATTAACCCCTGACTATACCGGGGATACGCTTATCACAATTCCTTTCTGGTCTGTGCTGAAGCAGGGCATTCTGGCAGCCAAGTGGCTTGACCTTTATTAGTGAGCCTGGTTACCCCCTCTCGGAACCACAGACTTAGAAATCGCCAGCTCATATACAGTGCATAAAATATATGTATATATATACCCTTATACACCATTTTAATAAAAAATATCACAAAATTCTTCTAAGTCCCTCGGGAAGAGTGAAAGACGCGCACGTTTATTTTCAGAGCTCCTAGACTTTCCTATAAGAAGTTAGCCAAAAAGTAGCTTCGAAAAACGCTTAGGTTAAGTTTCAGAGTTGCTTCTAATGTTCCAAAGCTGGACTTAGACATAATTTCACTCTCACAACATTATGGCTGGTTGGAGCCAGTCCGAACCACAAGTACCGGGTCCATGGTTCTGGCCGTATACTGGGGGGACGGGGACGACTGCCATTAACCCCTGACTATACCGGGGATACGCTTATCACAATTCCTTTCTGGTCTGTGCTGAAGCAGGGCATTCTGGCAGCCAAGTGGCTTGACCTTTATTAGTGAGCCTGGTTACCCCCTCTCGGAACCACAGACTTAGAAATCGCCAGCTCATATACAGTGCATAAAATATATGTATATATATACCCTTATACACCATTTTAATAAAAAATATCACAAAATTCTTCTAAGTCCCTCGGGAAGAGTGAAAGACGCGCATGTTCATTTTCAGAGCTCCTAGACCTTCCTATAAGAAGTTAGCCAAAAAGTAGCTTCGAAAAACGCTTAGGTTAAGTTTCAGAGTTGCTTCTAATGTACCAAAGCTGGACTTAGACATAATTTCCCTCTCACAACATTATGGCTGGTTGGAGAGAGTCCGAACCACAAGTACCGGGTCCATGGTTCTGGGCGTATACTGGGGGGACGGGGACGAGTCCCATTAACCCCTGACTATACCGGGGATACGCTTATCACAATGCCTTTCTGGTCTGTGCTGAAGCAGGGCATTCTGGCAGCCAAGTGGCTTGACCTTTATTAGTGAGCCTGGTTACCCCCTCTCGGAACCACAGACTTAGAAATCGCCAGCTCATATACAGTGCATAAAATATATTTATATATATACCCTTATACACCATTTTAATAAAAAATATCACAAAATTCTTCTAAGTCCCTCGGGAAGAGTGAAAGACGCGCACGTTCATTTTCAGAGCTCCTAGACCTTCCTATAAGAAGTTAGCCAAAAAGTAGCTTCGAAAAACGCTTAGGTTAAGTTTCAGAGTTGCTTCTAATTTACCAAAGCTGGATTTAGACATAATTTCACTCTCACAACATTATGACTGGTTGGAGACTGTCCGAACCACAAGTGCCGGGTCCATGGTTCTGGCCGTATACTGGAGGGACGGGGACGACTCCCATTAACCACTGACTATACCGGGGATACGCTTATCACAATGCCTTTCTGGTCTGTGCTGAAGCAGGGCATTCTGGCAGCCAAGTGGCTTGACCTTTATTAGTGAGCCTGGTTACCCCCTCTCGGAACCACAGATTAAGAAATCGCCAGCTCATATACAGTGCATAAAATATATTTATATATATACCCTTATACACCATTTTAATAAAAAATATCACAAAATTCTTCTAAGTCCCTCGGGAAGAGTGAAAGACGCGCACGTTCATTTTCAGAGCTCCTAGAGCTTCCTATAAGAAGTTAGCCAAAAAGTAGCTTCGAAAAACGCTTAGGTTAAGTTTCAGAGTTGCTTCTAATTTACCAAAGCTGGACTTAGACATAATTTCCCTCTCACAACATTATGGCTGGTTGGAGAGAGTCCGAACCACAAGTACCGGGTCCATGGTTCTGGGCGTATACTGGGGGGACGGGGACGAGTCCCATTAACCCCTGACTATACCGGGGATACGCTTATCACAATGCCTTTCTGGTCTGTGCTGAAGCAGGGCATTCTGGCAGCCAAGTGGCTTGACCTTTATTAGTGAGCCTGGTTACCCCCTCTCGGAACCACAGACTTATAAATCGCCAGCTCATATACAGTGCATAAAATATATTTATATATATACCCTTATACACCATTTTAATAAAAAATATCACAAAATTCTTCTAAGTCCCTCGGGAAGAGTGAAAGACGCGCACGTTCATTTTCAGAGCTCCTAGACTTTCCTATAAGAAGTTAGCCAAAAAGTAGCTTCGAAAAACGCTTAGGTTAAGTTTCAGAGTTGCTTCTAATGTACCAAAGCTGGACTTACTGTAGACATAATTTCACTCTCACAACATTATGGCTGGTTGGAGCCAGTCCGAACCACAAGTACCGGGTCCATGGTTCTGGCCGTATACTGGGGGGACGGGGACGACTCCCATTAACCCTTGACGATACCGGGGATACGCTTATCACAATGCCTTTCTGGTCTGTGCTGAAGCAGGGCATTCTGGCAGCCAAGTGACTTGACCTTTATTAGTGAGCCTGGTTACCCCCTCTCGGAACCACAGACTTAGAAATCGCCAGCTCATATACAGTGCATAAAATATATGTATATATATATACCCTTATACACCATTTTAATAAAAAATATCACAAAATTCTTCTAAGGCCCTCGGGAAGAGTGAAAGACGCGCACGTTCATTTTGAGAGCTCCTAGACCTTCCTATAAGAAGTTAGCCAAAAAGTAGCTTCGAAAAACGCTTAGGTTAAGTTTCAGAGTTGCTTCTAATTTACCAAAGCTGGATTTAGACATAATTTCACTCTCACAACATTATGGCTGGTTGGAGAGAGTCCGAACCACAAGTACCGTCTCCATGGTTCTGGGCGTATACTGGGGGGACGGGGACGAGTCCCATTAACCCCTGACTATACCGGGGATACGCTTATCACAATGCCTTTCTGGTCTGTGCTGAAGCAGGGCATTCTGGCAGCCAAGTGGCTTGACCTTTATTAGTGAGCCTGGTTACCCCCTCTCGGAACCACAGATTAAGAAATCGCCAGCTCATATACAGTGCATAAAATATATTTATATATATACCCTTATACACCATTTTAATAAAAAATATCACAAAATTCTTCTAAGTCCCTCGGGAAGAGTGAAAGACGCGCACGTTCATTTTCAGAGCTCCTAGACCTTCCTATAAGAAGTTAGCCAAAAAGTAGCTTCGAAAAACGCTTAGGTTAAGTTTCAGAGTTGCTTCTAATGTACCAAAGCTGGACTTAGACATAATTTCACTCTCACAACATTATGGCTGGTTGGAGACAGTCCGAACCACAAGTACCGGGTCCATGGTTCTGGGCGTATACTGGGGGGACGGGGACGACTCCCATTAACCCCTGACTATACCGGGGATACGCTTATCACAATGCCTTTCTGGTCTGTGCTGAAACAGGGCATTCTGGCAGCCAAGTGGCTTGACCTTTATTAGTGAGCCTGGTTACCCCCTCTCGGAACCACAGACTTAGAAGTCGCCAGCTCATATACAGTGCATAAAATATATTTATATATATACCCTTATACACCATTTTAATAAAAAATATCACAAAATTCTTCTAAGTCCCTCGGGAAGAGTGAAAGACGCGCACGTTCATTTTCAGAGCTCCTAGACCTTCCTATAAGAAGTTAGCCAAAAAGTAGCTTCGAAAAACGCTTAGGTTAAGTTTCAGAGTTGCTTCTAATGTACCAAAGCTGGACTTAGACATAATTTCACTCTCACAACATTATGGCTGGTTGGAGACAGTCCGAACCACAAGTACCGGGTCCATGGTTCTGGGCGTATACTGGGGGGACGGGGACGACTCCCATTAACCCCTGACTATACCGGGGATACGCTTATCACAATGCCTTTCTGGTCAGTGCTGAAGCAGGGCATTCTGGCAGCCAAGTGGCTTGACCTTTATTAGTGAGCCTGGTTACCCCCTCTCGGAACCACAGACTTAGAAATCGCCAGCTCATATACAGTGCATAAAATATATTTATATATATACCCTTATACACCATTTTAATAAAAAATATCACAAAATTCTTCAAAGTCCCTCGGGAAGAGTGAAAGACGCGCACGTTCATTTTTAGAGCTCCTAGACCATCCTATAAGAAGTTAGCCAAAAAGTAGCTTCGAAAAACGCTTAGGTTAAGTTTCAGAGTTGCTTCTAATGTACCAAAGCTGGACTTAGACATAATTTCACTCTCACAACATTATGGCTGGTTGGAGACAGTCTGAACCACAAGTACCGGGTCCATGGTTCTTGGCGTATACTGGGGGGACGGGGACGACTCCCATTAACCCCTGACTATACCGGAGATACGCTTATCACAATGCCTTTCTGGTCTGTGCTGAAGCAGGGCATTCTGGCAGCCAAGTGGCTTGACCTTTATTAGTGAGCCTGGTTACCCCCTCTCGGAACCACAGACTTATAAATCGCCAGCTCATATACAGTGCATAAAATATATTTATATATATACCCTTATACACCATTTTAATAAAAAATATCACAAAATTCTTCTAAGTCCCTCGGGAAGAGTGAAAGACGCGCACGTTCATTTTCAGAGCTCCTAGACTTTCCTATAAGAAGTTAGCCAAAAAGTAGCTTCGAAAAACGCTTAGGTTAAGTTTCAGAGTTGCTTCTAATGTACCAAAGCTGGACTTACTGTAGACATAATTTCACTCTCACAACATTATGGCTGGTTGGAGCCAGTCCGAACCACAAGTACCGGGTCCATGGTTCTGGCCGTATACTGGGGGGACGGGGACGACTCCCATTAACCCTTGACGATACCGGGGATACGCTTATCACAATGCCTTTCTGGTCTGTGCTGAAGCAGGGCATTCTGGCAGCCAAGTGACTTGACCTTTATTAGTGAGCCTGGTTACCCCCTCTCGGAACCACAGACTTAGAAATCGCCAGCTCATATACAGTGCATAAAATATATGTATATATATATACCCTTATACACCATTTTAATAAAAAATATCACAAAATTCTTCTAAGGCCCTCGGGAAGAGTGAAAGACGCGCACGTTCATTTTGAGAGCTCCTAGACCTTCCTATAAGAAGTTAGCCAAAAAGTAGCTTCGAAAAACGCTTAGGTTAAGTTTCAGAGTTGCTTCTAATTTACCAAAGCTGGATTTAGACATAATTTCACTCTCACAACATTATGGCTGGTTGGAGAGAGTCCGAACCACAAGTACCGTCTCCATGGTTCTGGGCGTATACTGGGGGGACGGGGACGAGTCCCATTAACCCCTGACTATACCGGGGATACGCTTATCACAATGCCTTTCTGGTCTGTGCTGAAGCAGGGCATTCTGGCAGCCAAGTGGCTTGACCTTTATTAGTGAGCCTGGTTACCCCCTCTCGGAACCACAGATTAAGAAATCGCCAGCTCATATACAGTGCATAAAATATATTTATATATATACCCTTATACACCATTTTAATAAAAAATATCACAAAATTCTTCTAAGTCCCTCGGGAAGAGTGAAAGACGCGCACGTTCATTTTCAGAGCTCCTAGACCTTCCTATAAGAAGTTAGCCAAAAAGTAGCTTCGAAAAACGCTTAGGTTAAGTTTCAGAGTTGCTTCTAATGTACCAAAGCTGGACTTAGACATAATTTCACTCTCACAACATTATGGCTGGTTGGAGACAGTCCGAACCACAAGTACCGGGTCCATGGTTCTGGGCGTATACTGGGGGGACGGGGACGACTCCCATTAACCCCTGACTATACCGGGGATACGCTTATCACAATGCCTTTCTCGTCTGTGCTGAAACAGGGCATTCTGGCAGCCAAGTGGCTTGACCTTTATTAGTGAGCCTGGTTACCCCCTCTCGGAACCACAGACTTAGAAGTCGCCAGCTCATATACAGTGCATAAAATATATTTATATATATACCCTTATACACCATTTTAATAAAAAATATCACAAAATTCTTCTAAGTCCCTCGGGAAGAGTGAAAGACGCGCACGTTCATTTTCAGAGCTCCTAGACCTTCCTATAAGAAGTTAGCCAAAAAGTAGCTTCGAAAAACGCTTAGGTTAAGTTTCAGAGTTGCTTCTAATGTACCAAAGCTGGACTTAGACATAATTTCACTCTCACAACATTATGGCTGGTTGGAGACAGTCCGAACCACAAGTACCGGGTCCATGGTTCTGGGCGTATACTGGGGGGACGGGGACGACTCCCATTAACCCCTGACTATACCGGGGATACGCTTATCACAATGCCTTTCTGGTCAGTGCTGAAGCAGGGCATTCTGGCAGCCAAGTGGCTTGACCTTTATTAGTGAGCCTGGTTACCCCCTCTCGGAACCACAGACTTAGAAATCGCCAGCTCATATACAGTGCATAAAATATATTTATATATATACCCTTATACACCATTTTAATAAAAAATATCACAAAATTCTTCAAAGTCCCTCGGGAAGAGTGAAAGACGCGCACGTTCATTTTTAGAGCTCCTAGACCATCCTATAAGAAGTTAGCCAAAAAGTAGCTTCGAAAAACGCTTAGGTTAAGTTTCAGAGTTGCTTCTAATGTACCAAAGCTGGACTTAGACATAATTTCACTCTCACAACATTATGGCTGGTTGGAGACAGTCTGAACCACAAGTACCGGGTCCATGGTTCTTGGCGTATACTGGGGGGACGGGGACGACTCCCATTAACCCCTGACTATACCGGAGATACGCTTATCACAATGCCTTTCTGGTCTGTGCTGAAGCAGGGCATTCTGGCAGCCAAGTGGCTTGACCTTTATTAGTGAGCCTGGTTACCCCCTCTCGGAACCACAGACTTATAAATCGCCAGCTCATATACAGTGCATAAAATATATTTATATATATACCCTTATACACCATTTTAATAAAAAATATCACAAAATTCTTCTAAGTCCCTCGGGAAGAGTGAAAGACGCGCACGTTCATTTTCAGAGCTCCTAGACTTTCCTATAAGAAGTTAGCCAAAAAGTAGCTTCGAAAAACGCTTAGGTTAAGTTTCAGAGTTGCTTCTAATGTACCAAAGCTGGACTTACTGTAGACATAATTTCACTCTCACAACATTATGGCTGGTTGGAGCCAGTCCGAACCACAAGTACCGGGTCCATGGTTCTGGCCGTATACTGGGGGGACGGGGACGACTCCCATTAACCCTTGACGATACCGGGGATACGCTTATCACAATGCCTTTCTGGTCTGTGCTGAAGCAGGGCATTCTGGCAGCCAAGTGACTTGACCTTTATTAGTGAGCCTGGTTACCCCCTCTCGGAACCACAGACTTAGAAGTCGCCAGCTCATATACAGTGCATAAAATATATTTATATATATACCCTTATACACCATTTTAATAAAAAATATCACAAAATTCTTCTAAGTCCCTCGGGAAGAGTGAAAGACGCGCACGTTCATTTTCAGAGCTCCTAGACCTTCCTATAAGAAGTTAGCCAAAAAGTAGCTTCGAAAAACGCTTAGGTTAAGTTTCAGAGTTGCTTCTAATGTACCAAAGCTGGACTTAGACATAATTTCACTCTCACAACATTATGGCTGGTTGGAGACAGTCCGAACCACAAGTACCGGGTCCATGGTTCTGGGCGTATACTGGGGGGACGGGGACGACTCCCATTAACCCCTGACTATACCGGGGATACGCTTATCACAATGCCTTTCTGGTCAGTGCTGAAGCAGGGCATTCTGGCAGCCAAGTGGCTTGACCTTTATTAGTGAGCCTGGTTACCCCCTCTCGGAACCACAGACTTAGAAATCGCCAGCTCATATACAGTGCATAAAATATATTTATATATATACCCTTATACACCATTTTAATAAAAAATATCACAAAATTCTTCAAAGTCCCTCGGGAAGAGTGAAAGACGCGCACGTTCATTTTTAGAGCTCCTAGACCATCCTATAAGAAGTTAGCCAAAAAGTAGCTTCGAAAAACGCTTAGGTTAAGTTTCAGAGTTGCTTCTAATGTACCAAAGCTGGACTTAGACATAATTTCACTCTCACAACATTATGGCTGGTTGGAGACAGTCTGAACCACAAGTACCGGGTCCATGGTTCTTGGCGTATACTGGGGGGACGGGGACGACTCCCATTAACCCCTGACTATACCGGAGATACGCTTATCACAATGCCTTTCTGGTCTGTGCTGAAGCAGGGCATTCTGGCAGCCAAGTGGCTTGACCTTTATTAGTGAGCCTGGTTACCCCCTCTCGGAACCACAGACTTATAAATCGCCAGCTCATATACAGTGCATAAAATATATTTATATATATACCCTTATACACCATTTTAATAAAAAATATCACAAAATTCTTCTAAGTCCCTCGGGAAGAGTGAAAGACGCGCACGTTCATTTTCAGAGCTCCTAGACTTTCCTATAAGAAGTTAGCCAAAAAGTAGCTTCGAAAAACGCTTAGGTTAAGTTTCAGAGTTGCTTCTAATGTACCAAAGCTGGACTTACTGTAGACATAATTTCACTCTCACAACATTATGGCTGGTTGGAGCCAGTCCGAACCACAAGTACCGGGTCCATGGTTCTGGCCGTATACTGGGGGGACGGGGACGACTCCCATTAACCCTTGACGATACCGGGGATACGCTTATCACAATGCCTTTCTGGTCTGTGCTGAAGCAGGGCATTCTGGCAGCCAAGTGACTTGACCTTTATTAGTGAGCCTGGTTACCCCCTCTCGGAACCACAGACTTAGAAATCGCCAGCTCATATACAGTGCATAAAATATATGTATATATATATATACCCTTATACACCATTTTAATAAAAAATATCACAAAATTCTTCTAAGGCCCTCGGGAAGAGTGAAAGACGCGCACGTTCATTTTGAGAGCTCCTAGACCTTCCTATAAGAAGTTAGCCAAAAAGTAGCTTCGAAAAACGCTTAGGTTAAGTTTCAGAGTTGCTTCTAATTTACCAAAGCTGGATTTAGACATAATTTCACTCTCACAACATTATGGCTGGTTGGAGAGAGTCCGAACCACAAGTACCGTCTCCATGGTTCTGGGCGTATACTGGGGGGACGGGGACGAGTCCCATTAACCCCTGACTATACCGGGGATACGCTTATCACAATGCCTTTCTGGTCTGTGCTGAAGCAGGGCATTCTGGCAGCCAAGTGGCTTGACCTTTATTAGTGAGCCTGGTTACCCCCTCTCGGAACCACAGATTAAGAAATCGCCAGCTCATATACAGTGCATAAAATATATTTATATATATACCCTTATACACCATTTTAATAAAAAATATCACAAAATTCTTCTAAGTCCCTCGGGAAGAGTGAAAGACGCGCACGTTCATTTTCAGAGCTCCTAGACCTTCCTATAAGAAGTTAGCCAAAAAGTAGCTTCGAAAAACGCTTAGGTTAAGTTTCAGAGTTGCTTCTAATGTACCAAAGCTGGACTTAGACATAATTTCACTCTCACAACATTATGGCTGGTTGGAGACAGTCCGAACCACAAGTACCGGGTCCATGGTTCTGGGCGTATACTGGGGGGACGGGGACGACTCCCATTAACCCCTGACTATACCGGGGATACGCTTATCACAATGCCTTTCTGGTCTGTGCTGAAACAGGGCATTCTGGCAGCCAAGTGGCTTGACCTTTATTAGTGAGCCTGGTTACCCCCTCTCGGAACCACAGACTTAGAAGTCGCCAGCTCATATACAGTGCATAAAATATATTTATATATATACCCTTATACACCATTTTAATAAAAAATATCACAAAATTCTTCTAAGTCCCTCGGGAAGAGTGAAAGACGCGCACGTTCATTTTCAGAGCTCCTAGACCTTCCTATAAGAAGTTAGCCAAAAAGTAGCTTCGAAAAACGCTTAGGTTAAGTTTCAGAGTTGCTTCTAATGTACCAAAGCTGGACTTAGACATAATTTCACTCTCACAACATTATGGCTGGTTGGAGACAGTCCGAACCACAAGTACCGGGTCCATGGTTCTGGGCGTATACTGGGGGGACGGGGACGACTCCCATTAACCCCTGACTATACCGGGGATACGCTTATCACAATGCCTTTCTGGTCAGTGCTGAAGCAGGGCATTCTGGCAGCCAAGTGGCTTGACCTTTATTAGTGAGCCTGGTTACCCCCTCTCGGAACCACAGACTTAGAAATCGCCAGCTCATATACAGTGCATAAAATATATTTATATATATACCCTTATACACCATTTTAATAAAAAATATCACAAAATTCTTCTAAGTCCCTCGGGAAGAGTGAAAGACGCGCACGTTCATTTTCAG
The DNA here is from genome assembly GCF_040206685.1 of Ascaphus truei. NCBI lineage: Eukaryota > Metazoa > Chordata > Amphibia > Anura > Ascaphidae > Ascaphus > Ascaphus truei. The sequence continues at coordinate 172,320,296 of NC_134485.1, read as the reverse complement.
AGCTCCTAGACCTTCCTATAAGAAGTTAGCCAAAAAGTAGCTTCGAAAAACGCTTAGGTTAAGTTTCAGAGTTGCTTCTAATGTACCAAAGCTGGACTTAGACATAATTTCACTCTCACAACATTATGGCTGGTTGGAGACAGTCCGAACCACAAGTACCGGGTCCATGGTTCTGGGCGTATACTGGGGGGACGGGGACGACTCCCATTAACCCCTGACTATACCGGGGATACGCTTATCACAATGCCTTTCTGGTCAGTGCTGAAGCAGGGAATTCTGGCAGCCAAGTGGCTTGACCTTTATTAGTGAGCCTGGTTACCCCCTCTCGGAACCACAGACTTAGAAATCGCCAGCTCATATACAGTGCATAAAATATATTTATATATATACCCTTATACACCATTTTAATAAAAAATATCACAAAATTCTTGTAAGTCCCTCGGGAAGAGTGAAAGACGCGCACGTTCATTTTGAGAGCACCTAGACCTTCCTATAAGAAGTTAGCCAAAAAGTAGCTTCGAAAAACGCTTAGGTTAAGTTTCAGAGTTGCTTCTAATGTACCAAAGCTGGACTTAGACATAATTTCACTCTCACAACATTATGGCTGGTTGGAGACAGTCCGAACCACAAGTAACGGGTCCATGGTTCTGGGCGTATACTGGGGGGACGGGGACGACTCCCATTAACCCCTGACTATACCGGGGATACGCTTATCACAATGCCTTTCTGGTCTGTGCTGAAGCAGGGCATTCTGGCAGCCAAGTGGCTTGACCATTATTAGTGAGCCTGGTTACCCCCTCTCGGAACCACAGACTTAGAAATCGCCAGCTCATATACAGTGCATAAAATATATTTATATATATACCCTTATACACCATTTTAATAAAAAATATCACAAAATTCTTCTAAGTCCCTCGGGAAGAGTGAAAGACGCGCAGGTTTATTTTCAGAGCTCCTAGACCTTCCTATAAGAAGTTAGCCAAAAAGTAGCTTCGAAAAACGCTTAGGTTAAGTTTCAGAGTTGCTTCTAATGTACCAAAGCTGGACTTAGACATAATTTCACTCTCACAACATTATGGCTGGTTGGAGAGAGTCAGAACCACAAGTACCGGGTCCATGGATCTGGGCGTATACTGGGGGGACGGGGACGACTGCCATTAACCCCTGACTATACCGGGGATATGCTTATCACAATTCCTTTCTGGTCTGTGCTGAAGCAGGGCATTCTGGCAGCCAAGTGGCTTGACCTTTATTAGTGAGCCTGGTTACCCCCTCTCGGAACCACAGACTTAGAAATCGCCAGCTCATATACAGTGCATAAAATATATGTATATATATACCCATATACACCATTTTAATAAAAAATATCACAAAATTATTCTAAGTCCCTCGGGAAGAGTGAAAGACGCGCACGTTCATTTTCAGAGCTCCTAGACCTTCCTATAAGAAGTTAGCCAAAAAGAAGCTTCGAAAAACGCTTAGGTTAAGTTTCAGAGTTGCTTCTAATGTTCCAAAGCTGGACTTAGACATAATTTCACTCTCACAACATTATGGCTGGTTGGAGCCAGTCCGAACCACAAGTACCGGGTCCATGGTTCTGGCCGTATACTGGGGGGACGGGGACGACTGCCATTAACCCCTGACTATACCGGGGATACGCTTATCACAATTCCTTTCTGGTCTGTGCTGAAGCAGGGCATTCTGGCAGCCAAGTGGCTTGACCTTTATTAGTGAGCCTGGTTACCCCCTCTCGGAACCACAGACTTAGAAATCGCCAGCTCATATACAGTGCATAAAATATATTTATATATATACCCTTATACACCATTTTAATAAAAAATATCACAAAATTCTTCTAAGTCCCTCGGGAAGAGTGAAAGACGCGCACGTTTATTTTCAGAGCTCCTAGACTTTCCTATAAGAAGTTAGCCAAAAAGTAGCTTCGAAAAACGCTTAGGTTAAGTTTCAGAGTTGCTTCTAATGTTCCAAAGCTGGACTTAGACATAATTTCACTCTCACAACATTATGGCTGGTTGGAGACAGTCCGAACCACAAGTACCGGGTCCATGGTTCTGGGCGTATACTGGGGGGACGGGGACGACTCCCATTAACCCCTGACTATACCGGGGATACGCTTATCACAATGCCTTTCTGGTCAGTGCTGAAGCAGGGAATTCTGGCAGCCAAGTGGCTTGACCTTTATTAGTGAGCCTGGTTACCCCCTCTCGGAACCACAGACTTAGAAATCGCCAGCTCATATACAGTGCATAAAATATATTTATATATATACCCTTATACACCATTTTAATAAAAAATATCACAAAATTCTTGTAAGTCCCTCGGGAAGAGTGAAAGACGCGCACGTTCATTTTGAGAGCACCTAGACCTTCCTATAAGAAGTTAGCCAAAAAGTAGCTTCGAAAAACGCTTAGGTTAAGTTTCAGAGTTGCTTCTAATGTACCAAAGCTGGACTTAGACATAATTTCACTCTCACAACATTATGGCTGGTTGGAGACAGTCCGAACCACAAGTAACGGGTCCATGGTTCTGGGCGTATACTGGGGGGACGGGGACGACTCCCATTAACCCCTGACTATACCGGGGATACGCTTATCACAATGCCTTTCTGGTCTGTGCTGAAGCAGGGCATTCTGGCAGCCAAGTGGCTTGACCATTATTAGTGAGCCTGGTTACCCCCTCTCGGAACCACAGACTTAGAAATCGCCAGCTCATATACAGTGCATAAAATATATTTATATATATACCCTTATACACCATTTTAATAAAAAATATCACAAAATTCTTCTAAGTCCCTCGGGAAGAGTGAAAGACGCGCAGGTTTATTTTCAGAGCTCCTAGACCTTCCTATAAGAAGTTAGCCAAAAAGTAGCTTCGAAAAACGCTTAGGTTAAGTTTCAGAGTTGCTTCTAATGTACCAAAGCTGGACTTAGACATAATTTCACTCTCACAACATTATGGCTGGTTGGAGAGAGTCAGAACCACAAGTACCGGGTCCATGGATCTGGGCGTATACTGGGGGGACGGGGACGACTGCCATTAACCCCTGACTATACCGGGGATATGCTTATCACAATTCCTTTCTGGTCTGTGCTGAAGCAGGGCATTCTGGCAGCCAAGTGGCTTGACCTTTATTAGTGAGCCTGGTTACCCCCTCTCGGAACCACAGACTTAGAAATCGCCAGCTCATATACAGTGCATAAAATATATGTATATATATACCCATATACACCATTTTAATAAAAAATATCACAAAATTATTCTAAGTCCCTCGGGAAGAGTGAAAGACGCGCACGTTCATTTTCAGAGCTCCTAGACCTTCCTATAAGAAGTTAGCCAAAAAGAAGCTTCGAAAAACGCTTAGGTTAAGTTTCAGAGTTGCTTCTAATGTTCCAAAGCTGGACTTAGACATAATTTCACTCTCACAACATTATGGCTGGTTGGAGCCAGTCCGAACCACAAGTACCGGGTCCATGGTTCTGGCCGTATACTGGGGGGACGGGGACGACTGCCATTAACCCCTGACTATACCGGGGATACGCTTATCACAATTCCTTTCTGGTCTGTGCTGAAGCAGGGCATTCTGGCAGCCAAGTGGCTTGACCTTTATTAGTGAGCCTGGTTACCCCCTCTCGGAACCACAGACTTAGAAATCGCCAGCTCATATACAGTGCATAAAATATATTTATATATATACCCTTATACACCATTTTAATAAAAAATATCACAAAATTCTTCTAAGTCCCTCGGGAAGAGTGAAAGACGCGCACGTTTATTTTCAGAGCTCCTAGACTTTCCTATAAGAAGTTAGCCAAAAAGTAGCTTCGAAAAACGCTTAGGTTAAGTTTCAGAGTTGCTTCTAATGTTCCAAAGCTGGACTTAGACATAATTTCACTCTCACAACATTATGGCTGGTTGGAGCCAGTCCGAACCACAAGTACCGGGTCCATGGTTCTGGCCGTATACTGGGGGGACGGGGACGACTGCCATTAACCCCTGACTATACCGGGGATACGCTTATCACAATTCCTTTCTGGTCTGTGCTGAAGCAGGGCATTCTGGCAGCCAAGTGGCTTGACCTTTATTAGTGAGCCTGGTTACCCCCTCTCGGAACCACAGACTTAGAAATCGCCAGCTCATATACAGTGCATAAAATATATGTATATATATACCCTTATACACCATTTTAATAAAAAATATCACAAAATTCTTCTAAGTCCCTCGGGAAGAGTGAAAGACGCGCACGTTCATTTTCAGAGCTCCTAGACCTTCCTATAAGAAGTTAGCCAAAAAGTAGCTTCGAAAAACGCTTAGGTTAAGTTTCAGAGTCGCTTCTAATGTACCAAAGCTGGACTTAGACATAATTTCACTCTCACAACATTATGGCTGGTTGGAGAGAGTTCGAACCACAAGTACCGGGTCCATGGTTCTGGGCGTATACTGGGGGGACGGGGACGACTGCCATTAACCCCTGACTATACCGGGGATATGCTTATCACAATTCCTTTCTGGTCTGTGCTGAAGCAGGGCATTCTGGCAGCCAAGTGGCTTGACCTTTATTAGTGAGCCTGGTTACCCCCTCTCGGAACCACAGATTAAGAAATCGCCAGCTCATATACAGTGCATAAAATATATTTATATATATACCCTTATACACCATTTTAATAAAAAATATCACAAAATTCTTCTAAGTCCCTCGGGAAGAGTGAAAGACGCGCACGTTTATTTTCAGAGCTCCTAGACTTTCCTATAAGAAGTTAGCCAAAAAGTAGCTTCGAAAAACGCTTAGGTTAAGTTTCAGAGTTGCTTCTAATGTTCCAAAGCTGGACTTAGACATAATTTCACTCTCACAACATTATGGCTGGTTGGAGCCAGTCCGAACCACAAGTACCGGGTCCATGGTTCTGGCCGTATACTGGGGGGACGGGGACGACTGCCATTAACCCCTGACTATACCGGGGATACGCTTATCACAATTCCTTTCTGGTCTGTGCTGAAGCAGGGCATTCTGGCAGCCAAGTGGCTTGACCTTTATTAGTGAGCCTGGTTACCCCCTCTCGGAACCACAGACTTAGAAATCGCCAGCTCATATACAGTGCATAAAATATATGTATATATATACCCTTATACACCATTTTAATAAAAAATATCACAAAATTCTTCTAAGTCCCTCGGGAAGAGTGAAAGACGCGCACGTTCATTTTCAGAGCTCCTAGACTTTCCTATAAGAAGTTAGCCAAAAAGTAGCTTCGAAAAACGCTTAGGTTAAGTTTCAGAGTTGCATCTAATGTACCAAAGCTGGACTTAGACATAATTTCACTCTCACAACATTATGGCTGGTTGGAGAGAGTTCGAACCACAAGTACCGGGTCCATGGTTCTGGGCGTATACTGGGGGGACGGGGACGACTGCCATTAACCCCTGACAATACCGGGGATACGCTTATCACAATTCCTTTCTGGTCTGTGCTGAAGCAGGGCATTCTGGCAGCCAAGTGGCTTGACCTTTATTAGTGAGCCTGGTTACCCCCTCTCGGAACCACAGACTTAGAAATCGCCAGCTCATATACAGTGCATAAAATATATTTATATATATACCCTTATACACCATTTTAATAAAAAATATCACAAAATTCTTCTAAGTCCCTCGGGAAGAGTGAAAGACGCGCACGTTCATTTTCAGAGCTCCTAGACCTTCCTATAAGAAGTTAGCCAAAAAGTAGCTTCGAAAAACGCTTAGGTTAAGTTTCAGAGTTGCTTCTAATTTACCAAAGCTGGATTTAGACATAATTTCACTCTCACAACATTATGACTGGTTGGAGACTGTCCGAACCACAAGTGCCGGGTCCATGGTTCTGGCCGTATACTGGGGGGACGGGGACGACTCCCATTAACCACTGACTATACCGGGGATACGCTTATCACAATGCCTTTCTGGTCTGTGCTGAAGCAGGGCATTCTGGCAGCCAAGTGGCTTGACCTTTATTAGTGAGCCTGGTTACCCCCTCTCGGAACCACAGACTTAGAAATCGCCAGCTCATATACAGTGCATAAAATATATTTATATATATACCCTTATACACCATTTTAATAAAAAATATCACAAAATTCTTCTAAGTCCCTCGGGAAGAGTGAAAGACGCGCACGTTCATTTTCAGAGCTCCTAGACCTTCCTATAAGAAGTTAGCCAAAAAGTAGCTTCGAAAAACGCTTAGGTTAAGTTTCAGAGTTGCTTCTAATGTTCCAAAGCTGGACTTAGACATAATTTCACTCTCACAACATTATGGCTGGTTGGAGCCAGTCCGAACCACAAGTACCGGGTCCATGGTTCTGGCCGTATACTGGGGGGACGGGGACGACTGCCATTAACCCCTGACTATACCGGGGATACGCTTATCACAATTCCTTTCTGGTCTGTGCTGAAGCAGGGCATTCTGGCAGCCAAGTGGCTTGACCTTTATTAGTGAGCCTGGTTACCCCCTCTCGGAACCACAGACTTAGAAATCGCCAGCTCATATACAGTGCATAAAATATATGTATATATATACCCTTATACACCATTTTAATAAAAAATATCACAAAATTCTTCTAAGTCCCTCGGGAAGAGTGAAAGACGCGCACGTTCATTTTCAGAGCTCCTAGACCTTCCTATAAGAAGTTAGCCAAAAAGTAGCTTCGAAAAACGCTTAGGTTAAGTTTCAGAGTCGCTTCTAATGTACCAAAGCTGGACTTAGACATAATTTCACTCTCACAACATTATGGCTGGTTGGAGAGAGTTCGAACCACAAGTACCGGGTCCATGGTTCTGGGCGTATACTGGGGGGACGGGGACGACTGCCATTAACCCCTGACTATACCGGGGATACGCTTATCACAATTCCTTTCTGGTCTGTGCTGAAGCAGGGCATTCTGGCAGCCAAGTGGCTTGACCTTTATTAGTGTGCCTGGTTACCCCCTCTCGGAACCACAGACTTAGAAATCGCCAGCTCATATACAGTGCATAAAATATATGTATATATATACCCTTATACACCATTTTAATAAAAAATATCACAAAATTCTTCTAAGTCCCTCGGGAAGAGTGAAAGACGCGCACGTTCATTTTCAGAGCTCCTAGACTTTCCTATAAGAAGTTAGCCAAAAAGTAGCTTCGAAAAACGCTTAGGTTAAGTTTCAGAGTTGCTTCTAATGTACCAAAGCTGGACTTAGACATAATTTCACTCTCACAACATTATGGCTGGTTGGAGAGAGTTCGAACCACAAGTACCGGGTCCATGGTTCTGGGCGTATACTGGGGGGACGGGGACGACTGCCATTAACCCCTGACAATACCGGGGATACGCTTATCACAATTCCTTTCTGGTCTGTGCTGAAGCAGGGCATTCTGGCAGCCAAGTGGCTTGACCTTTATTAGTGAGCCTGATTACCCCCTCTCGGAACCACAGACTTAGAAATCGCCAGCTCATATACAGTGCATAAAATATATTTATATATATACCCTTATACACCATTTTAATAAAAAATATCACAAAATTCTTCTAAGTCCCTCGGGAAGAGTGAAAGACGCGCACGTTCATTTTCAGAGCTCCTAGACCTTCCTATAAGAAGTTAGCCAAAAAGTAGCTTCGAAAAACGCT